>NC_091977.1:89195382-89503270 GCF_044704955.1 Pristiophorus japonicus
TTGCAGGTCCCTTCCTGGGCAAGATGTTTTTAGTGGTGGTGGATGCTTATTCGAAGTGGATAGAATGCATAATCATGTCATCAGCACGTCCACGGCAACCATAGAAAATCTCAATGTCATGTTTGCGACACATGGTCTGCCTGACATAGTGGTGAGCGACAATGGGTCGTGCTTCACTTGTCAGGAGTTTCAGGAGTTTGTTAAACTTAATGGCATAAAACATGTAAGGTCAGCACCGTTCAAGCCTGCGTCCAATGGGCAAGCTGAATGTGCAGTACAAATGATCAAGCAAAGCATGAGGAGAGTAACCCAAGGGTCACTGCAGACCCACTTGTCCTGAATACTGCTGAGTTACAGGGCAAGACCTCACACACTCACAAGGGTCTTGCCTGTTGAACTGATGATGAAAAGAGGTGATAACATAGAAACATAGGCCTAGACTTTCCACTTCGCATCGCCCATCTCTCGCCCAAAACGGACCTCTATTGCCCATTTTGAGCAAAAAGTGGAAATTAGGCCCAAAACATCGCAGGAAAAATAGGCCCCCAAGTTTCCACTTTGATTGCCGAGATGATCGCCCAAATGATCGCCCACACAAGGTCCATCCCAAGTTTCAGCACCTAGCATGCACTTCGCTGGGCCGATGCAAGGCCCAAAAGAGTGCTCAAAAATAGTTGCTTTTTCAGGGCCTTAGAGAGGGAAATGGGCATTACGGACGCCATTTTTAGCTTCTGAGGAAGGATGGAGAATTAATTCTGAGTTATATAGAGAGTAAAATTGAAGCAAATTGTACTCAGAAATTTCGGACAGGGAATATAAATAGGTATTATCAATTTATTTATGCTAAATAGATCTCATATATTGGAATTATTTAGTAAATAGCTTTTACATAGTGAAGTTATTTAATGATATTGTTGGTGCCTATCAAACTGACTGATATACAGCTTAGAGACTACAGAAAGGGCAGACTACAGTGATTAGAGAGTATAGAGTGCAGAGATGATTAAAATCAGTGAAAGTAATTATTGATATTGATAGTGATTATGGTGCCTATGCTTTCCCTACCTTTAATTGCAACTACTCACACACGGGTTACTGAAAGAATCAATCAAAGAGATGGCACAATAACGCGTAGACGGAGATGAAGACAGAGGAGAGACCGCATAACCAACGAAGGTACTTGGAGAAGCAATCCTACCTGAACTTGTCTAAAAATGCTTGTCTTAGGAGGCTGCGATTCCGGAAGGAGGGGTCATGGATGAGATATGTCAATTCGTCAAGGATGATCTGCAGCCTTCCAGCACCATCAGAACCGCACTGTCCATTGAGCTGAAGGTTACTGCTGCCCAAGGCTTTTACGCATTGGGATCTTTTCAGGCTTCAGCTGGCGACATCTGCCATATCTCGCAGTACGCTACACACTGCTGCATTCGACAGGTGACTGAAGCCCTTTACGCTCGCAGGATAGAAAGCTTCCCAATGACCAGGAAGGCACAGACCGAGAGTTTATTGAGGACATAGGGGAGCTTAATCAGCATGGCGATCTAGCACCGGTACCACCACACCCTTCCCGAAGACCAGTAGCCAGTGGCAGTTACACGGCCGTTAAGCTTTTGCGTCAGCAGCTCATGCGTTAGCTTCGCATGAACTATTATTGTTGATATTCAAATGTTCAATTACAGTTACATTTAAACAGAAGTTTCATTTCCGTGGGGAAACAGAATAAACAAACAAATATGCATGAAAAACTGTACGTTGTAAAACTTATCTAAGTAAGAGAGAAGGTACAAAAGTTGTAGAAACATTTTTTTTTTATTAAGAAACATGAATTTTTTGTATGAACTAATGAACAACACCCTCCCTCCAACCCCCACCCTCCACACCAACCCACCCTTCCCTCAAAATCCCCAAAACGTTAGAAGAAGAAGAAACTGAACATTTTATAGAACAAGTGGGCATTTAAATAATAATAACAAGTGACCGTTTTAGTCATGACAACAAGTGACCATTTCAGTCATGATAACAAGTGACCATTTTAATCAGGATAACAAGTGACCATTTAAGTCATGATAACAAATGACCATCTCAGTCATGATAACAAGTGACCATTTAAGTCATGATAACAAATGACCATCTCAGTCATGATAACAAGTGACCATTAATTCATGATAACAGATGACCATCTCAGTGATGATAACAAGTGACTATTTCAGTGATGATAACAAGTGAACATTTCAGTCATGATAACGAGTGACCATTTCAGTCATGATAACAAATGACCATCTCAGTCATGATAACAATTGACTATTTCAGTAACGATAACAAGTGACCATTTCAAAAAGAATGGAAAGTGAACAGTTAAGTAATGATAACAAGTGAACATTTAACGATTGAATACAAGTGGCCAATTTAGTAACAATAACAATAACAGTAACAATAACAAGAGAATAATAAAGTGATAAAATGATAATAACAAGTGAATATTTTAAAACAAGTGAACTATTGAGAAGCACTCCCCCCTCCCTACCTGCGGCCACATTTCCCTCCAGATCCTGTCCCACCCCTTGTTTGCACCCCACCCGCCCATTTTGGTCTCCGCAGACTGACACCAAGACGTCGTGCAGAGTGGGACGGCAATACTTCCTGCTGTGGTGAAGGTAACGGAGCGGAAGCAGAAGCCTCAGGCTCTACTTCCGAGTCAAGAGGAACTGTGTCCTCCATACTCGCTTGTGTGCTTGGGGTCTCGTTGCGAGCGGACACGACACCTTGGGGTGCAACGCCGTGTCCAGCCAGCAACGCGTGCCTTAGGGCATTTGTTGCGGCTGTCTGCTCCCTGATCGCCTCCAACGTCTCAGAAGACCAGCTGGAGAAGCGCGAGCAGAACTCGCTCCAGGACGTGGAGAACTGGCTCCAATTATTTGAGAAACCCGCGAACCCCTGGATAAGGTCGCAACCGATCACGACCGTCTCCCTGCACAGGGAAAGTAAGCTCTCCGTCTGGTCCTCCGTGGCAGGCGAGTGCATATCACGTTGACCAGACCGCCGTGGGGTCGGCGTCTGCAATGTCACGCGCCTTGGCGTCACCACCTGCACACCGCTTGGTCCCGGTGCCTCATCTGTCTCAAAAGAGATGGCCGCAGGTTGTTCCCCCCCAATAAAAAAAAATCTCCTGTTCTTCTTCCTCCTCCTCCTCCTCCTCCTCCTGCTCTCGCACAGCTGCAGCTGGAGTCTGCACTGGCTCCTCCTCTGGCTCGTCCTCCTGGGAGTGTCCCGACTGGTCAGTGGACATGTCCGTTGACTCCATCAGTACTTGTTAACCTTTGAAAGACAAATGGAAGTTATAAACAACATTTAACAATGCAAATCAATTCATTTCAATTAAGAACTCAAAACATTAGCCCATATGCACAAGCGGTCACCAGGCCTAACATGACCTTACTTGAAGATCAATAGTACATCTCAGTAATATAACTCAATTATATATCAAATTAAAGTATCATTGCATAGGATTACCCACGTAACAAATATTTACTATTGATTCACACATTGCACAATGCACAGTTCTCATTACTCACGTGACTCGAGGGGGGTTCGGCCACACCACGGGTTGTGACCAAACGACTTTCTGGTCCCACCAAGGCCACTACAAGCTCCTCGTACACATTGAGCGACAGCAGCATGGCACAGCCCCCGCCCGTCCTGCGTTGCTCCCACTGGTTGATGGAAATCGTCTTCTGTAATAGATAAGGTAACATTGCACGGCATAAGCAGATGGATTTGGCAATAATCATTTAGGACTGACAGATTTATAAGTTCAATTTCAAGTTTGCAATACATTGCATAGAAAGATATTTCATACTGTAACATTAAAATTTATGTTGTGGTGCATAAATGTAATCATAATTTAATCCTAATTTAGTTACTGAGTCATGCTTAAAGATTACGATATAACATTGCAGATTCTAATTAGATCTTCCATACAACATTAAATAATAAATATGGACGATTTATAATTTAAATTTCAAATTACTCTTGCAGCCGCCAGTAGACTGTTCCATCTTTTCCGGCACTGGTCCGTGACCACGTCGGCAATCTCTGCCCAAATCCTCCGATATGCACGGGGTGGAGGTTTCCCATGCCCACCCCGTGTCAGATCCTCCCACTTTGCGCTTACACAATTCACCAGGGCCTCATTGGCCTCTTTGCTGAAGGGTTTGGCCCTTCTCTTTCCTGCACCTCCCTCCATTCTTTAAATTTATCTGTATTTTCAATAGCACTAGATAACCTGCTTCCTTTCTCCTCTCTCTCTTTCTCTCACTCTCTCTCTCTCTCTCTCTCTCTCTCCCAGACCCACACAGAGCTTCTGAGCATGTGTGAAGACTCGACCTCTCAAAACGCAGGAAGGAGCATCAACCTGAAAAAGAAAACATGCGCAGTAATGCGTTGCTAGGGAAGCATTTTTTTTCATTCACTTCCGTTTTCTTTGGGCGATCGTGAGATTACCGAGAAATCACATCACCCATTTGACATCGCTGGGCTAAGGCCGAGTGGAAAATCGCAACAAAAAAAAATGGGCCTTGAGCCGGCAATCAGCATCGCTGGAACAAGGCCCATTTTTTCCGGCCTCAGTCACAAAGTGGAAAGCCTAGCCCATAGAAAATAGGTGCAGGAGTAGGCCATTCGGCCCTTCGTGCCTGCACCACCATTCAATAAGATCATTCACCTCAGTACCCCTTTCCTGCTTTCTCTCCATACCCCTTGATCCCTTTAGCCATAAGGGCTATATACAACTCCCTCTTGAATATATCCAATGAATTGGCATCAGCAACTTTCTGTGGTAGGGAATTCCACAGGTCACCAACTCTCTGAGTGAAGAAGTTTCTCCTCATCTCAGTCCTAAATGGCTTACCCCTTATCCTAAGACTATGTCCCATGGTTCTGGACTTCCACAACATTGGGAACATTCTTCCTGCATCTAACCTGTCCAGTCCCGTCAGAATTTTATATGTTTCTATGAGATCACCTCTCACCTTCTAAACTCCAGTGAATACAGGCCCAGTCGACCCAGTCTCTCCTCATATGTCAGTCCTGCCATCCCGGGAATCAGTCTGGTGAACCTTCGCTGCACTCCCTCGATAGCAAGAACATCCTTCCTCAGATTAGGAGACCAAAACTGAATACAATATTCCAGGTGAGGCCTCACCAAGGATCTCTGTACAACTGCAGTAAGACCTCCCTGCTCCTATACTCAAATCGTCTAGCTATGAAGGCCAACTTACCATTTGCCTTCTTCACCACCTGCTGTACCTGTATGCCAACTTTCGATTACTGATGTACCATGACACGCAGGTCTCGTTGCACCTCCCTTTTTCCTAATCTGCCTCCATTCAGATAATATTCTGCCTTCGTGTTTTTGCCACCAAAGTGAATAACCTCACATTTGTCCACATTATACTGCATCTGCCATGCGTTTGCCCACTCACCTAACCTGTCCAAGTCACCCTGCAGCTTCTTAGCATCCTCCTCACAGCTCACACTGCCACCCAGCTTCGTGTCATCTACAAACTTGCCGATATTACACTCAATTCCTTCATCTAAATCATCAATGTATGTTGTAATTAGCTGGGGTCCCAGCACTGAGCCCTGCGGCACCCCACTAGTCACTGCCTGCTGTTCTGAAAAGGACCTGTTTATCCCGACTCTCTGCTTCCTGTCTGCCAACCAGTTCTCTATCCATGTCAGTATTACCACTATTACCATGTGTTAATTTTGCACACCAATCTCTTGTGTGGGACCTTGTCAAAAGCCTTTTGAAAGTCCAAATACACCACATCCACTGGTTCTCCCTTGTCCACTCTACTAGTTACTTCCTCAAAAAATTCTAGAAGATTTGTCAAGCATGATTTTCCTTTCAAAAATCCATGCTGACTTGGACCGATAATATCACTTCTTTCCAAATGTGCTGTTATTTCATCTTTAATACTTGCTTCCAACATTTTCCCCACTACTGATGTCAGGCTAACCAGTCTATAATAACCCATTTCTCTCTTCCTCCTTTCTTAAAAAGTGGTGTTACATTAGCTACCCTGCAGTCCATAGTAACTGATCCAGAGTCGATAGACTGTTGGAAAATGATCACCAATGCATCCACTATTTCTAGGGCCACTTCCTTAAGTACTCTGAAATGCAGACTATCAGACCTGGGGATTTATCGGCCTTCAATCCCATCAGTTTCCCTAATACAATTTCCCGCCTAATAAGGATTTCCTTCAGTTCCTCCTTCTCACTAGACCCTCGGATCCCCAGTATTTTCAGAAGGTTATTTGTGTCTTCCTTCGTGAAGACAGAACCAAAGTATTTGTTTAACTGGTCCGCCATTTCTTTGTTCCCCATTATAAATTCACCTGAATCTGACTGCAAGGGACCTACGTTTGTTTCCACTAATCTTTTTCTATTCACAAAGCTTCTCTATAGAAGCTTTTGTAGTCAGTTTTTATGTTCCCAGCAAGCTTCCTCTCATACTCTATTTTCCCCCTCCAAATCAAAACCTTTGTCCTCCTCTGCTGAATTATAAAATTCTCCCAGTCCTCAGGTTTGCTGTTTTTTCTGGCCAATTTATATGTCTCTTCCTTGGATTTAATACAATCCTTAATTTCCCTTGTTAGCCACGGTTGAGCCACCTTCCCTTTTTTATTTTTACTCCAGACAGGGATGTACACTTGTTAAAGTTCATCCATGTGATCTTTAAATGTTTGCCTTTGCCTATCTACCGTCAACCCTTTAAGTATCACTCGCCAGTCTATGCTAGCCAATTCACGTCTCATACCATCAAAGTTACCTTTCCTTAAGTTCAGGACCCTAATCTCTGAATTAACGGATTCCCTCTCCATCTTAATAAAGAATTCTACCATATCATGGTCATGCTTCCCCAATGGGCCTCGCACAACAAGGTTGTTAATTAGTCCTTTCTCATTACACATCACCCAGTCTAGGATGGCCAGCCCTCTAGTTGGTTCCTCGACATATTGGTGTGGAAAACCACCCCAAATACACTCCAGGAAATCCTCCTCTACCGTATTGCTACCAGTAAGACCAAGCTATCTCTCGTACACCCGGATTTAAATAATCATGTTGAATACAGAAGACAAAGTCAACAAGGGTACCATGATTGTGCAACTGTGTCACACATGATTTCTATTAATGATCGTGTATATATAAACATAGAGACATAGAAAATAGGTGCAGGAGTAGGCCATGTGGCCCTTTGAGCCTGCACCACCATTCAATTTCATCATGCAACTTCAGTACCCTAGTCCTGCTTTCTCTCCATACCCCTTGATCCCTTTAGCCGTAAGGGCCACATCTAACTCCCTTTTGAATATATTTAACAAACTGGCCTCAACAACTTTCTGTGGTAGAGAATTCCACAGGTTGACAATTTTCTGAGTGAAGAAGTTCCTCTTTATCTCGGTCTTAATGGCTTATCCCTTATCCTTAGACTATGATCCCTGGTTCTGGACATCCCCAACATTGGGAACATTCTTCGTGCATCTAACTTGTCCAATCCCGTCAGAATTTTATATGTTTCAATGAGATTCCCGCTCATTCTTTTAAATTACAGTGAATATAAGCCTAGTCGATCCAGTCTTTCTTCATATGTCAGTCCTATCATCCCAGGAATCAGTCTGGTGAACCTTCGCTGCACTCACTCAATAGCAAGAATGTCCTTCCTCAGATTAGGAGATAAAAACGGTACACAATATTCAAGGTGTGGCCTCACCAAGGCCCTGTACAACTTCAGTACGACTTCCCTGCTCTTATACTCAAATCCTCTCGCTATGAAGGCCAACATGCCATTTGCCTTCTTCACCGCCTGCTGTACCTGCATGCCAACTTTCAATGACTGATGTACCATGACACCCAGGTCTCATTGCACCTCCCCTTTTCCTAATCTGTCACCATGCATATAATATTCTGCCTTCGTGTTTTTGCCACCAAAGTGAATAACCTCACATTTATCTACATTATACTGCATCTGCCATGCATTTTTCCATTCACCTAATCTGTCCAAGTCACCCTGCAGCCTCTTAGCAGCCTCCTCACAGCTCACACTGCCACGCAGCTTAATGTCATCTGCAAACTTGGAGATATTACATTCAATTCCTTCGTCTAAATCATTAATGAATGTTGTAAATAGCTAGGGTCCCATGATGCGGAGATTCAGCATCACAGAAACATAGAAACATAGAAAATAGCTGCAGGAGTAGGCCATTCGGCCCTTCGAGCCTGCACCGCCATTCAATAAGATCATGGCTGATCATTCCCTCAGTACCCCTTTCCTGCTTTCTCTCCATACCCCTTGATCCCCTTAGCTGTAAGGGCCTTATCGAAATCCCTCTTGAATATATCCAATGAACTGGCATCAACAACTCTCTGCGGCAGGGAATTCCACAGGTTAACAACTCTCTGAGTGAAGAAGTTTCTCCTCATCTCAGTCCTAAATGGCCTACCCCTTATCCTAAGACTATGTCCCCCTGATTCTGGATCTCCCCAACATCAGGAACATTCTTCCCGCATCCAACCTGTCCAGTCCCGTCAGAATCTTATACGTTTCTATGAGATCCCCTCTCATCCTTCTAAACTCCAGTGAATAAAGGCCCAGTTGATCCAGTCTCTCCTCATATGACAGTCCAGCCATCCCTGGAATTAATCTGGTGAACCTTCGCTGCACTCCCTCAATAGCAAGGACGTCCTTTCTCAGATTAGGAGACCAAAACTGAACACAATATTCCAGGTGAGGCCTCATTAAGGCCCTGTACAACTGCAATAAGACCTCCCTGCTCCTATACTGAAATCCACTAGCTATGAAGGCCAACATACCATTTGCCTTCTTCACTGCCTGTTGTACCTGCATGCAACCTTCAATGACTGATGAACCAGACACCCAGGTCTCGTTGCACCTCCCCTTTTCCTAATCTGCCGCTATTCAGATAATATTCTGCCTTTGTGTTTTTGCCCCAAAATGGATAACCTCACATTTATCCACATTATACTGCATCTGCCATGCATTTGCCCACTCACCTAGCCTGTCCAAGTCACCCTGCAGCCTCTTAGCATCCCACTCTGCAAGCTTGGAGATATTACACTCAATTCCTTCATCCAAATTGTTAATGTATATTGTAAAGAGCTGGGGTCCCATCACTGAGCCCTACGGCACTCCACTAGTCACTGCCTGCCATCCTGAAAAGGACCCGTTTATCCCAACTCTCTGCTTCCTGTCTGCCAACCAGTTCTCTATCCACGTCAGTACATTATACCCCTATTACCATATGTTAATTTTGCACATTAATCTCTTGTGTGGGACCTTGTCAAAAGCCTTTTGAAAGTCCAAATACACCACATCCACTGGTTCTCCCTTGTCAAAACTGCACGTTACTTCCTCAAAAAATTCCAGAAGATTCGTCACGCATGATTTCCCTTTCATAAATCCATGCTGACTTGGACCGATCCTGTCACTGCTTTCCAAATGCACTGCTATTTCCTTCTTAATGATTGATTCCAACATTTTCCCCACTACTGATGTCAGGCTAACCGGTCTATAATTACCCGTTTTCTCTCTTCCTCCTTTTTAAAAAAATGGTGTTATATTAGCTACCCTCCAGGCCATAGGAACTGATCTGGAGTCGAAAGACTATTGGAAAATGATCACCAATGCATCCATTATTTCTTGGGCCAATTCCTTAAGTACTCTGGGATGCAGACTATCAGGACCCGGGGATTTATCAGCCTTCAATCCCATCAATTTCTGTAACACAATTCCCCGCCTAATAAAGATATCCCTCAGTTCCTCCTTCTCACTAGAACCACTGTCCCCACTACATTCGGAATGTTATTCGTGTCTTTCTTCGTGAAGACAGAACCGAAGTATTTGTTCAATTGGTCTGCCATTTCTTTGTTTCCCATTATAAATTCACCTGAATCTGACTGCAAGGGACCTACATTTGTCTTTACTAATCTTTTTCTCTTCACATATTTATAGAAACTTTTGAAGTCAGTTTTTATGTTCCCTGCAAACTTCCTCGCGTACTCTATTTTCCCCCTCTTAATTAAACCCTTAGTCCTCCTCTGTTGAATTCTAAATTTCTCCCAGTCCTCAGGTTTGTTACTTTTTCTAGCCAATTTATATGCCTCTTCCTTGGTTTTAACACTATCCTTAATTTCCCTTGTTAGCCACGGTTGAGCCACCTTCCCCGTTTTGTTTTTACTCCAGACAGGGATGTCCAATTGCTGAAGTTCATCCATGTGATCTTTAAATGTTTGCCATTGCTTATCCACCGTCAACCCTTCAAGTATCCTTTGCCAGTCTATTCTAGCCAATTCACGCCTCATACCGTCGAAGTTACCTTTCCTAAATTTCAGGACCCTAGTTTCCGAATTAACTATGTCACTCTCCATCTTAATAAAGAATTCTACCATATAATGTCACTCTTCCCCAAGGGGCCTCGCACAACAAGATTGCTAATTAGTCCCTTCTCATTACACATCACCCAGTCGAGAATGGCCAACTCTCTAATTGGTTCCTCGACATATTGGTCAAGAAAACCATCCCGAATACACTCCAGGAAATCCTCCTCCACTGCATTACTACCAGTTTGGTTAGCCCAATCAATATGTAGATGAAAGTCGCCCATGATAACTGCTGTACCTTTATTGCACGCATCCCTTATTTCTTGTTTGATGCTGTCCCCAACCTCACTACTACTGTTTGGTAGTCTGTACACAACTCCCACTAGCGTTTTCTACCCTTTGGTATTCCGCAGCTCCACCCATACCAATTCCACATCATCCAGGCTAATGTCACTCCTTACTATTGCATTAATTTTTTTTTAAACAGCAACGCCACCCCGCCTCCTTTTCCTCTCTGCCTATCCTTCGTAAATGTTGAATACCCCTGGATGTTGAGTTCCCAGCCTAGGTCACCCTGGAGCCATGTCTCCGTGATGTCAATTACATCATATCAGTTAACTGCTGTCTGCGCAGTTCATTCGTCCACTTTATTCCGAATATTCCTTGCATTGAGGCACAGAGCCTTCAGGCTTGTCTTTTTAATATACTTTGCCCCTTTAGAATTTTCCTGTAATGTGGCCCTTTTTGTTTTTTTGCATCGCCTCCAGTGCGCCAGCGCAGCCTTCGGCCAACTGCAGAAAAGAGTGTTTGAAGACCAGGCCCTCAAATTTACCATCAAACTCATGGTCTACAGGGCTGTAGTAATACCCGCCCTCCTGTATGGATCTGAGGCATGGACGATGGACAGAAGGCACCTCAAATCGCTGGAGATATATCACCAACGATGTCTCCGCAAGATCCTGCAAATCTCCTGGGAGGACAGGCGCATCAACATCAGTGTCCTCGCCCAGGCTAACATCCCCAGTACTGAAGCACTGACAACACTCGATCAGCTTTGCTGGGCTGGCCACACTGTACACATGCCGGATATGACACTCCCTAAGCAAATGCTTTATGCGGAGCTCCTTCATGGTAAACGAGCCAAAGGAGGACAGCGGAAATGTTAAAAGGACACTCTCAAAGCCTCCCTGGTAAAGTGCGACATTACCACTGACACCTGGGAGACCCTGGCTGCAGACCGCCCGAGGTGGAGAAAGTCCATCCGGGAGGGCGTGTGCTCTTTGAGTCTTGATGCAAGGAGCATGAAGAGGCCAAGCACAGGCAACTGAAGGAGCGCGCAGCAAACCAGCCCTACCGACCCCTTTTCCCGACGAATGTCTGTCCCTCTTGTAACAGGTTCTGTGGCTCTCGTATCGGACTGTTCAGCCATCAAAGAACTCACTTTGGGAGTGGAAGAAAGTCCTCCTCGATTCCGATGGACTGCCTATGATGAGGGTCCCAGCACTGAACCTTGCAGTACCCCACTAGTCACTGCCTGCCATTCTGAAAAGGACCCGTTTATTCCTACTCTTTGCTTCCTTGCTGCCAACCAGTTCTCTATCTATGTCAATACATTACCCCCAATACCATGTCCTTTAATTTTGCACACTATTCTCTTGTGTGGGACCTTGTCAAAAGCCTTTTGAAAGTCCAACTACACCACATCCACTGGTTCTTCCTTGTCCACTCTACTCGTTACATCCTTAAAAAATTCTAGAAAATTTGTCAAGCATGATTTCCCTTTCATAAATCCATGCTGACTTGGACCGATCCTGTCACTGCTTTCCAAATGCGCTGCTATTACATCTTTAATAATTGATTCCAACATTTTCCCTACTACCAATGTCAGGCTAACCAGTCTATAATTCCTTGTTTTCTCTCTCCCTCCTTTTAGAAAAAGTGGGGTTACATTAGCTACCCTCCAATCCATAGGAACTGATCCAGCGTCTATAGAATGTTGGAAAATGACCACCAATGCATCCATTATTTCAAGGACCACTTTCTTAAGTACTCTGGGATGCAGACTATCAGGCCCTGGGGATTTATCAGCCTTCGATCCCATCAATTTCCCTGACACAATTTCCTGACTAATAAGAATTTCCTTCAGTTCCTCCTTCTCACTAGACCCTCGGTCCCCTAGTATTTCCAGAAGGTTATTTGTGTCTTCCTTAGTGAAGACAAACCAAAATATTTGTTCAATTGGTCTGCCATTTCTTTGTTCCCCATTATAAATTCACCTGATTCTGACTGCAAGGGACCTATATATGTGTTGAACTATGGTCAGGGACCCAAATGGATCGCTGATACGGTCATGGCCAAGGAGGGCAACAGAGTATTCGTTATTAAGCTCAAGAAAGGGAAGACTTGCAGGAACCACATGGATCAGACAAAGCTGAGGCACACAGACATGCCAGAACAGTCGGACAACGAAACCATCGATGACCAACCAACCTACCAGCAGTCTTCAGAGAACTCAAGAGTCATCAGTGAACCCAGAATTTCCATCATGGACCTGTTCAATAAAAATTGACTTGCAATTCCTGACCTGGCCACTGCCACCTCCAACAGGTCAGTCATCCAGCCACCAGCCACACTCACCCAAGGCTGGAATTGAATTGAGACTGTCAACTCGTGAGTACAAAGCACTGGACCGTCTCAACCTGTGAAAGACTGTGATAAGATCTCAGAGCGGGGTATTGGCATGTATGTACATTCTGTTTGTAGCCACCAGATGGCGTCATTGTTGGAGGCCACTGAGCAGCACGCACACGGTGCTGCTCAGGTATAAAAGGCAAGGCATTTTGAGAGTCAGGCACTTTGGGCCTAAATAAAGCAGAGCCAAGGTTGTACCTTGCTGAGTTCAACAGTACTCAGTTTGAAACTTTATTGCATATATAACAACCAGAATGATGCTGGGGCAAAAAAGATTAATTTATGAGGACAGGTTGCATAAACTTGGCTTGTATTTCCTTGCATATAGAAGATTGAGGGGTGATCTAATCAAAGGGTAGATAAAGAGAAACTATTTCCTCTGGTGCGGGAATAGGGGGCATAATCTTAAAATTAGAGATGGATCATTTGGGAGTGAAATCAGGAAGCATTTCTTCATACAGAAGGCAGTAGAAACCTGGAACTCTACTCAAAAGGCTGTGGAGACTGGTCAATTGAAGCTTTCAACACTGAAATTGATAGACTTTTGTTGGCTAAGAGTATGAAGTGGTGTGGATTATGTGGGTAAGTGGGGTTGCGGTATAGATCAGCCATGATCTAATTCAATGGCGAAACAGGCTCGAGGGGGAAAATGGCCTACTCATGCTCCTATGTTGCTATGTCATTACTGTTACCGGCAATCTCCTTTCTAGTTTTTTTTCTCCACTGTTGGGATTAGGGAGGGAGGTGTGTTGGTTCCAAAACCTTTCACTGTATTATTATGTTAAATTTCATCTGGCAAGAGGTCAACCTTTGCCTTTCTGAATCATACTTTGCTTTGCCTGCCAAACCTTTTTCTGCTCTCTCTGCCATTTATCAAAGTATTTTTAGATCAGCTTGCTAAAATGAACAGTAAAATAAACCTATGTGCTATAAGTAAGTAGTTTGGCATGTCAGACGTGTTGCATGAGGGGTGACATTGACCAACGGTTAGACTATAAAGCACAGTTTTCTCCACAAAACACAACAAGACTTGTTAAATTTGAAATAAAAAGCCAGTCAATAATCTTTGAATGTGTAATATTTATAATTTCACATTGTTACTGTTTTACAGCAACTCACTATATGTTGTAAAATGAAAGTGCACAACTAACTTGAAACAAAATGTACCTACTACTTGTAATAAATTCTGGACTGAAAGTAGATGCTGAAATAAAACTGATACTTTAACACACAGTTAAACAGGTTTTAGCCTGAATAATATTTTTTTTCAATAGTTCCTTGAGAGATTGAATTTCCTTGGGTTTAAATATATTAGTGGGGTGAAATTGCCCCTTTTTATAGCCCCGTTCGTGTCTGCGGCGAGGGCTACCGTCCCCGGTAATTTGCCCAGGAGTTTGCGCGGGTGTTGCCACGGCAGCGGCGCACCCTACGGTTAGTGTCCCAGGCTGCCGTGCAAAGGCCGATGATGTCATCGGCATGCATAATGACCCCTTCACACTCCATGGGGGAAATTGCCCAGCGGTTCACGAATCTTGCGGTCATCCATTCTTGGGGTGCTCCTGAAAGAGGAGGGCGCTAGCACCCCGAGCTGCCATCTTTTTTTGTCAGCCAACTCTCAGGTGGGCTCAAAGATGGCAGTCCTAGCATGGTCCGGGCCGCAAATGTGCAGCCCAGCACTCCGTCTTGAGTGCTGGGCTGCAGGCCTGGTTGCACACTGCCCTAGTGGCCCAGTGGAAGCCATCAGAGGCTGGGCAAAATGCACAGTGGCCTTCCCCTTTAATCAAAGGGGTGGGGCATTGAAGCACGTTAGCGCTACGCTGACATCTGCGTAGCACTTCCTTCAGCCCCAGTAGCGCACCGGTTACTGCCCCCAAAGGAAGTGGAGCGCGTGAAATTACGCTCCACTTCCTTTCAGGGGCAGTAAGGGCAATTCCACGGTGGGGGCATGTCTTCTGCACCGGGTACTAAACGTCCTGGCCCCAGAAGGTTACCACCCCCTATCAGGATACAGGGCAAATTCACCCCCTAGATATTTAAGAAATTGCCTGCAGGATTAGTTCTGAATATTAGTCGTTTGTCATTTATGCAGTAAATAATGTAATAACTCAGTCTGTAAATTGTTTAACTGATTTTGTTAATTTTATAATATCACAACTTTTAAGCAAATGGTACATCTGTTAGAATGTTGAGCAGTGGAGGGGGCAACTTTTATTGGGCACAGTCTGTCTGAATCACCCACCTCATAATGTTCATTTTCTGAAATTATTAGTTAAAAGGATCCCTTTATTCTGTTGAATGTGTTTTCTGATATGTTTAGTATTTCTGACAAGTTTCAGAAACAACTGTTTTTAAATGTACAAATACATCTCTTTGTGGGAAACATGTAGCAACATCACAGACACTGGATGAATTTACATTTTGTTTGTACTTCAACAAATAAAACTTTGAATTTGCTAGTTTTTAACCCATATTTCTGAGTCTGGCAAATAAATGCTTGAACTGGCACTTGGCACCGGGGGTGGGGAGGGGGTGGCGCTCCAGTGGGAGTCCCTCTCCCCTAATTTGAATAGGTTACTGGCAATTGTAAAGATTGCCCAGAGAGACTGGACTAGAGTACATCCTTGTGTTCAAATCCCTCCATGGCCTTGCACTTCTCTATCTCTGTTACCTCCTCCAGCCCTACAACTCTTCGAGATCTCTGCACTCCTCCAATTATGGTTTCTTGCACAGCTCCGATTTTCATCGCTCCACCATTGGCTGATGTGCCTTCAGCTGCCAAGGTCATAAGCTCTGGAATTCCTTCGCTAACCCTCACTGCCTCTCTACTTCTCTCTCCTCCTTAAAACAAACCTCTTTGACCAAGCTTATGCTCACCTGTCCTAATTTCTCCTTCTTTGGCTTGGTGTCAATATTTGTTTGATGACATTCCTGTTGATTGGTGAGTAGTTTTTCTTTTTTCTTTATCTTTTTTCTTTTTCTTATCAGTAAGAAACCTTTGGCATTGACCACTTTGGATACTGTTGGGGGAGATGGTTCATCAGGGGAAAGCAGCAGCAGCCACGTTCATGGCTCTGCTGCACAGGAGGGCTAGAAAAAGAGTGGGAGAGCTATAGTGGTAGTGGATTCTATTGTAAGGGGGATAGATAGGCGTTTCTGCGGCCACAATCGAGATTCCAGGATGGATGGTAAGATTAGTGAAGACAAATGTAGGTCCCTTGCAGTCAGAATCAGGTGAATTTATAATGGGGAACAAAGAAATGGCAGAACAATTGAACAAATACTTTGGTTCTGTCTTCACCAAGGAAGACACAAATAACCTTCCGGAAATACTATGGGACTGAGGGTCGAGCGAGAAGGAGGAACTGAAGAAAATCCTTATTAGTCAGGAAATTGTATTAGGGAAATTGATGGGATTGAAGGCCGATAAAACCCCAGGGACTGATAGTCTGCATCCCAGAGTACTTAAGGAAGTGGCCCTACAAGTAGTGGATACATTGGTGGTCATTTTCCAACATTCTATAGACTCTGGATCAGTTCATATGGATTGGAGGGTAGCTAACATAACCTCACTTTTTAAAAAAGGAGGGAGAGAGAAAACGGAATTATAGACTGGTTAGCCTAATATCGGTAATGGGGAAAATGTTGGAATCAATTATTAACGATGTAATAGCAGTGCATTTGGAAAGCAGTGATAGGATCGGGCCAAGTCAGCATGGATTTATGAAAGGGAAATCATGCTTGACAAATCTTCTAGAATTTTTTGAGGATGTAACTAATAGAGTGGACAAGGGAGAACCAGTGGATGTGGTGTATTTGGACTTACAAAAGGCTTTTGACAAGGTTCCACACAAAAGAATATTGTGCAAAATTAAAGCACATGGTATTGGAGGTAATGTATTGACATGGATAGAGAACTGGTTGGCAGACAGGAAGCAAAGAGTAGGAATAAACGGGTCCTTTTCAGAATGGCAGGCAGTGACTAGTGGTGTACCGCAAAGTTCAGTGTTGGGACCCCAGCTATTTACAATATACGTTAATGATTTAGACAAAGGAATTGAATGTAATATCTCCACATTTGCAGATGATACTAAGCTGTGTGGCAGTGTGAGCTGTGAGGAGGATGCTAAGAGCCTGCAGGGTGACTTGGACAGGTTAGGTGAGTGGGCAAATGCATGACAGATGCAATATAATGTAGATAAATGTGAGGTTATTCACTTTGGTGGCAAAAACAGGAAGGCAGAATATTATTTGAATGGTGACAGATTAGGAAAAGGGGAGGTGCAATGAGACCTGGGTGTCATGGTACATCAGTCATTGAAAGTTGACATGCAGGTACAGCAGGCGGTAAAGAAGGCAAATGTCATGTTGGCCTTCATAGTAAGAGGATTTGAGTATAGGAGCAGGGAGGTCTTACTGCAGTGGTACAGGGCCTTGGTGAGGCAACACCTTGAATATTGTGTACAGTTTTGATCTCCTAATCTGAGGAACGACATTCTTGCTATTGAGGGAGTGCAGCAAAGGTTCACTTGACTGATTCCCAGGATGGCAAGACTGACATATGAAGAAAGACTAGATCGACTAGGTTTATATTCACTGGAATTTAGAAGACTGAGAGGGGATCTCATTGAAACATATAAAATTCTGATGGGATTGGACAGGTTAGATGCAGGAAGAATGTTCCCGATGTTGGGGATGTCCAGAACTAGAGGTCATAGTCTAAGGATAAGGGGTAAGCCATTTAGGACCGAGATGAGGAGAAACATCTTCACTCAGAGAATTGTGAACCTGTGGAATTCTCTACCACAGAAAGTTGTTGAGGCCAGTTCATTAGATATATTCAAAAGGGAATTAAATGTGGCCCTTACGGTTAAAAGGATCAAGGGTTATGGAGAAAAAGCAGAAATGGGGTACTGAAGTTGCATGATCAGCCATGGTCATATTGAATGGTGGTGCAGGCTCGAAGGGCCCACTGGCCTACTCCTGCATCTATTTTCTATGTTTCTATGTTTCTATATTGCATCCCTAGTGCAAGAGTCAAGAATATCTCAGAGCGGCTGCAGGGCATTCTGCAGGGGGAGGGTGAACAGCCAGTTGTCGTGGTGCATATAGATACCAACGATATAGATAAAAAATGGGATGAGGTCCTACAAGCTGAATTTAGGGAGCTAGGAGTTAAATTAAAAAGTAGGACCTCAAAGGTAGTAATCTCAGGGTTGCTACCAGTGCCACGTGCTAATCAGAGTAGAAATAGCAGGATAGTTAAGATCAATACATGGCTTGAGGAATTGTGCAAGAGGGAGGGATTTAAATTCCTCGGACATTTGACCCGGTTCTGGGGGAGGTGGGACCAGTACAAACCGGACGGTCTGCACCTGGGCAGGAGCGGAACCGATGTCCGAGAGGGAGTGTTTGCTATTGCTCTTGGGGAGGGTTTAAACTAATATGGCAAGGGGATGGAAATTTATGCAGGGAGACAGAGGGAAGTAAAATGGGGGTAAAAGCAAAAGGTAGAAAAGAGATAACGATAAGTGGAGGGCGGAGAAACCCAAGGCAAAAATCAAAAAGGGCCACATTACAACATAATTCTAAAAGGACAAAGAGTGTTAAAAAAACAAGCCTGAAGGCTCTGTGTCCCAATGCAAGGAGCATTCGTAGTAAGGTGGATGAATTAACTGCGCAGATTGCTGTTAATGGATATGATGTAATTGGGATTATGGGGACATGGCTCCAGGGTGACCAAGGCTGGGAACTCAACAGCCAGGGGTATTCAATATTCAGGAAGGATAGACAGAAAGGAAAAGGAGGTAGGGTAGCGTTGCTGGTTAAAGAGGAGATTAACGCAGTAGTAAGGAAGGACATTAGTTTGGATGATGTGGAATTTGTATGGGTAGAGCTGCGGAATACCAAAGTGCAGAAAACGCTATTGGGAGTTGTGTACAGACCACCAAACAGTAGTAGTGAGGTTGGGGATGACATCAAACAGGAAATTAGGGATGCGTGCAATAATGGTACAGCAGTTATAATGGGTGACTTTAATCTACATATAGATTGGGCTAACCAAACTGGTAGCAATACGGTGGAGGAGAATTTCCTTGAGTGTATAAGGGATGGTTTTCTAGACCAATATTTCGAGGAACCAACTAGAGAGCAGGCCATCCGAGACTGAGTGTTGTGGAATGAGAGAGAATTAATTAGCAATCTTGTTGTGCGAGGCCCATTGCGGAAGAGTGACCATAATATGGTAGAATTCTTTATTAAGCTGAAGAGTAACACAGTTAATTCAGAGACGAGGGTCCTGAACTTAAAGAAAGGTAACTTTGATGATATGAGACGTGAATTGGCTAGGATCGACTGGCAAATGAAAGTTAAAGGGCTGATGCTGGATAGGCAATGGCAGACATTTAAAGATCACATGGATGAACTTCAACAATTGCACATCCCTGTCTGGCGTAAAAATAAAACGGGGAAGGTGGCTCAATCGTGGCTAACAAGGGAAATTAAGGATAGTGTTAAATCCAAGGAAGAGGCATAAATTAGCCAGAAAAAGCAGCAAACCTGAGGACTGGGAGAAATTTAGAATTCAGCAGAGGAGGACAAAGGGTTTAATTAGGAGGGGGAAAATAGAGTATGAGAGTAAGCTTGCTGCGAACATAAAAACTGACTGCAAAAGCTTCTATAGATATGTGAAGAGAAAAAGATTAATTAAGAAAAATGTAGGTCCCTTGTATTCAGAATCAGGTGAATTTATAATGGGGAACAAAGAACTGGCAGACCAATTGAACAAATACGTTGATTCTGTCTTCATTAAGGAAGAAACAAATAACCTTCCAGAAATGTTGGTGACCCAGGGTCTAGTGAGAAGGAACTGAAGGAAATCCTTATTAGTCAAGAAATTGTTTTAGGGAAATTGATGGGGTTGAAGGCCAATAATTCCCCAGGGCCTAATAGTCTGCATTCCAGAGTACTTAAGGAAGTAGCCCTAGAAATAGTGGATGCATTGGTGATCATTTTCCAACATTCTATAGACTCTGGATCAGTTCCTATGGATTGGAGGGTAACTAATGTAACCCCACATTTTATAAAAGGAGGGAGAGAGAAAACAGGGGAATTATAGACTGGTTAGCCTTACATTGGTAGTGGGGAAAATGTTGGAATCAATTTTTAAAGATGTAATAGCTGCGCATTTGGAAAGCAGTGACAGGATCGGTCCAAGTCAGCATGGATTTATGAAAGGGAAATCATGCTTGACAAATCTTCAGGAATTTTTTAAGGATATAACTAGTAGAGTGCACAAGTGAGAATCAGTGGATGTGGTGTATTTGGACTTTCAAAAGGCTTTTGACAAGGTCCTACACAAGAGATTAGTGTGCAAAATTAAAGCACATGATATTGGGGGGTAATGTATTGACGCGATTAGAGAACGGGTTGGCAGACAGGAAGCAAAGAGTATGAATAAACAGGTACTTTTCAGAATGGCAGGCAGTGACTAGTGGGGTACCGCAAGGTTCAGTGCTGGGATCCCAGCTATTTACAATATATATTAATGAGTTAGACAAAGGAATTGAATGTAATATCTCTACGTTTGCAGATAACACTAAGCTAGGTGGCAATGTGAGCTGTGAGGAGGATGCTAAGAGGCTGCAGGGTGACTTGGATAGGTTAGGTGAGTGGGCAAATGCATGGTAGATGCAGTATAATGTAGACAAATGTGAGTTTACCCACTTTGGTGGCAAAAACAGGAAGGCAGAATATTATCTGAATGGTGTCAGATTAGGAAAATGGGAGGTGCAGTGAGACCTGGGTGTCATGGTACATCAATCATTGAAAGTTGACATGCAGGTACAGTGGGCGGTGAAGAAGGCAAATGGCATGTTGGCCTTCATTGCGAGAGGATTTGAGTCTCGGAGCAGGGAGGTCTTACTGCAGTTGTACCGGGCCTTGGTGAGGCCACAACTGGAATATCGTGTACAGTTTTGATCTCCTAATCTGAGGAAGGACATTCTTGCTATTGAGGGAGTGCAGCAAAGGTTCACCAGACTGATTCCCGGGATGATAGGACTGATATATGAAGAAAGACTGGATCGACTAGGTTTATAGTCAATGGAATTGAGAAGAATGAGCGGGGAATCTCATTGAAACATATAAAATTCTGACGGGATCGGATAGGTTAGATGCAGGAAGAATGTTCCCGAAGTCATTATGTAAATGAGCAAAATGTTACAGATTATGTAATCACTACTGCATGCTAAAACAGTCCACAGAGCCTTCCACATTGGTGACAAAGGTCAGCTGTCATATTTCGATCGGGAACATAGAAGACTGATTCTGTTACTGGACTATTAATCCAGAAGCCTGGACTAATGATCCATGAAGTAGGAATTAGGCCTTCTTTAGCCAACAGCCCGCATTAGTAGTTTTAAAAGTGGCCATGGCAACACACGTCACCAGGTCTATGTTAAGATAGGCTAGGTGTTGAATAACAGGAAGCCTAGCAGTCTGCTTTTCATAGAACAAAGGATACTAGAAACGTAGAACTTCCCCAAAGGTCCAAACTGTACGAATTTATCAAAACAAGTCATTTATCTGTATCTTTGACCGAAAAAGGTAATGTAGATGGACAATGAATGTACACACCTACTTGCTTTCTGTATACATGGCTATGCAGATCAGGGTTGGAGAACTCAGTGAGTGGCTGACAGAGATTACCCATCTCCATTGCAAGTAATAAATTTGTCTTTTCACTTCTGCAGAACTCAGTGAGAGTGTTTTCCTTTAAATGTCCCAGAACAAAATGGCGTAGTCAGCAGGATTCCTCGGAAGACGAAAAAACAGCCTTCTACAGACCATCACAGAGTGTGAATAGTTTTTGGTACCACTCTAAAATCCGATATGATCTGTGATGCGATGTGTCGGTCGACTGGGGAATCCGAATCTGGGGAGTCTGTAAAGTGAAAAGACTTGGTGATACAGTGAATAGAAGTAACATTTAGTTAAAATAATTGGACAGGAAACTGTAGTTGCGTTATATGTCGGCAAGGTGGAAGTAAATTAAGTTAGTTATAATTGTATAAGTCTAGAGTGTACAATATAACAGTCGAGGACTAGTTGATCTGGGTCTAGAAAGTACCTGAGTGCATGGTCGTTATCTAGAGAGTTACCCAACTTGGAAGAGATTAAACTATCAAGTATCGGTTCGGACCAAGGGATGGCCGATGAAAGTAAAATAGACTGAGGATCAGAAGAGTCGTTCACGAGGTTTTACGCCGATGACCGCCAGGGACTTATAGATACAATGATAAAAGACGGTTGGGACCCGTCCAGAGTGCCACCTACTCAAAACGAGTGGTGGGAGAAAGAGGACAAAAAGGGCAACTAAAGCTGGCATAAGTATAGCATAACAATTTCTGAAATACGTAGAATTGAACAAGCCAAAAAAAATAGAGAAACTAAAAGAATTGAAGTGGGACATTGCGACCTTCAGGAATTAAGGGGTTAACAATGCAACCTGCAAACTAGCTGCAATGGCTGAGATAGCATGTACACATAAATCGCAGACAGACTTAAGCTAAAAAGAATTTTCCCTTCGTAGTCGACGAAATCTCAAGCGGGCGGCGGAAACTGGCAGATGGAAGCCATGTCAAAGACGTGAGTATATTTTAATTACCATGCACAGTTAGGACCAGGGCAGAAATCGGTCTGGTGTCAGCTGCCTGAGAGATCCGAATCCACAGGTCTGGCCGAGACTTCAAGTAGTCAGTGAAAGATCCCAGGTGAAACAATTACGATCGGTTATATAGAAGTGTGTCTGTGTAACGTTGCGATTGGTAATTGATATATGTTGCAAGTATCGGTCTCACTCAGGACAAGTAATTAAGAGATGTACTGCTGAACATATAGCCATGGGAAGTGAGAAATTCGAGTTGGGACCAAAGGTGTCTCTGACACGGTACTTAGCAGATAAAAAAAATTCAAAAACAAATTGAAATAATGATTAAACAAAATTGAAAACCAGACAACCCACCCGCGGCACAAAGGAAGTGGTGGGAGTCGGAAAAGAAACAAAAAGAGGAGAAAGCTCTCATTTTAGTGACTCGCGCATATAGTGAATTAAGTAGATGGACTCGACTATTGACTGAGAAAGCGACAAAATAAACCGACAGTAGGTGTGATGGTTACAGCACCCGTCAGGACGGCAATATAGAAGCGAGGGAGGTTTAGAGAAGATCTCTTCACCCAGTGGGTGGTGGGGGGTCTGGAATGCACTGCCTGAAAGGGAAGATTATGTTTTTAAACTGAAAAGACTGCAAGCTGTGGGTGAAAGTTGACATTGATTGATGGTGTCTGTGTTTGTCGACTTTCGAAACAAAGGAAGTTAACTCTTTCACAGCTAGCTGTGAACTCTGTTTTAATATTGGAGATTTTCATAATTTGAAGAGAATATTTGCTCTTGGGGTGGAAGAAATTTTCGGGTCAGTTTCTCTTGGCTCTTAGGGACCTGGCAAGGGACTGAAAGCCATCGGCCACTGCTCAGAGCAAAGGCGATCCTCGGATCCACATTACAGCATTGTTAGGGGGCTGGCAATGTGACATGTTAGTGGATACAGGTGCCTCTGTCTCAATGACAGATATCCCCCTACTCACAACCAAACGGGCAGTTCTAATCACAGGGTTTGGAGGATCTGCCACAAGGGCACACCTAAGCAAAGTAATATTATTGGACGTGGCTGGGATTCTAATCCCAGCACAATTTTATGTTTGTCCCAATAATGAGGATACAATATTAGGAATCGATCTCCTCGAACAACTAAGAGCATTGATTGATCCACAGGGGAAGAAAATAGTTTGAAAAACCCAAATGGGCGCAAAACTACTACCTTCAGGGAATAAAATAAATTGGACAACCATGTGAAGGTGGGGAGCATACAACTCCTCACCAGGGATTGGAATACATTAAAAGGGTATGGCCCTGTGTGTCTGCAGATTGATGGAGTGTGGGCACGGTCCAAACAAGATTGTGAACTGGTAGAAACCGACCTAATCATTGTCCCGGAACCCGAGCACACCCCTCATAAACAATATCCAATCAAATCTAAAGCCAGGGAGCCAGTCAAACAAATTGTACAAGATCTGCTGGACAGTGGCATACTCCGGGAAGCTGAGAGCACCACTAATTCACCCGTGTGGCCGGTAAAGAAGCCAAACAGCTCATATCGGCTGACTATAGATTGCACGGCTCTGAATAAAGTGACACCTTGTCAGCACCCCATTGTAGCCAGCCCAGCCACAATCTTTAACGGATTGAAACCCGAACATAAGATATCCACAGTGCTTGACATAGCCAATGGATTTTGGTCCATACCTCTGGCTCGGGAATCACAGGACAAGTTTGCCTTTACTGTAGGGGAATGCCAGTATTCCTGGACACGGGTGCCACTGGGATTCCACAATAGCCCGGCAATATTACACCAGACTATGGAGTCGTGCCCTAGAAAAGGTGGATCTAACCCCTTACAGAAACACAGTCCTCCAGTATGCGGATGATTGGCTGATTGCCTCGGAGGATGAACGGGGACACACGGGCACTCTCATAGAAATCTTAGAAACCCTACAAAGGGTGGGATTTAAAACCAATCCCAAGAAAGCCCAGATCGGACAGACAGTGGTACAGAAACTAGTGAAAGAGGGAAAATCCTCCCTAGAAAATGTAGAGTGGGGCCCAGAGCAGGAAACAGCATATGGTAATCTGAAGGAAGCATTAATGTCTGTACCCGGCCTGGGACTCCCAAACATGGACATACTTTTCCACATTTACTGCAAAAATGAGGAAGGATTCTATGGGGCAGTGGTCACTCAGATGCATGGGGACAGGATGCATCCTGTAGCTTATTGCTCAACCCAACAGTCACCCATGGCAGTCGGTCTGTCCCAGTGTGTGGTGGCTCTGGACTGTGCAACGTGAGCAGTGAAAGTCAGTGAACTGGTAGTGATGACCGGGGAAATTGTACTGCACATTAAACACACTCTGGTAGAAATGCTCAACACCAGGAAACTAAGATCTGTGTCCAATGAACACAGGGCTAAATGGGAGGCAGTTTTACTTCCCCATGATGAGTCCATGAAAATAGTATGAGACACAGGGGAGAACCCTGCAGAGGGTCTCGTGGCCACAGGTGAACCCCATGAATGCCACGCCCGAGAGTGGGAAGACTCACCCGGTAATATAAGTGAGATCCCACTCGAGGACCCCGATTTAACCCTTTATGTGGACGGGTCCCGCAAATATATCCAAGGGACCCCACGTACAAGGTGGGCGGTGGTCAATGGAGCACTTGACACAGTCCTATGTGGGGGGACTGGACGGAGGACTTTCCGCACAAGTGGCAGAACTCACTGCCCTGACAGAAGTCCTCCAATTAGCTGAAGGCAAGCGGGCAAATATCTACACAGACAGCCGCTATGCTCTTGGAGTAGTACATGACTACATGACTGCCTGGGGGAGGCGGGGGTTTGTCACCTCAGGTGGGGAGGTCATCAAACATGAAGGCCGGATTAGGCTGTAACTAGAGGCTGCTAGTAAACCCGCTAAGGCGGTGGTAATAAAGGTCAAAGCTCAGCAGAAATTGGTGGACGATGTCCAGAGAGGTAATGAGGCTGCAGATAAGGCAGCTCAGGAGGCAGCAGTTTTGTCCGAAGTGAGGGAGGAATCAATAAGTAGTATCATTACTAAAGAAGATATTAACATTGTAAAATTACATGCAGATGTAAGTGATGAGAAGAAAACAGAATGGAAAAGACAGGGAGCGGCACCAGATCCAGACTCCATATGGAGAAAGGATGGTAAGGTGGCAGCCCCCACTTGTATAAGAAAGATGCTCATGGAACTGCACCATGGCATTAACCATGCTGGGCAAAATGCCATGATCAGTAGTGTCTCTAGAGATTGGCGGTGGCCAGGCATGGAACGAGACAGTGCTTAATATTGCCAGCAATGCATTACATGTGCCCAACATAATCCAGGAAAGGGCATTAACATTAGAATGGCCCATCAACCACAGCCCCGAGGGCCATGGGAGCATATACAAATTGATTTCACGGGACCACTGCCAAGCTCTAGAAGATAGAAATACTGTCTAGTAATAATTGATTTGTTTACACTGTGGGTGGAAGCTTTTGCTACCCGAAACTGTACTGCAACTACAATAGCTCATATCTTAGCCGAGGAGGTGATTCCCTGCTGGGGCATCCCCACCCAAATAGACTCTGATCAGGGAACCCACTTCACAGGAACAGGTGGTAAAATTACTATGTACTACATTGGGTATTAAACAAAAATTTCACATCCCCTACCATCCGCAAGGTTCGGGGATGGTAGAACGGATAAATCGGACAATAAAGACAGCCCTGTCAAAAGCCATCCAAGAAACCGGACAGGCTTGGGCTGAGCTGCTGTCTGCTATCCTAATGAGACAAATGGCAACCCCTAATCGGACAACAGGATTAACTCCATATGAGCTCATGACTGATCGGGCAATGCGATTACCCGAAGGTATAATCACAGGAGGGTCTGATGTGGGCCCATTGCGGGATCAGATTAGGAGATATGTAATGGAGTTAAGTAAGAAACTTAAGGATATGAGACAGGAAGTAAGAGAACGACAGGCAGGCCCGGACGAACAAGAAGATCAGAGTTCCCGGTAGATCTTTCCCAAGTGGGGGAGAAAGCAATGGTTAAGGGGCTACCAGGATGAACCGGATTTGTGCCGCCATACAAGATATTGATCAGTGGGGACACGTGTACATGTGTGGATATGAATGGAGTAGGATGGTGGAAACACTGGTCCCAGCTAAAACGACTCTAACAGATTACCCCATCTAGGGGGAAGTTTGATTTTACAGAATTCAAATCATGGGGCTGAAGGTGATGAGCTACACCCGAATTATGAAGACCCGGACTATCAAAAGACCCAAGTTGGAAATGGAGTCTACCTGACTGGTATATTCCGGCAAGGGGGTGCAGAGACTCCCCTCGGACCAGACAAAATCTTTCGCGAGTGTAAGGAAACCCAAACCACATTATTAGGCATCACGATACGGTACAATAGGACCTTATGTATTGAATGTGGTCTAACAATTGGAAAGCCTTAAAGACACAGTCAGGAAGCTGCTGCAAAGGCAGACAGACGCAGTCAAAGGGGCTGCTCGGGAAGGCGATGGGACAGCAGGGAGCTTAGTCAAAGGGATTACAGTCTTGGAGGGCCATGCTGTCACCATTAACCACCTGATTGACCGAGATTTCAATACGGAAAAGGCAGAGGTTCAGCAAGACCTCTGCCATGCTTACAGTGGATGGATGATTGGGCAGGTCAGGGAGAACCTGTACCAAATACATAGGGGCGAAGTCCCGGACTGGATTAACAGCACCCAGCCTAACACAGCACCCATGGTCACTGGACGCGTGCACTATGTAAGGAATGACAAGAGTCTTTCCGGGGACAGGCTGATGCACAGATTCATATTCTGCCCTGGTAGGGATGGTCCTAATGATTCCGGTAATGGCAAAGGGGGAGTCTGGACCACACCCCCAGTTTAAGGTAGAAAACTTGGGGCTAATCTGGGGTGAGAACCACATGCGGTACTACCCAATGGATCAATATGCGATCAAACAGAACGGAACCATGAGAGGGGTCTCATTATCAGGGTGCCGCAGGGTAGGAAGCCTAACTATATGTCCACATCCAGCAGGCTGGGGAAGCAAGGATGGGTGCGGATTTAATCAAACCATTGGGTGGGGTGTGTCTTAGAAATAAACCCATCAGAATCCGAACACATCTACTCAGCCTACCGCGGAAAAGGGGAATACTATGTGGTAACCAACCAACTTATGACTACGGTATTTATCAATGTAATATCACTAACCCCAACTTTTGCTTCATCCCGAGGCAATCGGACGGGCAAGAATGACGTATATTCATGCTCGAGAAACTATTACCCTGAACCTGACTGATGAAATTAAACAAGATTTGTACCAATATGAAAGTGAACTGGCTGCACCAGTAGCCCACCTGCCAGAGGATCTGAGAGACATAAAGGATCCTTTGCTGGCAAGCATAAGATAATATCACGTGTTCAAACAGGAGCTGCGCGAACTGGGCAAGGACATTGCAAAAGGCCTTTAACGTACCCCCTGGTGCGAAAAGGCATGGAACTGGGGACTGAACGTTAATATCCATCCATGGATGTGTATCATTTCTCACATATTGGTGGTAGTTCAACTGATTCTGGCTCTATGCTGGTTGGGAATGACATGCGCTGCTTGCTCGAAATGAAATAATAAAAGAAAGCTGAAGCTATAGTACAGGAGCAGAGTAAGCTATTGAGGCAGAGTTTAGATGAGGGAGCCATATAGCTCGATGTGCACTAAGCCCCCCAAACCTAGCAGCTGATCACCGCAACCGGGGCGGGGGCCCCAAGGCAGTGTAGAATTTAGACGGGTTGGTTACCTCAAGCTGGGTAGTCAAGGACCAAAAGGGGGAATTGAAGTAGGAATTGGGCCTGCTTTAGCCAACAGCCTGCATTAGTAGTTTTAAAAGTGGCCATGGCAACACATGTCACCAGGTCTATGTTAAGACTTGATAGGCTAGGTGTTGAATAACAGGAAGCCTAGCAGTCTGCATTTCTTAGAACAAAGTTTGCTAGAAATGTAGAAAGGTCCAAACTGTATGAATTTATCAAAATAAGTCATATATCTGTATCTTTGACCGAAAAAGGTCATGTAGATGGACAATGAATATACACGCCTACTTGCTTTCTGTTCTAAACAGCTATGCAGATCAGTGAATCTTTGAGATCGGATTGGAAAACTCAGTGAGTGGCTGACAGAGATTACCCATCACTCTTGCAAGTAATAAACTTGTCTTTTCACTTCTACAGAACTCGGTGAAAGCGTTTTCCTTTAAATATTCCACAGCAATCCAGAACTTTGAGTTCAAATCCCACCACGGCAGCTGGGGAATTTCAATTCAGCTAATTAAATAAATCTGGGATTTAAAAAAAAGACTAGTATCAGCAATTGTGACCATGTAAGTGTCATTAAAAACCCATCTGGTTCACTAATGTCCTTTCGGGAAGGAAACCTGCTGTCGTTACCTGATCTGGCCTATATGTGACCCATACCCCCAGCAATGTGGTTGACTTAACTGCCCTCTGAACTGGCCTAGCAAGCCACTCAGTTGTATAGAGATGGGCAATAAATGCTGTGTTTATCAGTGATGCCTGCGTTCCGTAAATTAATTAAAAAATATCTAACATCAAGTCTCAGAACAGTCAAACTTACTTTAAGGTGGTGGAATAGAAATTAAGGCATCATTATAAAAGGAAGAGAGTAAAGTATTGGCTTCACACTAAAGTAATGCCAGTTGGCCTCAAACTAAAATTTACCTCCATAGGAACTTTACCATAATTAGCATGTTTTTCCTGAGCATTTTTCCAGGATACAAGCTTTCCAATGCAAGAGATTCACTGGTTCTTAGGTGTCCCTGGGTATGAGTCAGTAAATTTAAGGGACGCCTACCAAACTTCCACCATAAGGATAACTACATTTTCTAGCGCAAGGTTATTGTTCCTGAGATAAGGAATCAATATGTCAATGTCCAAAGTCAAATTTGATACTTCAGGCTTGCAATATCTCATGGCAGGTATACTGAGCAAACTTTCTGCAGACATTCCGAGCTGACATGTGGTCCATAAGTATGGAATGTCCTTTTGACAGCAGTAAGTTCTTTAAGGACCAGACTAAGGAGACTCTCATAAGGCACAAAACATTGCAGCAAAGTTTCTGGGGCTTACACTGAGGAATAGAATTTGCTTTAAGTCCACAAGATTTTAAATCAAAAAATGTACATCTCATAGATATAAAAGTACCTTGCAGACTTTTTAAAAAAAAGCTGGGACAAGTAGTATCTTTACAATACTTCCAAGTGATGATTTGCCTTTTGTAACTTGGCTATGTACAATAAGTTATGGAGGCACTTATGGAGAAAGCTTGGTCACTGGGTGCAAATCCCTATAAATACATGAGCAAGAGAACTTACTGTTATAAGCAATTTTCAAAATATCTTTCTATAACACAGAAGCATTATCTAATCAGTTATATTATATAATTTTTATCCTCTCTTGTCCACCGCACCCTTGCCCGCCGTGCCCTCGCTCCATCATTGTTCTGCTCCCAAGCATTATAGTTCATGATTCATAGTACCTCAAAGTTCAGTAAACTTATTCTAAGCTATATTTTGTAGTCCTAAAACAGTCAGGGGATTGAAGCTGTTGTTGACTTCAAAAAAACTGAGAGAGAACCTTCATAAGGAGTCCAATATGTTTACATTATTTACCATTATCCAGGCAACATGCCTGGAAAATTAGCTGGGAGCAATAGACTTAAAAGATTCCTGCTTACATCCCTATTAGAGAGAAGTACAGACTGTTCCCTCTCGACAGCCTCCTATTGAACTTGGAGAAACTAGAATTGGAATTCTCCCAACACATAACTTTCATAGGAGCCAAATTCCAGACTGTCTTAGATCTAGTATTCCTGTCAGAGGAATGTTTCCTGGACATACAGAAACAGCTGGTATCTTTTAGGTTGGGCCACAGAATTGTAGCCAAAGCCTATGTCAATTTGGAGCTGATAGTAGTAGCCATCATTGCAGTACCAGACACTAGACTTTTCATGAGGCTGTTACAACCAGTCATTAGTAGTATTAGTCATATAATGATCACCATACAGAATAATTTTCCCTCAGAGGAGGCCCCTAGTAGTTGAGAGACAAAGCCATTTTTTTAAAGTTGGTGTCTCACTGAAGCAAACATCACCATCCTATACACAATTCACACCTCCCTTCCTGCTTTGGGAACACATCTGGAGAACAGATGGTTACAGAACACATGGTCCTTCCAGCAGTTTCAATGACACATAGATTAGAATTAAGAGCAATCTTGATCACCTTGGCTTAACTTTAGTCAACTAGTGCTACTAACTGTCCATCAACTAGACCTAATTGCCCATCAACTAGCTGGAATTCGGACCATTTGTTAAACTTGCTCTCCTAAAGCAGGATACACCTATCTACCACTTCTCTCAGGCATTTACCATCTTAACATTTCAGAAGACTATCCAAAGATGGATCTTTTCAGGACAAGTAAAAATACACAGAGAGGAGCAAATCTACCAGAATCTTAGCATAACAGCTTGCCTGTGCTCTTGGAAGTTAAGTAAAATAAATTTCTATTTTTTTTCTCTCCCTTCCATTTGAACCCTAGAGTTGTAATACAAAGAGAAAAGATTTTTTTTTAATTTTAATTCCAAGAAAGTTATCGGGGTAGAAATTGGTTATCATTGTGTTACTTTTCTGAATGAGTTAAGGGGCAAAAATGCCCTGTGCCCCAAGGACACCTGAAAACGTCTGATGCTGATTTTCAGCCATCTGAGCCAGCTGCCTGAAACAGGGATAAGGCCTTTTGCCTAAACTAATGAGGGTCCAAATTCCTGTTTTAGGAATCCTCAGGGAAATTGGGCTGCCCTGAGTAGTGCTGGCATTGGGCCTTCTCCACTCAGGATTTACAAGTAAGCAGCCGCCACTAAAAAGGTAAGTAACATTTTTTTTTAAATGTGGAGCCCTCAGATTCAGAGTACTCCTGATGGCCACTGCCAGCCTCGATCGTCCCCAACCCTTGCTGTCCTCACCCCCACATCCCAGGACCTGGCTGAAGCCATTGCCAGCGAGGCAAATGGCCTAAAAATCAATCCTCCTGAAGGGCAAGCTGCCTGTGAAGGCGTGACTGGTGTCCACAGTTTGCCAAAAGTCGGGCCGGTCTCAGGCCTCTCTGTTCAGGTGTGCGCTACCCGTGCAGCACTGAGTCTGGGCACAAAAACTGACCCAGACTAACTTCTATCTCATAGTTCTCAGATTACCTCTCCTTCCTGCAAACATGTATCTAGTTGGTCTTTCAAAGCAGGGATGCTTTGTTCTCTGCAAAAATAAAAGATTTAATACACTGCATCAGTCAAGTGTAAGCTGCAGTACTATTTCAAGTTAAACCATTGTGGGTCAAGGGGATATAGCTATCAATGGGTAAAAGTTAAGTTCAGAACTGAGGTCAGGATTGTACTTCTTATACAAAGAATGGTTAATACCTGGAATGGTCTTCCAGATATGGTGGTGGAGGCAAAACTTTGAACTCATTGAAGGGGCCGTTCAATACTGTGATGGGAGGATTGTAGGTTTCTGTAGAAGGATGAGCTAGATGGGCCGATTAGCCTCCTCATTTGTACTCTTTGTCAATTGACTGCTGGTGCGATAAGTGAGTGACACCAAGGTAGTTTACTGACTAAGAAGTCTATAATAGAAAAAGAGCGACATTTCTAATCAAGTAGCAATGTAACAAAAGCCATCTGCTGAGGCAATTTAGGATCTTGTTCTACTTGCAGAACATGTTCAAAGTTAGATATGTAATGGTTAGAATAGCAGCATATCATTTAGTCTCCTCAGATGTTGAGGAACATCACTTCACAGACATTTCTGGAAATGTGAAGAAAATGTTGCCACCAAAACCCATAGCTTTAGTGTGGGATCAAAAAATAATATTCTGCAAGTTGAGGTTTGAGATGCCATTCTTTTGAGGTTATTGCAATAGTTGCCATGAAGTTTCTGATGTGGAGCCTTGTGACCCAGATGGCACTTAAGGCAACTGGGAGGATGAGTGAACTATGTTCTTTCATCCGCTTCACTGACAAACTCCCTGGGGATGCATAGTCGGCATCCAGAGCTCATTTAAAGAAGGCCTGAGGCCCGATATTAACAACAACAACAACTTGCATTTATATAGCACCTTTTAATATAGGAAAACATCCCAGGACGCTTCACAGGAGCGTTAGTGAACAAAATTTGACACCCAACACACAAGGAAATATTGGGGCAGATGACCAAAAGCAAAAGATGATCAAAAGCTTGGTCATAGGGTTAGGTCTTAAGGAGCTTCGTAAAGGATGAGAGTGATAGAGAGGTGGAGAAGTTTAGCGATGCAATTCCAGGGCTTAGGACCTAGGCACCTGAAGGCACGGCCGCCAATGTTGCATCAATAAAAATCAGGGATGCACAAGAGGCCAAAATTAGAGGAGTACAGGAATCTTGGAGGATTGTAGGTCTGTAGGAGGTGGAAGGAGGCAGTCTTGGTCATGGAGAGGATATGGGATCAGATGCTCAGTTCAGGATCAAATAGGATGTCAAGGTTACAAACAGTTTGGTTCAGCCTCAGACAATAGCCATGAAGAGGGATGGAGTCAGTGGCTAAGGAACAGAGTGTGCCTTGGGCCTACTCACTCCGGCACGCAAATTGATCCCTAGTATTGGCCACTGCTCACTGCATTTTAGCCTAATCCCTTACCTGATGAAGGCCTTAATCTTAGCAGAAGGCTTTAGTAAAAAAAAGTTGCTGAAGTCTTTAGAGCTCTTTTTGCCCCTTCTATAAATTTACAGGGCTACGGGGAAAGGGCAGGGGAATGGGATGAGCTGAAGTGCTTTTGCAGCGAGCCAGCACAGACTCAATGGGCCGAATGGCCTCCTTCTGTGCTGTAACCATTCTATGATACGATATCTTCTGCCTCTATGAGTACAGTCCTGTTGTAGCACCACCTGGATCCCACCAGGAGCCTGCTCTGCACACTGAATAGGCCCCAACACAGGAAAATCGTTTGGGGTCATGGTGGAGTTGGGACGATGGGCGGGAATCCCACTCCACCCTGAAGGAATAGAAAAAGGAAAATATAGCCTAAGGTTTTACTTGGAGTTTAAGGCTCTGTTTGTATTCCCTTACCCACACATCAATTCTGCATGGGTTTTTCTTGAGTGCCCTTAATAATCCTTGACAAGTATGTTGTTTTACTTATTTCCTTTCAGACACTTTAGAATTGTAACATGACTCAGAGTAATGGTAATAATTGGGCAAGAAGTCCATTACTGCTTTTAACAAGTGTTATCTATTTTATTCAGCTTTAATTTTTGTTAACAATGACACTCAATAGTAAATACATCCATCACAGGAGCTAATTTCAAACATGTTGTCTTGCATTAAATCAGCAAAGGAGAAATCATCACATAATAACATTTACTTCCAGATCTTAGTGGGCGTAATTGTCGGCATGGGCTCAATGGACCGAATGGCCTCCTCTGTGCTGTAACTATTCTATGATTCTATAATTCTATAATTGACACATGAGGAGCCAATTTGTATCTATACCAAACATCAGGTAGGCAGTGGGTAGAGTGATCGCACAGCCCGCAAGATAGCACTAGTGAGAGGTCCGAACCATTATCATGGTTAAGCCTCATTCGAATGTGATCAATAAACTGCCAGCGCTCAATGGAAAATCCAGAAGCTCCTCCAGTAAGCCAAGCCAGAAATTTTCACTTAAAAGGGGGAGGGAGGCAGTCCTGAAACGGGAGGGCTGGAGGCACCGGGCTGAAATATTTTTATGGGGCCACAAGGATCATTTGGTATAAAAGCAAGCAAATTATGCTAAACTTTTATAAATCAGTAGTTATGCTTTGGCTGGAGTATTGGGGGGAATTTTAATAGTAAAGAACTTGTGGGTTGGAATTCAGGAGGGTTGTAAAAATCGCTTGACTTGGGCGCGTTTGGATGTGTGTAATGCCCTCCAAAGGGGCAGGTTACTGCTTATAATATTTAAATGAGGCAATTTGAATGATATTTTCACTAGCAATTCAATTTACTAATTTAAAATTCCACTAATCTCCATCGCTTCCTCCTCTGCAGTTGTCAACTGCACAACCTGTGGACAACCACCTTTCCCTCTCCCTAGTGTTCTGTGCTCTCTTCTGCAATGGGAGAAAGAACAAACTTATAAGTGACTGTAATGTGTTCACCCAATGGATGCAGTGCATTTGGTGAGGGTGACTATCTTGGAGAGGCAACAAGTTGCATAAGGATGAGAGTGAGTGGCAGTGCTAGATGGATAGATGGCGATGTGAGGAAGTGCATAGAAAGAGAAGAAGGGGTGCATTTATAATGTAAGTGAGTGTGAGAGTTATGTGATGGAGTAGACTTGACAAAGCAGAGTGGTTGTAGGGGGTGGGGGTGCGGGGTTGCGGGGGGTGGGGTTGATGTGCACAACAGGGTGTAGGTGAATGTGCAATTGTACTCACCTTTTCTGACCTGGTTAGGTAATTAAAATGTTTCCTGCACTGAATCCAGGAGTGTAGCACAATGCTCCTGCTGCTAAACTCCTTGGTTACCTCCAGCCATGCTGTCTTTGTGGCAGCAGTAGGTTTTTTCCTCGCGTTGCGAGGGAAGAGTCGCTCTCGTCTACTCCCCTCAGCACATAGCGGTGCATCAAGAGAAGCATCGTTGAATTTTGGCGCAGCCTGTAACCATCCTGAATCCATCACAATACTTCTCCTTCAGTATGCTACAACTCCTAAATCCTCCAAAATCCCTCCTTGGATTGGCTCTTTAAATGCTCCAATTGAGATTGTGCCATGTGGGTCCACGCCATGCCAACTGTCGCGCACTGGACACCAAACCTTACAATGAGGTGGCCCCGGTGATAGTGCACAGACTACTTCTGGGTTTCACTCTCGATATTGCACCACACTCCACCCCCAGCTTCAAACATGTCTTGGAGTTATTAGCAGGCTCATTGTGTCCCATTCTGGGCACCACACTTTAGGAAGGATGCCAAGGCTTTGCAGAGGATGCAAAGGAGATTTATCAGACTGGTACCAGGGCTGAGAGAATTTAGTTATGTGGAGAGACTAAGAAATTGGGGTTGTTCTGTGGGATGGGGGATTGTCCTATGAGGAGAGATTGAGTAGACTAGGCCTATATTCTCGAGCTTAGAAGAATGAGAGGTGATCTCATTGAAACATACAAAATTCTTACAGGGCTTGACAGGCTAGATGCAGGGAGGATGTTTACTGACTGGGGAGTCTAGAACCAGGGGTCACAGTCTCAGAAAAAGGGGTCGCCCATTTAGGACTGAGATGAGGAGAAATTTCTTCACTCAGAGGGTGGTGAATCTTTGGAAATCTCTACCCCAAAGGGCTGTGGAGGATCAGTCATTGAATATATTCAAGACAGAGATTGATAGATTTTGGAATATTAAGGGAATCAAGGGATATGGGGATAGTGCAGGAAAGTAGATTGAAGTAGAAGATCAACCATAGTCTCATTGAATGGCGGAGCAGGCTCGAGGGGCCAAATGGCCTAAACCTGCTCCTAATTCTTATGTTCTTATGTTCTCATTAGAGCAGAGAAGGTGAAGGGGAGATTTAAGAGAGGTGTTCAAAATTGAGAAGATTAGCTTCCAGCGGTCTATTCAGGGACACCATGTCCAGTACCTATAGTTGGAGCATTTGTAGTGCACACATAATAACATAAGAACATAAGAAATAGGAGCAGGAGTAGGCCATTTGGCCCCTCGAGCCTGCTCCACCAATTAATAAGATCATGGCTGATCTGATCATGGACTCAGTTCCACTTCCCTGCCCGCTTCCCATAATCCTTCACTCCCTTATCGCTCAAAAATTTGTCCATCTCCACCTTAAATATATTCAATGACCCAGCCTCCACAACTGTCTGGGGCAGAGAATTCCACAGATTCATGGCCCTCTGCGAGAGGAAATTCCTCCTCATCTCAGTTCTAAATGGGCAACCCCTGATTCTGAAACTATACCCCCTGTTCTAGATTCCCCCACGAGGAGAAACATCCTCTCAGCATCGACCCTGTCAAGCCCCCTCAGAATCTTGTATGTTTCAATAAGATCATCTCTCATTCTTCTAAACTCTAATGAGTATAGGCCCAACCTGCTCAACCTTTCTTCATAAGTCAACTCCTTCACCTCAGGAACCAACCAAGTGAACCTTCTCTGAACTGCCTCCAATGCAAGTCTATCCCTCCTTAAATAAGGAGACCAAAACTGTACAAAGTCATCATCATCATCATTGGTAGTCCCTCGAAATTGAGGAAGACTTGCTTCCACTCTAAAAGTGAGTTCTTAGGTGACTGAACAGTCCAATACGGGAATTATAGTCTCTGTCACAGGTGGGACAGACAGTCATTGAAGGAAAGGGTGCGTAGGGAGTCTGATTTGCCACACACTCCTTCCGCTGCCTGCGCTTGTTTTCTGCGTGCTCTCAGCGATGAGAGGAGGTGATCAGCGCCCTCCTGGATGCTCTTCCTCCACTTAGGGCGGTCGTTGGCCAGGGACTCCGAGGTGTCGATGGGGATGTTGCATTTTATCACAGAGGCTTTGAGGGTGTCCTTTGAGGGTGCCCTTGCTTTGGGAGTCTTGTGTCAGGCATGTGAACAATGTGGCCCACCCAACGGAGCTGGTCGAGTGTGATCAGTGCTTCGATGCTGGAGATGTTGCCCTGATCGAGGACACTAACATTGGTGCGTCTGTACTCCCAGGGAATTTACAGGAAGTTGCGGAGACATCGTTGGTGGTATTCCTCCAGTGATTTAAGGAGTCTACTGTATGTGGTCCACATCTCTGAGCCATACAGGAGGGCAGGTATCACTACAGCCCTGTACCCCATAAGCTCGGTGCCAGATTTGAGGGCCTGATCTTCGAAAACTCTCTTCCTCAGGCGGCCGAAGGCGCTGGCGCACTGGCGCACTGTATGAAGTACTCGAGGTGTGGCCTCACCAATACCTTGTACAGTTGTAGCAGGACTTCCCTGCTTTTATACTCTCTCCTCTTTGCAATAAAGGCCAATATTCCATTTGCCTTCCTGATTACTTGCTGTACCTGCATACTAACTTTTTGTGTTTCATGCACAAGGACCCCCAGGTCCCTCTGTACTGCAGTATTTTGTAATTTCTCTCAATTTAAATAATAATTTGCTTTTTCACTTTTCCTGCCAAAATGGATAACCTCACATTTTCCCACATTATATTCCATCTGACAAATATTTGCCCACTCACTTAGACTGTCTATATCCCTTCAGAGATTTTATGTGTCCTCCTCACAACTTGCTTTCCTACCCATCTTTGTATTATCAGCAAACTTGGCTACATTACACTCGGTCCCTTTAGCCAAGTCATTAATATATATTATAAATAGTTGAGGCCCGAGCATCGATTCCTGTGGCACCCCATTAGTCACTGTTTGGCAATCAGAAAATGACCCATTTATTCCGACTCTCTGTTTTCTGTTATAGCCAACCCACTATCCATGCTAATATATTAGCCACAACCATGTGAGCTTTTATCTTGTGCAGTAACCTTTTATGTGGCACCTTATCGAATGCCTTCTGGAAATCCAAATACACTACATTCACTGGTTCCCCCTTATCCACCCTGCTCATTACATCCTCAAAAAACTCCAGCAAATTTGTCAAACATGATTTCCCTTTCATAAAACCATGCTGACTCTGCTTGACTATATTATGCTTTTCTAAATATCCTGCTACTGCTTCCTTAATAATGGACTCTAGCATTTTCCCAACGGCAGATGTTAAGCTAACTGGTCTATAGTTTCCTGCTTTCTGTCTGCCACCTTTTTTAAATAGGGGCATTACATTTGCGGTTTTCCAATCCGCTGGGACCGCTCTGGAATCTAGGGAACTTTGGTCGGTTACAACCAATGCATCCACTATCTCTGCAGCCACTTCTTTTAAGACCCTAGGATGCAGGCCATCAGGTCCAGGGGACTTGTCCACCTTTAGTCCCATTATTTTACTGAGTACTTTTTCTGTGGTGATAGTGATTGTTTTAAGTTCTTCCCTCCCTATAAACCCTTGATTATCCATTATTGGATGTTTTTAGTGTCTTCTACCATGACGACCGATACAAAATATTTGTTCAAAGTCTCTGCCATTTCCCTGTTCCCCATTATTAATTCTCCACACTCCTTCCATTGTTACCTAAAAATTACATCAGGTCCTACAACTGGCATTTATTTAAATATTGTAACAAAGGACTGACCGCCCTTTTTGACACCCACACACAAATCCTGTCAGGTGGACCTCAGGTGGCCATTCCAGTGGTTGGTACCAAAAACATTGTGGGGCCAAAATTGCCCCTTTCTACAAGAGCCACGACCACCACAAAGAGGCGGCCATGGGTCAGTAAGGACTCACCGCTTGGTCGGCACGGAAGGGCTGCCATTTTGAAAATTGCTCTCCTTTATTTTTGGAATGGTGCATGGGATCGCCCCGATCATCTTCCTGCTCCGTTGGGCACGCGCCAGCTCCTGACCGACCAGCAGTGACCCCCTTTCCGCTCGCAAGGAAATTGCCCCGCAGGAATTTGCCCCGCGCGAGCGGATCGGCCGCTGCTCAGTGCCACCGATACCGAGTTTCTTGTGGCAGGACGGCATGTCCACCATTAAAGGGGAGGGCGCACTGCCGTGGCCACCATTTTATTTTAATTGTCGGCCGACTGCCAGGTTGGCCCAACAATGGTGGCCACGGGTTTGGCCGGGCTGCCAGCTGGCCGCCAACAGGCACCCTCTCTTGGGTACCGGGCCACTGGCCCAGCCAAAACCCTCCCTGGTGGCCCAATGTTTGCCACTAAAGTGGCTGCAAAGTTCGCAGTGGCCCTCTCCTTTAACTGAAGGGGAGAGACATTGTCATGACAGCCGTTCCGACCCACCTGCACTTTCACTTGGCTGACGACCCCACATCTGCCCCACTCAAAAAGAATCCAAGAGCTGAATTTCCCCAGATTGTCCACCCCATGCATTGGAGCGGACAGAACACTTCAAAAATGGAAGGGCAGCTTGGGGCAGAGGGCAATGTCGGCCCCTGTGTCTGCTTACTACCTGTTTTTCAGTGATTAAGTTTGAAATACCCGATTGTCATTTGGAATGCCTTATGTTCTCACACAAATAAGTTATTTACTTTACCTACTTGGTGAAATCTTACATTCCTTGCATTGGTAACTTATATCAATGATCTAGATCATTAAACTATGCACATACACGACTTTCATTATTTGAGCAGTTCTCAGCTATTAATGCTCAGAGCAAAACAAAATGTCAATGTTCCTCATTGACAATGTACCACAAGGTTATTAACCTCCTACAGGAAGCCACTACACTCTTATTGAAAGAAAATCTGTTCATCTATCTTTTCAAATGCTATAATTTTCCTTTTTTGTTTTGGTCAATTTGATTGTAGAAATTGTTTAGTCTTTAACCCAAATGCAACCATTTAAATTATAATATGTAAGCTTTCTGCATGCTGAATCTTTATAATAACATTTCTTGAGTCTGTCATGTAAATTATATTTGTTGAATTTTCTTCATTGGTTAAGTATTTAAGTGTCTTTCGACTAAAAATGATGGTTAACGACGATAATGGACAAGCATGGTGTTGCTCATAGATGAAACCTTCAACAAAATGTTTGCCTCCCCTATAATTGTCTCTTGTTCTTCCCCAATGGTAATTCTTCTGTCGCATAAGAACATGAGAACATAAGAAATAGGAGCAGGAGTAGGCCATACGTCCCCTTGAGCCTCCTCCGTCACTTAATACGATTATGGCTGATCCGATCATGGAGTCAGGTCCACTTCCCTGCCTGCTCTCCATAACCCCTAAAGATCTCCTTTCCTGTTTTTGTGTTTGTCTTCTCTGCTGTCTTTCTCTCTCTCTCTGTATGATACACATATTCTCTTGGCATTTCTGTATCTCTTTCAATCTCTAACTCACTCTGTCTTTCTTCTGTAAGTCATTCCATCTGTCTCCACTTTGTGCTGTGTGTTTCCCACAATGTCACCATGCATCTCCTGGATGTTCCTTTACTATTCAGTGAATGTGTGCATTCTGCCTTTTTAAAAAGATGACAACCAAAATGTACCTGGTTACTGTGTCAAGTGGAGAGGGTAGGGAGAGGCTGTCCAGGAAGTGCAGCAGCTAGCACACGAGTAAGAGAAGCTGGAAGGGAGGGGATGGGGAGTTAGTGCCTGGGATAGGGAGGAGTCGGCAGGAAGTGGGGCCTGGCCTGGGAAGTAGAAGTGGATCCAGCGGTTTTCCAATTTTAATTCCTAAATTGATTTAAGGTTCTTTCTCTGGGTTTTGCCTCTCAATTAGATTGCGTGATGGGGGCCACGCAAGAAAAAGGGTGTGGTTTCAACCAATTTCAAGACCTAAGTTTTCATATTTTGTACTGATGTCCCCAGTCCCCTCCTCTATATCTATCTATTCTTTTCATAATTTTAAAAATCGCAATCTTTAACCCCCAACTATTTCTCCAGTTTGAAAGAAGCAGTTCCCTGAGCCTATCCGAATAATTAAGAGCCCTAAGACTGGAAGAAGCTAGTTAAGTACATGAGGGAGAAAGGAGTAGAACATTATGCTGATAGGGTTAGATGAAGTAGGATGGGAGGAGGCTCATGAGGAGCATAAATACTGGCATAGACCAGTTGGGCCAAACATCCTGTTTCTATATTGTATTGTAATTTGTATCATTCTGGTGGCTCTCCCCTGGTCCTTCTCCATTGCTTCAGTATCTGGTTTTCGCCCCTGCCACAGTACCGAAACTGCTCTCATCAAAGTCACAAATGACATCTTTTGTGACTGTGACAAAGGTAAACTACCTCTCCGCAACCTTCTGGACCTGTCTGAAGCTGTTGGCACAATTGACCACTCCATCCTCTTCCAATATCTCCAATGTCCAGCTAGGCGGGACTGCACTCGCCTGGTTCCATTCTTATCGTAGCCAGAAAATCTCCTGCAATGGCTTCTCTTCCCACTCCCGCATTGTTACCTCTGGTGTCCCCCAAGGATCTGTCCTTAGCGCCTCTTATTTCTCATCTATATGCTGCCCCTTGGTGATATCATCTGAAAATATGGAATCAGTTTCCACATGTACGCAGACGACACCCAGCTCGACCTCTAAATCACTTTTATCGACCTCTGGTTGGTATCTAAATTGTCAGATTGCTTGTCCGACGTCCAGTACTGGATGAGCAGAAATGTTCTCCAATTAAATATTGGGAAGACCGAAGCCATTGTCTTTGGTTCCCATCACAACTGCGTTCCCTAACCACTGACTCCATCCCTCTCCCTCGCACCAATCTAAGGGTAAACAAGACTGTTCGCAACCTAGGTGTCATATTTGATCCTGAAATGAGTTTCCAGCCACATATCTGCGTCATAACTAAAACCGCCTTTTTCCACCTCTGTAACATTGCCCGCCTCCGCCCCTGCCTCACCTTTTCTGCTGTTGAAACCCTCATTCGTGCCTTTGTTACCTATAGACTTGACTATTCCAACTCACTCCTGGCCGGCCTTCCACATTCCACACTACGTAAACGTGAAGTAATCCAAAACTCAGCAGCCCGTGTATTAACCTGCATCGTCAAGATCACCCATCAACCCTGTGCTTTCTGACCAACATTGGCTCCCAGTTAAACAACGCCTCGATTTTAAAATTCTCATCCTTGTTTACAAATCACTCCATGGACTTGCCCCTCCCTATCTCTGTAATCTTTTTCAGCCTCACAATCCCAAAAGATGTCTGCGTTCCTCAATTTCTGGCCTCTTGAACATCCCACATTATAACTGCTCAACCATCGGTAGCCGTGCCTTCAGCTATTTGGGCCCTTAGCTCTGGTACTCCCTCCCTAAACCTCTATGCCTTTCTACCTCTCTTTCCTCTTTAAAATGTTCATTAAAACCTACCACTTTAAACAAGGTTTTGATCATCTGCCTTAATTTCTTCTGTGGCTCGATGTCAAATTTATCTGTTTGTCTGTAACACTGTTGTGAAGCGCCTTGGGACATTTTACTACGTTAAAAACGCTATATAAATAAAGTTATTATTATTATTATTATTATTATTATTATTATTATTATTTTATCTTCCATGTGTAGGGTCCAAAATTGGACTCAGTACTCCAGATGTGGCTGTACCAAGATTCTGAATAAGGCATTCATCAAAATTCAAATTTTATATTTAGCTGCCTAGCTCTACGTCTTGGCACCCTATTCACTTACCCATTAACCTTGCAACACTGGCCAAAGATATTCAGTGTTTCATGAACTACATCCCTCAGGTCCATCTTGCTTTCCACAGTGTTATGCAGATATCCTACCTACTGTACACATGCCTCCCATTACCCCAGCTCCACATTAAAGGTGCTATATAAATATAAGTTGTTAAAAGTAAAAGAAGGATTGCAAGTCAGATATTACAAATATATTTTTTAATTGAAATGGAGAAGAAACAAAGTTCAAATAATTAGGAGATAAAATTCTGTTTAAAATGATGTTTAATATGTCTGAGAGCAACTTCATAGGACATCAAAAGTGCAGGAGATCCAGCAACTAGCCGACAACCACGACGTGCGTGGAATCTTTAGCGCAGTCAACACCACCTATGGCCCAAGCACCCAAGATCCTACCCCACTGAAGGCCAAGATGACCGCCGGTGGAGGCAGATTTGCAAGATGGCCGCCGGGGGAGGCAGCTCCTTAGGGGAGCTCCCCCACTAAGCAACCCTCTACCATCTGCAATTTTCAACCCTCAACCTCCCCCCTCCCACTGTTTAAACTTCCCCGAGCCCTAATAGGGGGTCTTAAACACTTAAACTATCACTCTAAACCCAACCCCACTAGCTTGGGCCTACCTCAGGCTTCTCACCACACCACCCATCGGCAACCGGGACTCCAGCGATGAAGACCAGGACTCCAGCGACGAAGGCTGGGGCCTGCTCCTGCGGTGTTGACCGGGGCCTCCTCCTGCGCCGTTGACCAGGGCCTCCTCCCGCAGCATTGACCGGGACCTCCTCCCGGGGCGTTGACCTGGACCTCTTCCTGCGGTGTTGACCGGGGCCTCCTCCCGGGGTGTTGACCGGGGCCTCCTCCCGGGGTGTTGACCGGGGCCTCCTCCCGGGGTGTTGACCGGGGCCTCCTCCCGGGGTGTTGACCGGGGCCTCCTCCCGGGGTGTTGACCGGGGCCTCCTCCCGCAGCGTTGACCGGGACCTCTTCCTGCGGCGACGACCTGGACCTGATGATTGGAACACCTCCAGCGGCGGCAGATGGGCCCCTCCTCCCCGACGACGGCTGAACCCCCTGCGGTGACAGACGACCTCCTCCCCAATGGCGACGCAATGACTAGGGTTCTCCTGCCCCACTGGTGACTTGGCCTCTTCTCCCCCCCTCAACACGTGGTGAGCATCATGGCTGTGAACCCCCTGACCTGCCACCCTGAACCCCGGTGGGCAACTGACCCTCCCAAAGCCTCCCACCAGCCAAGCCTCGGACCAGCTACCATCAGGAGCGCTACTCAGCTCCGAGCCTGCGGCCAACATCTTGCTGTAAGCAACTAGGCCCATACAGCAATGCCTGGTCTCCAGTCATCTTGGACCCCCTTGCCACTGGATCCTGACCTTGCTCAGCTAAGCCCGTGTGGTAGCCGGTGTGCAACAACCACCCCACGTTAAAAGAACTCCACAAAGGCATCTTCCACTCCTCTAACATCAAGTTCGGGACCTGAAACGTCAGGACCCTCATGGACAACTCCAACAGCAACGGGCCGGAACGCCGCACCACCATAGTTGCCCAGGAACTTAGACGCTTTGATAGCGACATGGCCGCCCTAAGCGAGACCCAGCGGACAGGGGTAGGCCAGCTCAAGGAACAAGGTGGAGGTTACACCTTCTGCTGGAAAGGGAAACCAGAAGTAGAATATCACCTCCACGGAGTCGGCTACGCCATCAAAAGCGAGCTGGTCGACCGCCTCAAAGACATCCCCCTGCAGGGTTAACGAACGCCTCATGACTCTTCGACTCACCCTATCCTGGAATCAATGCGCCACAGTCATCAATGCGTATGCCCCAACACCCGATGAAACAGATGAGACCAAAGAGGATTTTTACTCCAGCCTCGAAAAATCCCTGTCCTGCCTCCCAGCGGACGACAAACCGATCCTCCTCGGTGATTTCAACGCCAGGGTCGGCAAGGACACAGCCCTCTGGGGAGGCATGATTGGCAGAGAGCGGGTAGGAAAAGCCAACTCCAACGGTACCCTACTCCTGACAAAATGTCTGGAACATGAACTTCTCATCACCAACACCTTGTTCCGCCAGAGGGTCAAACACAAGGCATCGTGGCAACACTCTCGCTCCAAACACTTGCACCTGCTCGACTATGTCATTGTCCGAGCCAGGGATCACAACGATGTGCGCATCACCCGCGCCATGACAGGAGCCGACGAATGCTGGACCACCGCCTAATTCGATTCATCATTGACATCAGCATAGCCCTAAAGCGGAGGAGGCAGCAGAGCAGTGCTGCAAAAATGTAATGCCGGGGCACTTAAGGATCCAGTTAAGAGAGCCCTATACAGTCAGCGCCTCACAGCTAACCTGGTGTGCCTTGATGACCCTGAGATGCAGAATGCCCACAGTGCTTGGTCTACCCTCCAGGCCTCCATAACCAGTGCCTGCAAAGAGACGCTCGGTCACTCAACCAGATAACACAAGGACTGGTTCGATGAGATTGATCAGGAAATCCAATAGCTAATAGATCGCAAGCACAGGACATTCCTGAGCCTTAAACAACAACCCAACGCGGGAGCAGCAAAGCAGCATTACAGACGGCTCAAGGCTGAGGTCCAACAAAAAACCCAGCACCTAAAGAACAGGTGGTGGATGGAGAAAGCACAGGAGATACAGCAGCTGGCCGACAGCCATGATGTGCAAGGATTCTTCACCGCAGTCAAGGCCAGCTACGGTCCAAACACCCAAGGCCCTACCCCACTGCTGGCCAAGAATGGGAAAACACTCATCAAGGACACCGAGGCAGTCGGGGCCCGCTGGAGGGAGCACTTTGAAGATCTCCTTAACCAAAACTCTGTCCTTCACCCGAGTGTTCTCGACTCCATCCCGCAGCATGCTACCTGCCGCCACCTCAGTAAAACTCCAACACTGCATGAGGTAGAAAAAGCTTAAGAACAAGGCTTCAGGAGCAGATGGAATCCCTGCTGAGGCATTGAAGTATGGCGGAGAGGCACTACTGGCGTGAATACATGACCTCATCTCTCTCATCTGGAGGGAGGAGAGCATGCCGGGAGATCTCAGAGATGCAGTGATCGTGACCATCTTTAAAAAAGGGGACGTCCGACTACAGCAACTGCACAGGAATCTCCCTGTTATCAGCCACTGGGAAGGTCATCGTGAGAGTCCTCCTCAACCGTCTTTTCCCTGTAGCTGAGGAGCTCCTCCCGGAGTCACAGTGCTGATTTCATCCCTTACGGGGCACAACGGACCATGATTTCTGCAGCTCGACAGCTGCAGGAAAAACACAGGGAACAGCAACAGCCCTTATACATGGCCTTCTTCGACCTTACAAAGGCCTTTGACACTGTCTACCGCGAGGGTCTATGGAGCATCCTCCTCCGTTTTGGATGTCCCCAAAAGTTCGTCACCATCCTCCGCCTGCTCCACGATGACATGCATGCCGTTATCCTTACCAACGAATCCATTACAGACCCAATCCACATCCGGACCGGGGTCAAACAGGGCTGCGTCATCACCCCAACCCTCTTCTCAATCTTCCTCGCTGCCATGCTCTACCTCCAGTCGACAAGCTCCCCGCTAGAGTGGAACTAAACTACAAAACCAATGGAAAGCTGTTCAACCTACGCTGTCTCCAGGCCAGGTCCAAGACCACCCCAACCTCTGTTGTCGAACTCCAGGACATAGTCGATGTATTTACTGAAGTGTACGAAAGCATGGGCCTTACGCTAAACATCTGTAAGACAAAGGTCCTACACCAGCCTATCCTTACCGCACAGCACTGTCCCCCAGTCATCAAGTTCCATGGTGCAGCCCTGGACAACGTAGACCACTTCCCATGAGGAAAAGAGTGTTTGAAGACTAGGCCCTCAAAACTGCCACCAAGCTCATGGTCCACAGGGCTGTAGTAATAACCACCCTCCTGTATGGCTCAGAAACACAGACCATGTACAGTAGACACCTCAAGTCGCTGGAGAAATACCACCAACGATGTCTCCGCAAGATCCTACAAATCCCCTGGGAGGGCAGACGCACCAATGTTAGCGTCCTCGACCAGGCCAACATCCCCAGCATTGAAGCACTGACCACACTTGATCAGCTCCGCTGGGCAGGCCACATCGTTCAAATGCCTGACACGAGACTCCAAAAGCAAGCGCTCTACTCGGAACTCCTTCACGGCAAATGAGCCAAAGTTGGGCAGCGGAAACGTTACAAGGACACCCTCAAAGCTTCCCTGATAAAGTGCAATATCCCCACTGACACCTGGGAGTCCCTGGCCAAAGACTGCCCTAAGTGGAGGAAGTGCATCCAGGAGGGTCCTGAGCACCTCGAGTCTCATCGTTGAGAGCATGCAGAAATCAAGCGCCAGCAGTGAAAAGAGTGTGCGACAAACCAGTCCCACCCACTCCTTCCCTCAACGACTATCTGCCCCACCTGTGACAGAGACTGTGGTTCTCGTATTGGACTGTACAGCCACCTAAGAACTCATGTTAAGAGTGGAAGCAAGTCTTCCTCGATTCCGAGGGACTGCCTATGATGATGACTCATCAAGGACAGAGAGGTGGTCAGTACTGGAAATATCATTTTGAAATCTCCTTAACCGAGACTCTGCCTTCGATGTGAGTTTCCTTGGCTCCATCTGGCAGCATTCTACCCACCACCACATCAGCACAAGCCCAGCCCGGCATGAGGTTGAGAAGGCCATCCGACAACTGAAGAACAACAAGGCCTCAGGAGCAGATGGAATCTCCAGCGAAGCACTAAAGGATGGCGGAGCAGCACTAGTGTGTAAATCCATGAACTAATTTCTCTTAAGTGGAAGGAGGAGAGCATGCCAGGGAATCTCAGAGAAGCTGCAATCATGACCAACTTTAAAAAAGGTGACAAGTCCGATTGCGGTAATTGCAGAGGAGTTTCCCCGCTGTCTTTCACAGGGAAAGTCATCACAAGAATAAAAAAGCAAATTATTACTTAAATGAAGAAAAATTACAAAATGCTGCAGTGCAGAGGGACCTGGGGGTCCTTGTGCATGAAACACAAAAAGTTAGTATGCAGGTACAGCAATTAATCAGGAAAGCAAATGGAATGTTGGCCTTTATTGCAATGGTGATGGAGTACAAAAGCGGAGAAGTCCTGCCATAACTATATTGGTGAGACCACACCGAGAGAACTGCATATAGTCTTGGTCTCCTTATTTAAAGAGGGATATACTTGCATTGGAGGCAGTTCAAAGACGGTTCACTCGGTTGATTCCTGAGATGAAGTGGTTGACTTATGAAGAAAGGTTGAGCACGTTGTGCCTGTACTCATTGGAGTTCAGAAGAATGAGAGGTGATCTTATTGAGACATATAAGATAATGAGGGGGCTGGACAAGGTAGATGCAGAGAGGATGTTTCCACTCATGGGGGATTCTAGAACTGGGGCATAGTTTTAGAATAAGGGGTCACCCATTTAAAATTGAGATTAGATGGGATTTCTTCTCTGAGGGTTGTAAATCTGGGGAATTCTCTGCCCAGGGAGCTGTGGAGGCTGGGTCATTGAATAAATATATTTAAGGTGGAGATAGACAGATTTTTGAGCGATAAGGGAGTGAAGGATTATGGGGAGCGGGCAGGGAAGTGGAACTGAGCCCATGATCAGATCAGCCATGATCTTATTAAATGGCGCAGCAGACTCCTGCTCCTATTTCTTATGTTCTAAGAATCCTCCTCAATCGCCTTCTCCCAGTGGCTGAAGAGCTCCTCTCAGAGTCGCAATACGGATTCCGCCCATTAAGGGGCACAATGGACATAATCCTCACCGCACGTCAAATTCAAGAGCAATGCAGGGAGCAGCGCCAACCTCTGTACATGGCCTCCTTTGATTTCACAAAGGTCATTGAAACTGTCAACTGTGAGGGATTATGGAGTGTCCTCCTCAAATTCTGCTGCTCTTTGTCATGATCCTCTGCCTGCTTCACGATGACATGCAAGCCATGATCCTGACCACAGACCCAATACACATGTGGATCAAGGTCAAGCAAGGCTGTATCATCACACCGATGCTCTTCTCAATCTTCCTTGCTGCAATGCCTCAATAAGCTCCCTGCTGGAGTGGAGCTACTCTACTCAACAAATGGTAAACTGTTCAACCCCCGTCGCCTCCAGTCCAGATCCAAGGTCGTCCCATGCTCTGTCATAAGAACATAAGAATATAAGAAATAGGAGCAGGAGAAGGCCATACGGCCCCTCGAGCCTGCTCCACCAATTAATAAGATCATGGCTGTTCCGATCATGGACTCAGGTCCACTTCCCTGCCCGCTCCCCATAACCCCTTATTCCCTTATCGGTTACGAAACTGTCCATCTCGATCTTAAATTTCTTTAATGACCCAGCTTCCACAGCTCTCTGAGGCAGCAAATTCCACAAATTTACAACCCTCTGAGAGAAGAGATTCCTCCTCATCTCAGCTTTAAATGGGTGGCCCCTAATTCTAAGATTCTGCCCCCTAGTTCTAGTCTCCCCTATCAGTGGAAACATCCTCTCTGCATCCACCTTGTCAAGCCCCTTCATAATCTTATATGTTTCGATAAGATCATCTCTCATTCTTCTGAATTACAGTGAGTCGAGGCCCAACCTACTCAACCTTTCCTCATAAGTCAACCCCCTCATCTCCGGAATTAACCGAGTGAACTGTGTCCAAAGCAAGTATATCCTTTCTTAAATATGGAAACCAAAACTGTACGCAGTATGCCAGGTGTGGCCTCCCCAATACCGTGTATAACTGCAGCAAGACTTCCCTGTTTTTGTACTCCATCCCCTTTGCAATAAAGGCCAAGATTCCATTGGTCTTCCTGATCACTTGCTGTACCTGCATACTAACCTTTTGTGTTTCATGAACCAGGACCCCCAGGTCCCACTGTACTGAAACACTTTGCAATTTTTCTCCATTTAAAGAATAACTTGCTCTGATAACCTCACACTTTGCAACATTATACTCCATCTGCCAAATTTTTACCCACTCACTTAGCCTATCTATGTCCTTTTGCAGGTTTTTATGTCCTCCTCACACATTGCTTTTCCACCCATCTTTGTATCGTCAGTAAACTTGGCTACGTTACACTCGGTCCCTTCATCAAAGTCATTAATATAGATTCTAAATAGTCGGGGTCACAGCACTGATCCATGCGGCACCCCACTAGTTACTGATTGCCAACCCGAGAATGACTAATTTATCCCGACTCTCTGTTTTCTGTTAGTCAGCCAATCTTCTATCAATGCTAATATTATACCCCCAACCCCGTGAACTTTTATCTTGTGCAGTGACCTTTAATGTGGTCCTTGTCAAGTGCCTTCTGGAAGTCCAAATACACCATATCCACTGATTCCCCTTTATCCATCCTGTTCGTTACATCCTCAAAGAATTCCAACAAATTTGTCAAACATGACTTCCCCTTCATAAATCCATGCTGACTCTGCCTGACTGAATTATGCTTTTCCAAATGTCCTGCTTCTTTAATAATGGACTCCAACATTTTCCCAACCACTGATGTTAGGCTAACTGGTCTATAGTTTCCTGCTTTTTGTCTGCCTCCTTTTTTAAATAGGGGCGTTATATTTGCAGTTTGCTGGAACCTCCCCAGAATCCAGGGAATTTTGGTAAATAACAACCAATGCATCCATAATCCCTGTCGCTACTTTTCTTAAGAACATAAGAACATAAGAACATAAGAACAGGAGTAGGCCATGTAGCCCCTCGAGCCTGCTCCGCCATTCAACAAGATCATGGCTGATCTGGCCGTGGACTCAGCTCCACTTACCCGCCCACTCCCCGTAACCCTTAATTCCCTTATTGGTTAAAAATCTATCTATCTGTGACTTGAATACATTCAATGAGTTGGCCTTAACTGCTTCCTTGGGCAGAGAATTCCACAGATTCACAACCCTCTGGGAGAAGAAATTCCTTCTCAACTCGGTTTTAAATTGTCTCCCCTGTATTTTGAGGCTGTGCCCCCTAGTTCTAGTCTCCCCTACCAGTGGAAACAACCTCTCTGCCTCTATCTTGTCTATCCCTTTCATTATTTTAAATGTTTCTATAAGATCACCCCTCATCCTTCTGAACTCCAACGAGTGAAGACCCAGTCTACTCAATCTATCATCATAAGGTAACCCCCTCATTTCCGGAATCAGCCTAGTGAATCGTCTCTGTACCCCCTCCAAAGCCAGTATATCCTTCCTTAAGTAAGGTGACCAAAACTGCACGCAGTACTCCAGGTGTGGCCTCACCAATACCATATAAAGTTGCAGCAGGACCTCCCTGCTTTTGTACTCCATCCCTCTCGCAATGAAGGCCAACATTCCATTCGCCTTCCTGATGACCTGCAGCACCTGCAAACTAACTTTTTGGGATTCATGCACAAGGACCCCCAGGTCCCTCTGCACCTCAGCATGTTGTAATTTCTCCCCATTCAAATAGTATTCCCTTTTACTGTTTTTTTTCCCAAGGTGGATGACCTCACACTTTCAGACATTGTATTCCATCTGCCAAACCTTAGCCCATTCGCTTAACCTATCCAAATCACTTTGCAGCCTCTCTGTGTCCTCTGCACAACCCGCTTTCCCACTAATCTTTGTGTCATCTGCAAATTTTGTTACACTACACTCTGTCCCCTCTTCCAGGTCATCTATGTATGTTGTAAACAGTTGTGGTCCCAGCACCGATCTCTGTGGCACACCACTAATCACCGATTTCCAACCCAAAAAGGACCCATTTATCCCGACTCTCTGCTTTCTGTTCGCCAGCCAATTCTCTATCCATGCTAATACATTTCCTCTGACTCTGCATACCTCTATCTTCTGCAGTAACCTTTTGTATGGCACCTTATCGAATGCCTTTTGGAAATCTAAATACACCACATCCATCGGTACACCTCTATCCACCATGCTCGTTATATCCTCAAAGAATTCCAGTAAATTAGTTAAACATGATTTCCCCTTCATGAATCCATATTGTGTCTGCTTGATTACACTATTCCTATCTAGATGTCCTGCTATTTCTTCCTTAATGATAGTTTCAAGCATTTTCCCCACTAAGACCCTAGGATGCAAGCCATTAGGTCCAAGGGATTTATCCGCCTTTTGTTCCATTATCTTACTGAGTACCACCTCCTTAGTTTGTGATTGTGTTAAGTTCCTCCCCGCTATGGCCCCTTGATTATCCACTGTTGGGATATTTTTAGTAAAGTAAAGATTGATACAAAATATTTGTTCAGAGTTTCTGCCATCTCCATGTTCCCCATTACTAATTCTCCGGTCTCGTCCTCGAAGGGACCAACATTTGCTTTAGCCACGCTTTTCCTTTTTAGATACCTATAGAAACTCTTGCTATCTGTTTTTATATTTCGTGCTAGTTTACTTTCGTAGCGCTAGAATCTCCACTTTTGAGCTTATCGCCTAAAAGTGGACGTTATTTCCGGCATGGGCGGTAAAAAAGGGTTTTCAGATCGCTGGCTTCTCGCCCATTCTCAAAATACCTAGTTTACAGTTTTGAAAATGGACATTACCGCGAGCAATGTTAAATGGGCAGTAGCGTTAAATTTTTCTGAACTTCTGCCGTAAAGTGTGGTCATCCTGAGCAACGGCATGGCAACGCTCGATTCCCACAATTCAGGAGGTCAAGGGTCATCATAACATGCACAGAAGAGGAGCCAGAGAGAGGGAGCTCAGAGGCACTGAAAGCATATGTGGCTGTGGTGTGCTTGTTTAGCGGCTGTGGGAGGAACGACGGAGATTCATCAGCAGCAAAATGCCCACTAAGCACCAAGAACATAGCTGGCACCGAGTTTTTATTCGACAAATAACATATAAAATGGAAGGGATGGAGGAGGCCCTGAAGCTGGTAGCCAGGAACACTGGTGGCAGAGGGCTCCCAGTGGTCCCGGAGCACCGCACTGAACCCCAAGGTGCCGCAACCCCAATGCCAACCACACCTGAGAGCCAGCAGCAACATCTTGCACACTCCTACCTCGGGACCATCTTCTCCCATATCCGTCCAAGCAACGCTTCGGCCATCACCGCCCCCCCACCACCCCCACCAATGAAGCATCGCCTGAGGACCTCCTCGGCCAGGCGACTTGGAGTCAGAAGGGGAAGGGGTAGAGATGGGGAGGAGAAGCTGGAGTGGGAGGGGTGTGGGGAAAGGGTTGGTTTGTACAGAAATACTGATGATTTCAGACTAATGTTCGGTTTAAATGTTTTTTATTTAACAATACCTTGCAGCACATTGGCTCAGATAGCTGCACCATTACACGCTGGTGATTCCTTAACATCAAAGGGTACAATCACACTTAACTTCAATCACCTTAAACTTTAACTGTCACCAAGGTGATGCCCACCATTGATGTATGACCTGCACACCCAGCAGTGTTTCAGCCGTGTAAATTACACTAACTTTCTTTCAGGCAAAGCGATCATTGATGAGCTCCTGACATAAGGCTCTTGCAGCTATCATGCCACTATGGGCCCTTTCATGTGGTCTACATGGGGACGGGGGCATGGCTTCAGCATCAGCCTGAGTGTCTGGCCCGATGTCAGTGTCTGCCTCCTCATCGTCCTCTTCCTCTCTCTGGTGAGGTGGACTGTCAGGCTCATCAGACAATTCTTGTCCCCTCCTGATAGCCAAGTTGTGTAGCATCGAGCAGACCACCATGAATTGAGCTACCTGCTCAGGGTGGTATTGGAGCTTGCCTCCTGAGTGGTCCAGGCATCTGAAGCACTGCTTCAGCACTCCAATGGTTTGCTCCATGATATTGTGAGTTGCTCTGTGGCTCTCATTGTATCGCCTCTCGGCCTCAGTGTGGGTGTCATGCAGGGGGGTCATCAGCCAGGTGACCAGGCCATATCCTTTGTCTCCAAGCATCCAGCATTGACCTTGTGGCTCATTGTTAAACAAGTCAGATACAGTGCTCTCACACAGGATGTGAGCATCATAGATGTTGCCCGGAAATTGAGCATTGACTGCCAGTATAATTTGCTGGTGGCCGACAACCAGCTGGACATTAAGGGAGTGGAATCCCTTGCGTTTCCTGAAAACCTCAGCATCCTGAAAAGGTGCCCGCATCACGATATGCGTACAGTCTATTGCTCCCTGCACCTTGGGGAAGTTTGCAATTCTGGAAAATCCTAGAGCCCTCTCACTCTGTGCCTCCCTGGTCATAGGGAAGCTGATCAAGTTCCTCCTGCATGCGTACAGGGCTTCAGTGACCTGTCTAATGCAGCAATGTGTGGCATGCTGAGAAAGTCCGCAAATGTCGCCAGCAGTGGCCTGAAAAGAACCCGAGGGTAAAACAACAGTGCCGCGGTGACTTTGACCTCGACGGACAGTGCAGTTCTGATGGTGCTGGCAGGCTGTAGGTCTGCCCTTATCAGCCGGCATACCTCAGTGATAACCTCTTTGTGGAAGCGCAGTCTCCGAAGGCAGGTGGCGTCGGGCAAGTCGAGGAGGGGGCCCGGGTGTCCGGGGAGGCCTATAAAGGCCCATCAGTCGGAGGAGTGTCGGTGAGTCATCGAGGAGGCGTGGGTGTCCGGGGAGGCCTATAAAGGCCCATCAGTCGGAGGAGCGTCGGTGAGTCATCGAGGAGGCGTGGGTGTCTGGGGAGGCCTATAAAGGCCCATCAGTCGGAGGAGCGTCAGTGAGTCATCGAGGAGGCATGGGTGTCTGGGGAGGCCTATAAAGGCCCATCAGTCGGAGGAGCGTCGGTGAGTCATCGAGGAGGCATGGGTGTCTGGGGAGGCCTATAAAGGCCCATCAGTCGGAGGAGCGTCGGTGAGTCGTCAAGGAGGCGTGGGTGTCTGGGGAGGCCTATAAAGGCCCATCAGTCGGAGGAGCGTCGGTGAGTCGTCAAGGAGGAGCCAGTTACTGCAGCTGCAGCAGAGTGAGAAGGCAAAAAAGATGTCGAAAGAAATCGAAGTGTGATGTCACAGCCAAGGGGGTAAGTGATTGGCTGGTGATTGGTGAGTAGTTTTTCTTTTTCTTTTCCTTTATCAGTAGGTAACCTTTATCATTGTTGTTGCCAAATGAAGTTAATCCAAGGGTTAAGTCATGGTAGGAGAGCTCGGATATGTGTCATGCTCCTCCTGTGCTATGTGGGAAGTCAGGGACGCTCCCAGTGTCCCTGACGACTACATGTGTAGGAAGTGTATCCGGCTGCAGCTCCTCACAGACCGCATTGCGGCACTGGAGCTGCGGGTGGATTTGCTCTGGAGCATCCGTGATGCTGAGGATGTCGTGAATAGCACGTTTAGTGAGTTGGCCACACCGCAGATAAAGGTTACACATCCAGATAGCAGATGGGTGACCAACAGGAAGAGCAGTGGAAGGTAGTGCAGGGGTCCCCTGCAGTCATCCCCCTGCAAAACAGATACACCGTTTTGGGTACTATTGGGGGAGATGACTCATCAGGGGAGAGCAGCAGCAGCCAAGTTCATGGCACCGTGGGTGGCTCTGCTGCACAGGAGGGCAGGAAAAAGAGTGGGAGAGCTATAATAGTAGGGGATTCTATTGTAAGGGGAATAGATAGACGTTTCTGTGGCCACAATCAAGACTTCAGCATAGTATGTTACCACCTGGTACAAGGGTCAAGGATGTAGGACATTTTGAAGGGGTAGGGTGAACAGCCAGTTGTCGTGGTGCATATAGGTACCAACGATATAGGTAAAAAATGGGATAAGGTTCTTCAAGACGAATTTAGGGAGCTAAGAGCTAAATTAAAAAGCAGGACCTCAAAGGTAGTAATCTCAGGATTGCTACCAGTGCCACGTGCTAGTCAGAGTAGGAATAGCAGGATAGCTCAGATGAATACGTGGCTTGAGAAGTGGTGCAGAAAGGAGGGATTCAAATTCCTGGGACATTGGAACCGGTTCTGGGGGAGGTGGGACCAGTACAAACCGGACGGTCTGCATCTGGGCAGGACTGGAACCAATGTCTTAGGGGGAGTGTTTGCTAGTGCTGTTGGGGAGGGGTTATACTAATATGGCAGGGGGATGGGAACCTATGCAGGGAGACAGAGGGAAGTAGAATGGGGACAGAAGCAAAAGATAGGAAGAAGAAAAGTAAAAGTGGAGGGCAGAGAAATCCAAGGCAAAAATCAAAATGGGCCAATTATAACAAAATTCTAAAGGGGCACAGTGTCTTAAAAAGACAAGTCTCTGTGCCTCAATGCAAGAAGTATTCGTAATAAGGTGGACAAATTAACTGCGCAGGCAGCAGTTAACAAATATGATATAATTGGCATCACGGAGACATGGCTCCAGGGTGACCAAGGCTGGGAACTCAACATCCAGGGGTATTCAACATTCAGGAAGGATAAATAGAAAGGAAAAGGAGCTGGGTGGCGTTGCTGGTTAAAGAGGAAATTAATGCAATAGTAAGGAAGGACATTAGCTTTAATGATGTGGAATTGGTATGGGTGGAGCTACGGAATATCAAAGGACAGAAAACACTAGTGGGAGTTGTGTACAGACCACCAAATAGTAGTAGTCAGGTTGGGGACAGCATCAAACAAGAAATTGGGGATGCGTGCAATAAAGGTACAGCAATTATCATGGGTGACTTTAATCTACATATTGATTGGGCTCACCAAACTGGTAGCAATGCAGTGGAGGAGGATTTCCTGGAGTGTATTTAGGATATGTCGAGGACCAATATGTCGAGGAGCCAACTCAAGAGCTGGCCATTCTAGACTGGGTGATGTGTAATGAGAAAGGACTAATTAGCAATCTTGTTGTGCGAAGCGCCTTGGGAAAGAGTGACCATAATATGGTAGAATTCTTTATTAAGATGGAGAGTGACACAGTTAATTCAGAGACTAGGGTCCTGAACTTAAGGAAAGATAACTTCGATGGTATGAGACGTGAATTGGCTAGAATAGACTGGTGAATAATACTTAAAGGGTTGACGGTGGATAGGCAATGGCAAACATTTAAAGATCACATGGATGAACTTCAACAATTGTACATCCCAGTCTGGAGTAAAAATAAAACGGAGAAGGTGGCTCAACCGTGCCTAACAAGGGAAATTGAGGATAGTGTTAAATCCAAGGAAGAGGCATATAAATTGGCCAGAAAAAACAACAAACCTGAGGACTGGGAGAAATTTAGAATTCAGCAGAGGACGACAAAGGGTTTAATTAGGAGGGGGAAGATAGCGTATGAGAGGAAGCTTGCTGGGAACATAAAAACTGACTGCAAAAGTTTCTATAGATATGCGAAGAGAAAATATTAGTGAAGACAAATGTAGGTTTCTTGCAGTCAGATTCAGGTGAATTTATAATGGGGAACAAAGAAATGGCAGACTAATTGAACAAATACTTTTGTTCTGTCTTCAGGAAGGAAGACACAAATAACCTTCCGGAAATATTAAGAGACCAAGGGTCCAGTGAGAAGGAGGAACTGAAGGAAATCCTTATTAGTCAGGAAATTGTATTCGGGAAATTGATGGGATTGAAGGCAGATAAATCCCCGGGGCCTGATAGTCTGCATCCCAGAGTACTTAACAAAGTGGCCATAGAAATAGTGGGTGCATTGGTGACCATTTTCCAACAATCTATTGACTCTGGATCAGTCATTTGCGCCATTTTTTTGGAACGTGGCATTTTTTTCTGGTGTAATTATTTAATTCAAAGTTTCCCCCTGGAATCTGCGCCTGTGTAATTGCTTTAGTTACGATTTTTCTATGTTAGGTTTTTTTGACGTCATAGACGTCATTGACATCATGACATTCCCTCATGTCTGCGCCAGTTTTCAGCATTTTTCGCAGTTTGCCCAAAAACATTTTATCCGAGATCGGTGTATCTGGCCACTCCTGGAAAACCTTCTGGTGAGTTAACAAAAAGCAGCGCACATTGAAAAAGCAGCATGAAAGATGCCATTGCTTTTCATCAAAGTTTTTGGAGGGAGTCTCTAACACTTGAAATATCCATAATAAAGTTCAACTTTTTTTTCCATTGAATGGAGTACATGGAAGTTTCTTGGAGTTCTGAAGTTTTCTTCTTTTTTTTACTCACACGCCACCACCGAACATCTTCAAGCAGGGCTGGTGGGGGCTCATAGCGTCGGCTGTCAGAATCGGCCCCACGTCCAGACACAGGGGCTCGAGGCTAGGCTTCTGCACTGAGTCCAGGGAGGGAGGCACTGATCGGAAGGCATCTGCATGAGGTACAAGACTGCAATGGTTGCGGGGCGCGGGGGCGGGGGAGGGGGGTGTGGGGAAAGGGAGAAGTCACAAGACTGCAATGAGTTGAGGTGGGTGGAGAGAAGTCCATCCATACAGACCTTGGGGAATGAGAACAAAGAACCTGTCCTGCCTGCTGTCTTAACAATGGAACAAATAATGAAAATGATTCAGATTTAAAGTAAAATATATTTTATTCAAAAGTTTAGCAAACAGTTCTTTGTACTTAACTTTAATAAAATTATTCTTACATCAAACTTTAACATTTTCAGTTACGATCACGTACAAACTTTAAGACCACGTCGTAACTTTTAAACTTGTAAATTTACATAACTTACAAAAATCTTTCAATTTGAGAACAACAGTTACAACAGTAACAATAATAATAACTGCAGCAGCAAAGAAAGGCTGCAGCCATCTCTCCTCCACCTTATTCGAAGACCGCTCGCCGCGCTTGTTCTTGGTGACTCCACCACCTCTACCCGCATGCGGTGCTGCAGTGGAAGTGGGGGCGGGTGGCAGACGGCAATGTGGAGGGCCCAGACGGCAATGTGGAGGGCCCGGCATGGGGCTCTTCAGAAGCTGGTGTGGGGATTGGAGTGGGCGTGGCAGTTGATTCTGTCAATGGGTGCAGGGTCTGGGCGTGGTCCTTTATTGCAGCAGCTAACTCCAACATGCCGTCCCTCATGCACACTGACAGTGTCTCAACAACCTGCAACATTTCCTCCCTCATGTTGAGTAAAACTGTCTCAACTACCTGTGACGTTCCCTCCCTCATGTTCAGTGATAGTGTTTGCACCATCTTTGACATTCCCTCCCTGATGTTCACTGACAGCGCATCAGCTATCTGTGACATTCCCTCCCTCATTGTCGCTGATATCATTCCCATTTCTCAGGAAATTGCTGTTACTTCTCCCGACAGTCCCGCTACCTCATCACCCACCCGACTGCTGGTGCCTAGGAGTGATCGCGTAAGGTCAATGCTCTCCCCATTCATTGCCATCATCTGAACCACATTTGTTAGATCATGTACCTCAGGAGAGCGCGGTCGAGCTCGCACCCCACCACAGGGACCCGCAGCCTCGGAAGGTGGGGCCTTGGATGTGCCTTGCTTCACCCCACCACTGAGACCCACAACCTCGGATGTTTGGAAACCATGGAATGTCCCATCAACACTCAAACCACTAGTCACAGAAGGGGCTGGCACCTGCACCTTCACCAAAGTCAGTAAAACAATGGGGGTTTCATTCATCTCTATCCCCTTCCCCTCCCCCTGACCCTTACCCCCATGCTCTTGATCTGGAGGGTGGGATTGCAAGATATTCTCCTCTTCAGGCTCATCCTCATCTGAATCTTCTTCTGCATCGTCACAGTTGGCCACAAATTCTGCAAATTATAACAGAACGCAGACAAATGGGTAGCAGAGGGGGAGCAGGGTGGGTGGCATGAGTAGGCTCACACAGCACAGACAGCAGGCTGATTTGAAGGACCACGATGAATGATAGCACATTGCATCAACCGAAGCGTAGCAGAATGAGACATCCCCAGGAATCAAAGCATGGCTAGCCCGTGCAGTACTTAAAATTTAGCAAAGCCAGACTGTGGAATTTGTAGAACTTACCCTCTCCCTTGAGTGTGGGCTCAGTTTGTGTAGTGGTGGTTGCTTTTCTCCAGGCAGGACCCATCAAAGCAGCGACCCTCTCTTCCAAGAGTGTCAGTGGCTGCAGATTTGCCGGGTGTAATGTCTGTCAGCTTGTAATGTTTATAGCGCCACCCTGTGGATGTGGACATATTGTGTACTGCAAGTGCACAGTTAATCATTAAACAGAACTCGGCAGTTTCCGGAGTCTTCTGAGAGAACAGCCTGCCATGTTAGGAAGCTGTGTGTGCTGTGCTCTGTGAATATATCACAGTTGGCGATTGAGGTGGGATTTTTCGGATGATTTAAAGCTTAATTTTTGTTGGTGAAAGAGAGAGACAGAGAGACTTTGGAAGTTTCTGTCTTTGGAAAAAATCTACAAAAATCCGAGGTAAAATACAGCATATGGTCTGAACAGCTAGGGGTTAAAATGGCAGGTTTATTGGGACATTTGGGTGAATATAGACATGACCGGGAACATTTTAAAACATATGTGGATCGGCTAGAAATGTATCTCACTGCAAATAACATAATCGAAGTTCCAGACAATGCAGTCCAGAACCAGGCTGTGTTGGAATGTAAGAGAGCAATCTTCTTATCAGAGGCAGGTCCGGCATTATACGAAACCCTTGTAAATCTGCTTGTGCCTGACGAGCCAAAGGACATAGAGATTTTAATGACGCTGGAGCAGCACTATAACCCCAACCCATTAGAAATTGCTGAAAGCTATCGTTTCGGGATTCAGAATCAAAAGGCTGATGAAAGTATTGGTGATTACAACATAGCATTAAAAAAGCTATCGATGCACTGTAATTTTGGAAACTTTCAAAACCGAGCATTACGGGATCGTTTTGTTTGTGGGATGAAAAATGATGCGATCAGAAGGAAGTTATTGATGAAGGATGACTTGACTTTTGAGATTGCTTGTCAGACAACAAGGTCGATGAGCATGGCCGAACAATATTCCCGAGAATTAAATAATGATTACAGTTGTCAGTCAACCGAGGTAAATCACCTGCAGGTTCAAAGTAAAAGGTGGGCATGGCCGAAAGTCTCAGAAACTGGAAATTCTAACAGAGCATTGAAGTCGTGCTATAGGTGCCTGGGACAACACATTGCCCAAAGTTGTCCATACGTGAAGGCAGAGTATTTCTTCTGCAGAAAGACAGGGCATCTGATGAAGGCATACTGACTGAAGGGTAAACCAGCTTTTAAAGCTATGAGTCCAGCGTTCAAAGCTATGAGTAGAAATCCCAAGAGACTATATAGCATGGAAGAACAACAACAGGACGAGGAGATGTTAGAGTTACACGTCATCAGGAGCACAAGATTAACGGACAGCGATTCAGAAAGCATCAAAATCCACATAGATGTTGTGGGATTCAAGATACCAATGGAAATGAACACGGGTGCATCCATGAGTGTAGTACCGGAGTCACTGTACCGCGACAAATTGCATGATTTCCAACTGGAGAAATCCAAGATAGAGCTGCGAGGTTACTCGGGAGAGAAAATTTCCGTGGAAGGTTGTATCACCGTACCGGTGAAATATAAAGATCAATTTCAGAACTTGCCTCTAATAGTAGTGAAAGGAGACAAGTCTGCCTTACTAGGAAGAAATTGGTTGAGCTCACTGAAGTTGGATTGGAGTAAGATTTTCTGTATGGAAGCGAGATTTTCATCAACGGATGAGGTTATCAACCAGTATCCGAAGGTGTTCTGCGAAACGGGCAGTCTGATCCAAGGCTTCAAGGCGAGTGTCAGGCTACAGAAGGATGCTAGATCGGTTTACTACAAGCCACATTCCGTACCATATGCACTCAAGAAGAAAGGTGAGTAATAACTCAAAAGACTAGAGACTGAGAACATTATTTGTAAGATAGATTGATGTAATTGGGCTACACCCATTGTTGTTGTATCTAAGTCTGATGGTAAGGTAAGATTATGTGGTGATTATAAAGTAACCGTAAACCAGGTTCTAGAGGGTAATACAACATGTCAATCGGTAAGCAAGCAACCACCACCAGTACCATTACAGCCATGGAAATGGCCTCGCAGGGTGTGGCAAAGGCTACATATTGATTTTGCTGAGTTAGAAGGACAACAATTCTTCATTGTGATTGATAGCCATTCGAAGTGGGTTGAGGTGTTTCCAATGTGGAAAATAACAACAAGTAAAACATTGGACATTTTGTGCAAATTATTTTCTGCATTTGGCCTCCCTGAAGAAATTGTTTTGGATAATGGACCACAATTTAATTCAGAAGAATTTGCACAATTCACGAGCAAAAATGGTGTGAAACATACCAAGGTTCCACCATACCATCCTGCTTCGAATGGTGCAGCAGAGCGCACTGTACAAATTGTCAAACATGCCCTCATAAAACAAATGTTAGATCCTAATCCAAGGAAACGACAGTTGTCATTGGATCACAAATTGGCTAATTTTTTGATTTATATATCGAAATACTCCTCATACAACTACTGGTAGAACACCAGCAGAGTTGTTTCTCAAACGACAACCACGAACCAGATTCTCGTTGTTAAAACCAAATTTGGCACAGTCCATAGAAGAGACACAATTAAGACAGAAAGGGAATCATGATAAAGGGAGAGTAAAAGAGAGAAGTGTGAAATTAAACCAGAAGGTGAGAGTGAAGAACCATCACCATAAATGGTTAAAGTGGTTAACAGGAAGAGTGGTGAAGGTATGTGGTCCTCGCATATATTTGGTAAAGATGTTTGATAATGGACAGGCTAGGTTTGTTCATATTGATATTTTACCTACAGACATGGAAGGAGTTGAAGTTGGGAATGATTCAATTATTTCTGATTCACCAGTAGCAAATCCTAAATCCAATGTACTGGAAACCAATCCAGGAGAGAATTAGAATGAAATTCTGAGTCCAAGTCAGGAAAACACAGAGCCTGAAGTTAGAGTGAGTTCAAATGAAAATCAAGGAAAGGAAAACGTTCCTTAGGATGAGCCTCGAATGAGTTGAGATTCGACACCATGTTTGGAAGGTTCTGTTCAAGAGTGAAGGTATCCTCTTCAAAACAGAAAACAAGTGGTGAAGTTAAATTTGTAAATATGGAAAAAAGAATAAGTTTATATCCTGTGTTATGTAGAAACATGAAAGTTATGTATGATGTTTGTTATGATGGCTTCTTCATTAAGGAGGGAGAAGTATAATGTCTGTAAACTTGTAATGTTTGTAGCTCCACACTGTGGATGTGGACGTATTGTGTACTGCAAGTGTATAGTTAATCATTAAACAGAACTAGGCAGTTTCCGGAGTCTTCCGAGAGAACAGCCTGCCATGTTAGGAAGCTGTGTGTGCTGTGCTCTGTGAATATATCACACCGGGTCTCCTCCTGTTCGAGTTCTTTCCCTTTTAATTATGTGCCACGTTCCTCTGCAAAGATGAAAATGCAATTTTTTAGAGAGGGTTTCTTTCTGCTGGGTGGGACATAGACAGCTGGTCACATTTACAATTGCAATTCCATGGAATAAATGAAAATATTTGACCAAGGTCCTGCCACTTCTTTTTACATGGCCTCCAGATCTCGTGGTGCTCACCATTGCGCAGTAATCTTCTGCAACTTGGTTCTATCTTCACTAAGGAAGACACGAATAACCTCCGAAAAATACTAGAGGACCATTGGTCTAGCGAGAAGGGGGAACTGAGGGAAATCCTTATTCGTCAGGATAAGGTGTTAGGGAAACTGAAGGGACTGAAGGCTGATAAATCCCCAGAGCCTGATAGTCTGCATCCCAGAGTACTTAAGGAAGTGGCCCTAGAAATAGTAGATGCATTGGTGGTCATTTTCCAACATTCCATGGATTCTGGATCAGTTCCTATGGATTGGAGGATAGCTCATGTAGCCCTACTTTTTAAAAAAGGAGGGAGAGAGAAAACAGAGAATTATAGACCGGTTAACCTGACATCGATGGTGGGGAAAAAGCTGGAGTCAATTGTTACAGATGTAATAGCAGCGCATTTGGAAAGAAGTGACAGGATCAGTCCAAGTCAGCATGGATTTATGAAAGGGAAATCATGCTTGACAAATCTTCTGGAATTTTTTGAGGTTGTAACTAGTAGAGTGGATAAGGGAGAACCAGTGAATGTGGTGTATTTGACAAGTCCCACACAAGAGATTAGTGTGCAAAAGTAAAGCACATGGTATTGGGGGTAATGTATTGATGTGGATAGAGAAATAGTTGGCAGACAGGAAGCAAAGAATGGAAATAAACGGGTCCTTTTCAGAATGGCAGGCAGTGACTAGTGGGGTGCTGCTCAGTTCAGTGCTGGGACCCCAGCTATTTACAATATACATTAATGATTTAGACGAAGGGATTGAATGTGTATCTCCAAGTTTGCAGATGACACTAAGCTGGGTGGCAGTGCGAGCTGCGAGGAGGATACTAAGAGGCTGCAGGGGACTTGGACAGGTTAGGTGAAAGGGCAAATGCATGGCAGATACAATATAATGTGGATCAGTGTGAGGTTATCCACTTTGGTGGCAAAAACAGGAAGGCAGATTATTATCTGAATGGTGACAGATTAGTAAAAGGGAAGGTGCTACAAGACCTGGATGTCATGGTACATCAGTCATTGAAGGTAGGCATGCAGGTACAGCAGGCAGTAAAGAAAGCAAATGGCATGCTGGTCTTGATAGCGAGGTGATTTGAGTATAGGAGCAGGGAGGTCTTGCTGCAGTTGTACAGGGCCTTGGTGAAGCCTCACTTGGAATATTGTGTTAGTTTTGGTCTCCTAATCTGAGGAAGGACGTGCTTGCTATTGAGGGAGTGCAGCGAAGGTTCGCCAGACTGATTCCCGGATGGCAGGACTGATATATGAGGAAAGACTGGATCGGCTAGGCTTATACTCACTGGAATTTAGAAGAATGAGAGTGGATCTCATAGAAGCAGATAAAATTCCGACGGGATTGGACAGGTTAGATGCAGGAAGAATGTTCCCGATGTTGGGCAAGTCCAGAACCAGGGGACACAGTCTAAGGATAAGTGGTAAGCCATTTAGGACCGAAATGAGGAGAAACTTCTTCACCCAGAGAATTGTGAACCTGTGGAATTGCCTGCCACAGAAAGTTGTTGAGTCCAGTTCGTTGGACGTATTCAGAAGGGAGTTAGATGTGGCCCTTACGGCTAAAGGGGTCAGGGGGTATGGAGCGAAGGCTGGGGTGGGGTACTGATGTTAAATGATCAGCCATGATCATATTGAATGGCGATGCAAGCTCGAAGGGCTGAATGGCCTGCTCCTGCATCTATTTTCTATGTTTCTATGTTTCATTTCTTTGGTTGGAACTTTTATGTGACTTCTGCTGGTATCCAGCTACTGCCATCTGGTCTCAATCACAGTAACTAGTGCCTCCACTTCCTCCTGTAAGAAATTCTTGGTCCTTGCACTGCGTTGCATCTTGCATTGCTGCAGATCCGATTTTTTCAATGATCTCACACAGCACTCCTTCTCACACAGCTGGCTCTTTAAAAATGGCCAATTGCCAACCGGGTGCTGTACTGCGCATGTGTGTCCATTGAAAAAACTTCACTTTTTTTGTCGTGCATGCGCAGAAGGTGTGGCATCGTTTTTTTTGCCGCAGACAGCAGACTCCACACCCCGCCGCCCCCCCCTCCCCCTCGAGGCGATTGGATATGCTGCGTGTCACCAAATTTGAAGGGAAACTTTTGGCAAAATATTTCTGCTGCATTTCTGGCCTAGAAAAACGGATGTAACTCTGGCAATACACTACAAAATGGGCTTGGGCAAAATTGAGCCCGATATCCTGGAACTCCTTACCCATAGCATTATGGGAAAATCTTCACCACATAAACTGGAGCAATTCAAGAAGAGGGCTCTAGCACCACTTTTTCAAGTGTTCAAGAAGGACAGTGACACCCACATCCCGGTAATTAAAAACAATTCTAAACTTTTATGTGCAAGTTTATTGCATAGTTTTTTAAGCCCTTAATAATCTGACAGATTTTTTTTCAGTTTTATATGGAGAGTGTGTTTCCGTTGTATTATTACTATTCTTGCTAAATTCTGATCACCAATGTGGGGAGAATACAGTTGTGATATGAAGCAGAGATAGATATTACGTTTTTCAAACACTTATTAAAATGTGTTAAATGGCATTATTGGAGCCTGATCTGTCAAATCTGTCACTGGCCTGTTATTTCAAGAAGTACAGGCTTTAAAAATTGTTTACTGACCTATATGGGCCAAAAGCAGCTGAAGCCTGCTAAACGATCAGTAAAACTTAGTGGCAGATCAACCCTGTAAATATTCTGCGTGCTGTGGATTATTCATATAAAATGCAAGTGCACAGAGGGTGAGACGTATGCCAGGTCAAAGACGACACATTTATGGTCGCCCACTGAGGTTTATGTAGCTTCAACACTTTCATTACACACAGTAACAGTCTATTGCCAGAAGAACATATGGGAGAGAATGTTTTTTGTCTTTTTCTAATGCACTTGGAGGAAATGTTTATCTAGCAATATATAAGAAAGAAGTAAAGCAATATATAATCACAGGAAGCATTAAGCTTTTTTTCCTTATATGTGACAATTGTGGGAGTTTAGTTTTGGTTTGGGGTTATGTAAACATCTGTGCATACATTCTTCGGAAATATGAATAAAATTCTGTTTGGAGAGGATGATTACATTTGTTTTAAATATTTACAGCACTTATGCACACTATATAAACACTTATTACATTTACTGCAACAAAACTTTCTTACCAACTAGTTCAATAAATAATTCAGGCATAGTTGAGAATCATTATCTTATTTTTTTGGATTGAAATTTAATATTGGATGTGTGTACACTCCTTTAGTTTAAGATTCTTTTTAATCCTTTCAGTCTTGATCTTTTTTTTGAATTTGTGGGCATCACTGGCAAGGCCAGCGTTTATTGCCCATCCCTAATTGCCCCTGAGAAGGTGCTGGTGAGCTGCCTTCTTGAACCGGTGCAGTCCTTGTGGTGAAGGAACTCCCACAGTGTTGTTAGGGAGGGAGTTCCAGGATTTTGACCCAGCAACGCTGAAGGAATGGCGATATATTTCCAAGTCAGGGTGGAGTGTAACTTGCAGGGGAACTTGCAGGTGATGATGCTCCCATATGCCTGATGCCCTTTTCCTTCTAGATGGTAGAGGTCGCGGGTTTGAGAGGTGCTGTCGAAGAAGCCTTGGCAGTTGCTGCAGTGCATCTTATAGATGGTACACACTGCAGCCACGGTGCACCGGTGGTGGAGGGAGTGGATGTTGAAGGTGGTGGATGGGGTGCCAATCAAGCGGGCTACTTTGTCCTAGATGGTGTCGAGCTTCTGAGTATTGTTGGAGCTGCACTCATCCAGGCAAGTGGAGAGTATTCCATCACACTCCTGACTTGTGCCTTGTAGATGGTGGAAAGGCTTTAGGGAATCAGGAGTTGAGACACTCGCCGCAGAATACCCAGCTGCTGACCTGCTCTTGTTGCCATGGTAGTTATGTGGCCAGTCCAGTTAGGTTTCTGGTCAATAGTGACCTCCTGAATGTTGATGTTGGGGGATTCGACGATGGTAATGCCGTTGAATATCAAGGGGAGGTGGTTAGACTCTTGCTTGTTGGAGATAGTCATTGCCTGGCACTTGTGTAGTGCGAATGTTACATGCTACTTACCAGCCCAAGCATAAATGTCGTCCAGGTCTTGCTGCATGCGGGCATGGACTGCCTCATTTTTTGAGGATTTTCGAATGGAACTGAACACTGCGCAATCATCAGCGAACATACCCACTTCTGACTGTATGATGGAGAGAAGGTCATTGATGAAGCAGCTGAAGATGGTTGGCCTAGGACACTGCCCTGAGGACCTCCTGCAGCGATGTCCTGGGGCTGGGATGATTTACCTCCAACAACCACAACCATCTTCCTTCATGCTAGATATGACTCAAGTCAGTGGAGAGTTTCCCCCCTGATTCCCATTGACTTCAGTTTTACTAGCCCTCCTTGATCCCACACTTGGTCAAATGCTGCCTGATGTCAAGGGCAGTTACTCTCACCTCACCTCTGGAATTCAGCTCTTTTGTCCTTGTTTGGACCAAGGCTGTAAAGAGGTCTGGAGCCAAGTGGTTCTGGCAGAACCCAAATTGAGCATCAGTGAACAGGTTATTGGTGAGTAAGTGCCACTTGATAGCACTTTCGACAACACCGTCAATCACTTTCCTGATGATTGAGAGTAGACTGATGGGGTGGTAATTGGCCAGATTGGATTCGTCTTGCTTTTTGTACAGACATACCTGGGCAGTTTTCCACAATGATTAGTCCAATGTGTTTTAAGAATACATTTGTATAGTTTAAATGTAAATTTGAACTCTATTCATCAGAATGCACCTATGCTCAGATCATTGCTTTACTGTTAATTCACAAAACGTTCCTTTTGTAAAAAGTACACAATAAAATAACAACCTCAATTGTATAGAACCTTGAACATAGAAAAACTTCACAATGCACTTTACAGAGGTTGTAGTAAAAGAAATGGACACTGCGCCAAAAAAGGAGATATTGGAAGAGATGATCAAAAGCTTGTACAAGTGATGGGTTTCTGGAGAGTTCTGGAAAGCAGTGAAGGGATTTAAACACAAGGATGAGAATTTTAAATATGAGACTTTAGAAATTTAGGACTTGGTATGGGATAGAGTGTAGGCAACAGAGTTTTGCATGAGATAAACTTTATAAGTGGTGGAGGTTGGTAGGGTGGTCAGGTGAGCATTGAATTAGTCAAGCCTGGAGCTGACAAAGGCATGGATGAAGTATCCTAAGGCAAATGGGCTGATGCAGGGGTGGAAATGCACATTATTATCGAGGTAGGAGTAGGTAGTCGTTTTGAGTTATAAAATGTGGGATCGGAAGCTCAGCTCAGGGTTAATAGGTCACCGAGATTGCGTACAATCTGGGTCAACTTGAGACAATGCTCGGGGATGGGGATGGAATTGGAAGCAAGGGTATGGATTGGCTGAAGACAATGGCTTCAGTCTTCGTAATGTTTAACTGGATGAAATTGTTGCTCTTCAAAGTTTGGATGTAAGACAGCACAGAAATAATGGAGTGATTGAGAGATGGTGGAGAGGTGGACTTGGATGTCTGGAATCTGATATCATATCTGTGGCTGATGTCTCCAAGAAGCAGCATGTAGATAAGAAACTTGAGGAGGGATTCAATAATAAATCCTTGAGAGACACTGGACATATCAGTGTGGGATTGGGAAGAGAAGCCATTACTGGAGATGCTGAAGCAGGCCCTAACGTCATTTTGAGGCCCCTTTTTCAAAATTGGTCTGCCCAGGAAAATGTAGTATACATGTAGCCTAACATGTGGTCTTTAAATGGACCATTGGAGGCCGCCCCAAAAAGATAAGTTTATTAAAAAGTATTTACCGGAATATGGAGCTGGGAGGATACAAGTGCTCCAGTCGGCTTCACTTTGTGCTGAGGACCATTGCCAGTTCCTGCTTCGACATCTCCCAATCGCTATCCCCCTACCAACCCCCCCCCCCCCCCCACTCCCCTCCCTTGATCATCATCCGCCCTCCCAATCGCCTGCTCGCTTTCCCGATCATCCCTCTCCTTCCCTATCACATATCTCCTTTGCCAAGTGCTCCCCCCTCCCTCCCAATCACTTCTTCCGTCTCCCAATTGTCCCACTTCCTCTTGATTATCTCCTCTATCCCAATCGCATCCCCCTCCCACCCATTTACTTCCCCCTCTTTGCTAATCGTCTCCCTCCCCCTCAAGACCTGACTGAGGGCCACTGGTGTTGAAGCAGTGGCCCGAAAACCAATGCCAATTCACCAGCAAGCTGTCTGGGGCTGCCCAATGTGTCTGCAACACGTCCACCACATTTAATTAAAGTCCTAGGGGCTAGAATATGCACTTATTTTGAATGCTTAATGCCCACTGAACACCCATTTTACTGCTGAAATGATGTATAACGCCCATATAGCGCCCACTTGGAAACTGATGCCCATTTTTAGAAAACTTATCGCCGAGCATTATTTTCCCCATGTGCTGAAAGCTGGGAAAAAATATTACTGCCCGCCCACTTTTTTGGGGCAGAATCATCAGAATAGGCGAAATTAACCCATTATATCACCCCGTGTTAATTTCCGCACTGATTTAACGCCGAGATTCAACAGTGACGCCCGCCTACTTTTTTTTGTCGTGAAGAGCATATTTACCGAAACTAACGCCTAGCAGATCGGCCAGTGCAAATGTTATCACCTCGCATACATATCGCCCACAATATCGCTCGCCCAAAAAAACGGCCACAAAAAGTGGAACTGTTCTGAACGAATGCCAGCAATATGGCTGGCATTTTTTAAATCCCACTCTTACGTGAGGAGCTGATATCTGAACGATTTGCCTGAAAGATCATTGATGTGAGTGACAACGCTGATACACTGCTGTATGTGTGCAGCTCAGACATCAATGGTGCCCATCACCTTGGTGTCAGTTAACGTTTACGTTGATTGAAGTTAAGTTTTATTTAACCCTTTCATGTTAAGGAATCACCAGTGTGTAACAGTCCAGCGATCTGAGACAATGCGCAACAAGGTTATGTTCAATAACAACATTTTTTTACCAACATTGGTCTGAAATCATAAGTATCACAGGCAATAACACCCAACCCCCGCTCACACGCCACTTTTTACCCATTGACATAAATCACATGTTCAACATGTCCAGCAACACAGAATACAAAGGCAAAGCAAGAGCATAGTCCCCAGCTGCCATACATTGCAACAAATTGCATACACCCAGATGGAGATATAACACAGCCATCACCTGCGGACATGCACTTCACTTTCCTTCCCCCCTCCATTTCTTCTCCCCACCTCTACCCCTTCCCCTCCTCGCTCCACGGTGCCTGACCAAGGAGCTCCTCAGGCAGTGCCTCATTGAGGGGGATGAAGGCAGATGTGGTCATTGGACAGGTACGGGAGCGAGGGGGTGCCGAGCGGGCAACATTCTTTGATGCAGAAGCAGGATCTTGGTCCTTGCTCTCAAGTGTCGTTCGCAGTGGTGGTGCGGAACCTAGGGGTGGAGTGACATGCTTGGGGACCATTGGGAGGCCTGTGACAGCAGTGTTCCTGGCTATCGCATCTAGGGAGTCCACCATCTGCCCAATGTACTCGGTCATGGGGCCGGAGATGGTGGCCAGCTGTCGGGATATGCCCTCAATGCTTCGATGAACTAGTCACCAATGTCTACAGTCCTCCTGGACAACTGTACCATCGCTCCACTGTCATGTGGCGCTCGTGGCACAGACCTGTCACGTCCATGGGACCTCTGCGGGATCAGCGCCGTCCTGGGGACAAATGGGGTGCCCTGTGGCGAGGTGCTTGGGCCCAGTACCTCCAGAGTGGAGGAGGGAATGACCGGAGGACCACTAGATGGCCTTGGGGTGGAATGGCTTCTGGAGCATGGTGATCCAGTTCCTCGAAGTCTGCGCTCTCATCCGTGGAGAACAGACCCAGCGGATTGACGGGCGAGAATCGGAGCTCCTCAACACCAGATATAGTAGGATCGTCCACTGACTCCTGCCCCGTGCCCCCACCTTCTGGCTTCTGAGGTCTTGCCTTGGGACGCGCTGCTGGCTGAGCTGTAAAACACAAATTAGGTTATTAGAGGAGAAGGAGGTGCTAGGGTGACAAGGTGAGTCCAGTGCTACACACAGCATATGCACGACAAGCCCACCACCACTCTCAAAATCATACAGACATCACATTTCATGACAATCAACACATTTGCATTGCAATGATTTTCATTGGGCCATCATTATTTGTATGACAATTTTAGAAATCATCTATCATATATGATTGTTCAGATATGAGTGGGTGTGGCATCTATTGAAGTTACATCACGCAATGGTGTAAGCTTTACTCACGTGGCATCACTTCAGGGTCTGCAGATGCGCTCATGGCAGTGCGGGTGTGCTTCCCCATGAGTGCGAGCACACGCTCCTCCATCTCAGTGATGTCGCTGGGGACTAGTGGCCTCCCTACCCGTTCGCCTCTGCACGGACCTCATCGTCGATAGCTTCTTCTGTAAAAGATCAACATGGCATTAGATCATTGCATGATATCATTGCTAGGTACTGTCACAGACACTGATACAACACATAACTGACAGATGTAATCATGATTATTATAATAATTATCATTCTTTACCTAAAGACGTAAACTGTGACCGCAGGCTTTGAGTACAACATTCCCGGAAAAAGTGAAAGACCTCACATCTGATGATAGTCACTCATGACTATTACAAATCAAATTATTTAAATACATAAGCACGTGTAAATCAATGTAATACTTACTCTTGCAGATCCCACAAGGTCGTTATATTGTTTACGGCATTGGCTGCCCTCATGCACCTCGTTGGTCACCGACAAGACCACCTCTGCTATCTCGGTCCATATCTGCTGGTATGCCTTTGGGGTGGGCTTTCCACGCCCTGCCTGTGTCAAATCACCCCAGTGTATCTCGACCTCCTGCAGGAGGGAGGCATTTGCCTCATTCGAGAACCACCTCGCTTTTTTGCGCCCTCCAATGTGCTCCTCTCCAACCTCACTGCTCTCTCTAGCATCAGTCTCCAATGCGTGCAGTGATGCCTCCTCCTCTCTCTCCATTATAGGCCAAATTTGATCAAATATGTGGCTGTTAACAGCTACTTGTTATTTGCCTACTTGCTGTGAAGCTCTTAAACTCTCCCTCCTTCCTCCCAAAGCAGCCACACCACACCCTGGCACAGCTTCAGACCGTTTGAGCTCCCTCTCTCTCTCAGTCTCCTCTTCTGTGCATATCATGATGACCCATGACCTCCAGAATCGCAGGAATCGAGCGTTGCCATGCTGTTGCTATAGACAGCCACACTTTACAGCAGAATGTCAAAAAAATTTATCGCTACCGCCCATTTTATGTCGCTCGCGGTATCACCCATTTTCAAAAGTGGAAACTAGGTGCTTTGAGAATGGGCGAGAAGAAAGTGACCTGAAAACCCTTTTTTAAACCCCACGCCGGAAATATCGCCCATTTTTGGTGCAGGTTCTAGCCCCTAGGCTCAATATCGCGTGTGCTTTGGGCCTGCCTCTTCTGGAACAGGGGTCGTTCAATTTCTAGGCCAGACAGTCTGGAAAGGTTGAAACAGAGATAAGTTTGAGGATTAGAAGTGAGAGAAAACACAAATATAATTTTCTTGTCCCTAGATATGGGACAGTATTCAGGTTTTGTACTCAAAGCAACTTTATTCTAAAAATCTTGTTTATCATCAACTTCAACATTGATATTTAGCAACAAAAAAAGCCTTCTGATATAAACATGCAATGTGTGTCTTCTGTCAGAGAGGATCATGTGATCTCAGTTCTGAAAATTGTAGATTAAACAAGTCAAATTGAACTGTTTCATTCGGTGCATAATAATTGCTATAATTGGATAAACTTTAACTTATTTTACCACTTAGTTGAGTTACTTAATTGTCTATCATGACTTTTATGTCAAGACAAATTACTTAACAGAGTTAGGCATTTGTTCGGCTATCCTTTCACTTCAGGGCGATTCAAACAGCACCAAATGTTGGGGTAAAAAGCAGACTTCTCTTGTTCAAGGTGGACTCCCTGATATAAGGAATCGACACTCGCCCGAATAGCGACCACGGAATCACTCAGACGAAACCTTGGTTCAACCGGTCTTTATTCAAGCATGTAGTTCAAGAATGAACCTTCGAAATACATGGCTTTCTACATGCATATTTATACAGTTTTTCAAGGTGTGTGGCCCTCCACAAAACTTCTATTGGCCTACAGCTTATCAGCGGAGCTTCATTGATTCGTAGACCCTTATCAGACTGGCTGCTGAATGGTTTCCCAACCTGTCCATCTCCCATCACATGTCACCCTTCTGGAATGTGTTGTTCAACCATGTCAACTTTGCCTCAGTTCCTCATGAAGTGTTAATTAACCTTGTTTCCCAGGGTTTGCTATCTCGTTCCTAAGCATCTGATTTCTTGTCACTTCCCCAAGAGAATTCCAGCCAAAACTTTCTCGTTCTCATGGATGCAGCTGCTGCTACAATCTATGTTTCCAAACTGTTGACTCCCTATTGTTGGTAGATGTTGTTCTGTACTGAATATGTAAGTTTCCATTTTCTATCAGTCTGTACTAATGGTTAACAGAATTGATGGTTCATTTACCATCAAGCTTTGCTGGTTAGCCAGCTTTGTTGCTTAACCTTTCTCCAAAAACCCATTTGTAAGCGAGTGTTACAAGTGTGCTTTACATACATAAGCGAGTTTTACATAAATCTGTCAATAGGCGATATATCTCTACCATGAGGTGGAGGAACTCCAGACTCCTCACGATCTCCTAATACTGATAAGCCCTATAATCTGGACCATTTTATGTGTCAGATCAGTTCTGTTCTGTCTTGGATAAAGAGTCAGACTAGATACTGCAAGCTCAAAGTAAGCGTGATAATGTCGGCAAGCACGTCCACTGCCACCGTTGAAAGCCTACGGGCCATGTTTGCCATGCACGGCCTGCCTGATATCCTTGTAAGTGACAATGGGCCGTGCTTTACCAGTGCCGAATTCAAGGAATTCATAACCTGCAATAGGGTCAAACATGTCACGTCTGCCCCGTTCAAGCCAGTCTCCAAAGGTCAGGCAGAACGAGCAGTTCAAACAATAAAGCAGAGCTTGAAAAGGGTCACTGAAGGCTCACTGCAGACTCGCTTATCCTGAGTCCTGCTTAGTTACCGCACAAGACCCCACTTGCTCACCGGGGTCCCTCCCGCTGAACTGCTCATGAAAAGGGCATTTAAGACAAGGCTCTCGTTAGTCCACCCTGATCTACACAAACAGGTAGAGAGCCTTTATTTCAGATCTCAGCATGCCTCAACAGCCTGAGAGTCCTCCTTATATACAGGGGCTCCCAAGGGATTGTGGGATTCTTTGGGACTCCAGGGGAGAAGCCCTCTGGTGGTTAGACATGGTAATTACAGGTTTACATACATAACAACACTTCCCCGCATAGTCAATAGTGTAACTATTTACAACGTGAGTCAATTTGGGGCCTCCCTTTCCCTGGTTGAACATCTCGGTGCAAATGCTGGTGTTGGTGAATTGTTTGTTGGGCCTTCGCTGGGCTGCTGCACAGCTGCCCTTGCTGGGCTGCTGGGGGTGGTGAGTCTTGCTGGGCTGCTGTGGGTGATGGGTTCTGCTTCGTGGTCAACCGCTGGATCGGTTGCCACTTGTGTGTGTGTTGGAGGGTCAATAAAGGTAGAGTCTATTGTGGGTTGTTCTGGATAGTCCGTAAATCTGAGTTTGGTTTGGTCCAAGTGTTTTCTGCAGGTGAGTCCATTTGCGAGTTTTACCACAAACATCCTACTCCCCTCTTTGGCCAAAACAGTGCCAGCAATCCACTTGGGACCTTGTCCATAGTTCAACACAAATACAGAATCATTTACTTCAATTTCGCGTGACACATTTGCATGATCATGAAATGTATTCTGTTGAAGCCGCCTGCTCTCTACCTGTTCGTAGATCAGGGTTGACTAACGAGAGCCTTGTCTTAAGTGCCCTTTTCATGAGCAGTTCAGCGGGAGGGACCCCGGTGAGCAAGTGGGGTCTTGTGCGGTAACTAAGCAGGACTCGGGATAAGCGAGTCTGCAGTGAGCCTTCAGTGACCCTTTTCAAACTCTGCTTGATTGTTTGAACTGCTCCTTCTGCCTGACCTTTGGAGATTGGCTTGAACGGGGCAGAAGTAACATGTTTGACCCCATTGCGGGTCATGAATTCCTTGAATTCGGCACTGGTAAAGCACGGCCCATTGTCACTTACAAGGACATCAGGCAGGCCGTGTGTGGCAAATATGGTCCGTAGGCTTTCAACTGCGGCAGCGGACGTGCTTGCCGACATTATCACACATTCAATCCATTTGGAGTATGCATCTATAACCACTAAAAATATTTTTCCCAAGAATGGGCCTGCATAGTCGACATGAACCCTAGACCACGGTTTGGAGGGCCAAGACCATAAAGTTAATGGCGCCTCCCTGGGTGCATTGCTTAACTGGAAACATGTATTACATTTGTGCACACAGGGCTCTAAGTCTGCATCGTTACTGGGCTACCACATGTGGGATCTAGCTATCGCTTTCATCATTACAATGCCTGGGTGGGTACTGGAGATCACAAATGAAAGTGTCCCTGCCCTTTTTTGGCACGATTATCTGATTTCCCCATAGAAGGCAGTCTGCCTGTATAGACATTTCATCTTTGCGCCGCTGGTACGGCTTTATTTCTTCCTGCATCTCTAACGGGACACTAGACCAACTCCCGTGGAGCACACAGTTTTTTTACTAAGGTCCAAGTTCTAATCTGTCGGGCAGTAACAGGTAATTACTCACTCTCGAATGCTTCCATTACCATAGTTTTCTGTGTGTGGCCTGTGGCGGATGGCGTAGTTGTATGCGGACAACGTGAGCGCCCATCTCTGGACGCGGCCCAATGCATTCGTATTTATGCCCTTATTTTCAGAAAGGAGGGATATAAGTGGCTTATGGTCGGTTTCCAATTCAAATTTGAGCCTGAACAGATATCGATGCATTTTCTTTACCCCATAAACAATGCTAAAGCTTCTTTTTCAATCATACTGTAGGCCCTCTCAGCCTTAGACAGACTTACATAAGCAACCGGTTGCAATTTCCCAAATTCATTAGCTTGTTGCAATACACACCCGATCCTGTACGGCGACACATCACATGCTAGTACTAAACGTTTAGATGGATCGTACAACACAAGCAATTTGTTTGAACATAACAGCTTCCTAGCTTTCTCAAAGCATTTTCTTGGCTTTTACCCCATACCCATTTATCTCCATTACGCAGCAAAGAGTGCAGGGGTTCTAACAATGTACCAACACCCGTTAAGAAGTTACCAAAATAGTTCAGTAGTCCGAGAACCGACTGCAGCTCCATCACGTTCTGTGATCTCAGTGCATTCTTGATTGCCTCCGTCTTCGAATCGGTGAGCCTGATGCTGTCCGCCTTGAATCTACTCCCCAGGAACTCCACTTCAGGCGCCAAGAAAACACACTTAGAGCGTTTTAGCCTGAGCCCCACACGATTAAGCCGACTGAGAACCTCCTCTAGGTTCTGCAGGTGCTCGACGGTGTCCCGACCTGTAACCAAGATGTCGACCTGAAAGACCACAGTGCGCAGGACCAACTTCAGCAAGCTTTCCATGTTCCTCTGGAATATCACCGCGGCCGATCGAATCCCAAATGGGCATCTGTTGTAAACGAAAAGACCTTTTTGCATGTTGATGCAGATGAGGCCTTTCGAAGATTCCTCCAGCTCTTTTGTCATGTAGGCCGAGGTCAAGTTCAGCTTCGTGAACGTTTTGCCTCTTGCCAGCGTCGCAAATAGGTCGTCTGCCTTTGGTAGCAGGTATTGATCCTTCAGCGAGAAACGATTGATAGTTACTTTGTAATCACCACAGATTCTGACGGTGCCGTCTCCCTTGAGGACTAGAACAATCAGACTGACCCACTCATTGAATTCGATCGGCAAAATGATGCCCTCTCGTTGCAGCCTGTCCAGCTCGATCTCCACCCTCTTTCATCATGTAAAGTACTGCTCTCTCCTTGTGATGGATGGGTCGCACCCCCGGAATCAAATGGATCTGGACTTTTGCTCCTTGGAACTTCCTGATGCCTGGTGCGAACAGCGAGGGGAACTTGTTTAGGACTTGGGCACATGAAGTGTCGTCGACACACAAAAGCGCTTGGACGTCATCCCAGTTCCAGCGTATCTTTCCCAGCCAGCTCCTGCCAAACAGCGTGGGGTCATCGCCTGCTACCACCCAGAGTGGTAAATCGTGCACCGCTCCATAGTAGGAGATCTTTACGATAGCACTGCCAATTACGGGAATCAGTTCCTTTATATACGTTCTAAGTTTGGTATGAATGGGAGTCAGGACTGGCTTTGAAACCTTGTTGCACCACAACTTATCGAACGTCTTTTTACTCATTGTGGACTGGCTTGTGTCCGTGTCCAGCTCCATGGACACCGGGAGTCCATTTAATTCAACCTTCAGCATTATCGGGGGACACTTTGTGGTAAATGTGTGCACCCCATATACCTCTGCCTCCTCGGTCTGAGGCTCTGATTCGTCATGATCCACCGTGGATCTGTCCTCCTCTGCAACATGATGGTTTGCAGGATTAGCAGGGTTTGCAGCTCGCCTGCACATACGTTGGAGGTGTCCCATTGTTCTACAGCCCTTGCAAACGTATCCTTTGAAGTGGCATGAATGGAATCGATGATCATCCCCCCCGCCCCAACAAGGTGTTAATTGCCTTGTATTCACCACCCTTGACTTTGAGTCATCTGCGGACGTTCAGCTACAGGCGTGTAAGTCCTGCCATGTACATTTCGATTCGAAAACAACGTTACTTTGTTCACAGTACTTGCAGCAGCACTAGTATGCTGGGAAATTTGTTTGGTATTGTCACTGGTGGAGATAAACTCTTGGGCTATCGCTATGACTTTATTCAAGGTTGGGGTCTCTACAGTCAAAATTTTGCGAATTATTACTTCATGGCCAGTGCCACATACAAAGAAGTCCCTGAGCATATGCTCCAAGTGTCCTTCAAATTCGCAATATCCTGCAAGGTGCCTTAGCTCAGCGACGTAGCTCGCCACTTCCTGGCCTTCAGACCTCTTGTACGTGTAGAACCGATACCTCACCATCAGAACACTTCCCTTCGGGTTTAGATGCTCCCGGACCAGTGTGCCTAACTCATCGTACAACTTGTCTGTGGGTTTTGCTGGAGTGAGCAGGTTTTTCATGAGGCCATATGTTGATGCCCTGCAAATGGTGAGGAGGATCGCCCTTTGTTTGGCAGCGTTCGCTTCTCCTTCCAGCTTGTTGGCTACGAAGTATTGGTCAAGTCACTCCACGAAGGTTTCCCAATCATCTCCTTTTGAAAATTTCTCCGGGATGCCCACAGTTCTCTGTATTGTTGCTTTGGGGTTCGTTATCTGTATCTCATCACCAGTTTTTATGTCTTGGATAAAGAATCAGACTAGATACTACAAGCTCAAAGTAAGTGTGACCGTAGTCCTTTATTTCAGATCTCAGCGTGCCTCTCCAGCCTGTGAGGCCTCCTTATATACAGGTGCTCCCAAGGGATTGTGGGATCCCTTAGGACTCCAGCGGATAAGCCCTCTGGTGGTTAGACATGGTAATTACAGGTTTACATACATAACAAATTCACGACCCTCAGTATCCACTTTAGTGACAATCTGTCTGTCTACTTCCAATTGGTGACATCTTATCCCCTTATAAAACTCTACCCCCTTACACCATTCACACGTGGCTGTGCCTGCAGCACATTTGTAAAATGAAACATTAGGCCCAGGGTTTTGATTGTGCCCAAAAGAGTTTGCACAGGAAGAGGGTCCGCACTGCACGCGTCGCAGAGACCACGTTAAATTAATGCTAGCAACTCATTTTTACGCACCAGCTGGGCAGCTAGCACCATTCATTGGCTGCATTCCTGTTTGAGGGGGCCAGGAAATCCTGCTTGACCGATACCACTTAAAGGCAGCCAGCATTGCCGAAGGGAGAGGTGCACTCTGGCTGCAGACTGCAAGGAACACTTGTAAGAAAAGAACTGGCTGTAAGAGGTCTCATGAGGGAACCCAGATTCTCTGATGCAGCGCTGAAAGCCCAGATCCAGACAATGGACAGGAGGAGGGAGATCCTGTTTCCCCAGGGGGAAGAAAGCCCTCCAGTCACCACCAGCTCCGCCAGTGCGAAAAGGTTGCTGTGGAGGTTAATGCTAGGAGCTTAGCCCCATGGACATGGCTGCAGTGCTGAAAGAAGTTCAATGATGTCACCAGTATAGTCAAGGTAAGAATCTTAACTCTCAGCTCAATTACTCTCTCCTCACACTTGCTCTACCTCCACGCTCACTAGTCACCATTATTCCCTTCCTGGTTTCACTTCACCCCCTTCAATCACTACACCACACTTCACTCCACCTCATGCCCAGAAGTTGACCAATTGCTTAATTGGACAAAATAGCAACTAACCTGAAGGCAGTAGATATGCCCTTTAAATAGCACTGCTGAATGGTTCTTGCTGCCTGTTTAGCGCCACAAGTTGCTGAGCAAGTTTATCACATGGTGAGTGACATGCTGGAGCAGATTAATTTCACAAAAAGTCCTCCAACAATTGTAAGACCCTTATTTAAATATGATAAGAATTTAAATGATTTCAGTGCACCTCCTGGATGCTACAGAGAAGCCCGATTCAATATGGTGGGTGGCGCAAAATGAGCATGCACACATCACCTACCATATTGGACGCTCAGGCACTGTCTGATTTCGAGGCTCAAACTTTTGTTGCAAGCTCAGTGATCCTTTCTGAATTGTCGAACTCAGATATAATTTTATGATATAAACATCTCTTCAATTTGTCCTGTTTCATATTATTTTCTGCTTATTGAGCCTACTTTAGGAAGTATTTTATAACACAATCCATGGTCGTTCTGAACAGGCTGTACAGTGTAGGGTTCTAGTAAAACAATATTGCACCTTTAAGAAAGACATCACAAGCTGCTATTAGAAAAGGGTAATGTACAACCATCACACCTAAAATAAGCCACTTCTTCATGATTCTTTGTTTGATTATCGTTGGAACTGCTCCCGCTCCGCTGCCGTAACTTCGACAGAAATGCGATGAAAATTCCATTTGCATGCTGTACTTCCAATGAAATTCCAGGCCCTTACGGCTAAAGGGATCAAGGGGTATGGAGCGAAAGCAGGAAAGCGATACTGAGGTGAATGATCAGCCATGATCTTATTGAATGGTGGTGCAGGCTCGAAGGGCCGAATGGCCGACTCCTGCACCTATTTTCGATGTTTCTATGGTGCATGGTACAAAATGGGGGTTATTTTGGGGAAAGGATACAAACCGGCACTAAGTGGGGGCTGTGCTAATAAGACACACCTGTTTAAAAGTTTGGTTTTACCCCTTAATTTTGGAGCTAATTGCTGATTACCATGATTTAAACATGCCTGGAGGCGCTAAAGCAGAGACCTGCAAGTTTAACAATGAAGTGCTGATTAGCAGCAATTTTCCAAGAGTGGTACATATTGCCTCCCCGGAAGGTGTGGGGCACCCTGGCTGACAGACAATAGAACATATCAGGGAGAGGGCTCAAAGTTTCTCAATCAATGCTGGATGTCTTGGTGGAGGACGTACAATGGAGGAGGGATGTCTTGTACCTACAAGGGGGGGAAGGAGGCCACAGAGGCAACTAATGCGGCGGATGTGGGCAGAGATCGCGAGAAGGTTACAGCCAGGAGCACTATCCCCAAGACATGACTTCAGTGTCACAAAAAATGTAATGATTGGAAACAAGTTTGAATCAAGGTAAGTACTCATCTCATGAACACACTTCTCAATAACTGCACCACAACCAGCATCACAACCTCAAGACATTGCATCCACCATCTAACTATACACTGACACAACCTCACTATTGCATCCTTCACAGGTACTACTCACACCTCAGAGACATCTCGCAGGTCTTCAATTATGTGAAGCATCAAATATACACAAGCACACTTACCAATACACTCATTCACAATCACCACTCTTTTTCTTCCCGGAGAAGCTAGCATATAAAAGGCGGCAGCAGAAGTTGACCAGGGATGGGGAAGCAAGTCTCCATGAGATCCTTCCCATTGAGGAGGCAATGCTGGCGGTAATTGTTGGGAGGGGAGTGGCAGACTCCGTGGCCACAGGCAGAGCAGGGGACATATCGCCTAGAGGTATGTGGCCACTCCAGCTTCCTTACATACCCACAACTATTCCTGATCCATAATCCCCCAGATTTATCCTCACTCACAAGCTCCATACGGTCTTCTCACACACATCCTCTTATTGTGGCCATACATGCTGCACCCTAACTCTAGATTTATATCAGTAATCCCTTCTAGCTTTATTATTGCAGACTCCCAGGAGAAAGATCCACCTCCTACCCTGCCCCATCCCCTGGAGGAACTGGAAGAAGAGAGCAAGGAAGAAGGCACTGCGTCAATCATTACCACTGTCTCAGGCATCAGCTCCGAGACCAAGATCCCACGTAGCTTGGATGCTCGGGTAGACCAGAGATCCTCACAATGGCACGCACTGGGTAGAAGTGGGTAGCAGCCATGCCAGAAGTAGGGACACCACCGGGGACATAGTCGCATACTAGTTCTGCTGTAGAGAAGTCAGGACCAAGCTTCACATGAATGCTGACAGGTTTGACAAACCAAATCCTTGGTGCAATGGACAACCTGGCTGAAACCTTACAGGTCGTGGCTAGGGGTAAGGAGGAGACCGACTCCAGCTTGGCCCAAGGCATGATGCAAAGCCTGAAAACCTTCCTCTCCAGCAGGGAGTTGCTTGACAGTTCCAAACAGCGATCTGTAGAGCCCAACATCATGCAGCTTCTGATGACTAAGGTCGCAGCTTCTACTGCAGTGATAGCATCTTCCATGGAATGAAAAGTGCTTAAATGGAAGCTCAGGCAGCTGCCATATTGGCTGTGAACTCCTCGATTGAAAGGGACTTGCAGAGTGTCTCAGTTGCCCAGCGATTTGGCCTCCAGCACATCACTGCTGTAGAGAATTTGGAGTTGAACACATTAATTACATTTTAAGAAAACACATTTATGATTTCACTAGAAATATTGAACAGAGGAAATCTTCACAAATGCATTTACAATGTTGCTACACATAGAGACCAGGTGAATTTGTACCCTTGTCAGAAGAATTTTATGTTGTAAAATCATATAGCACTATGTGGCTGATAATGGTCCGGATTTTGCTGTAAAAATAACGGTGAGGCTAATCGTACTTACCATTATCTATATACAAATCGGACAGCAACTTCCAGCAACCACACACGCGCAGTTAAAAATGAAAATCCAGAAATTGCTGTCCAAGATGCACTGCTCTTCCAAAAGCTTCCCTAAAATGGAAATTCACCATCTAACTCACTATTCAAATGTATTGAACAGTGTGAAGTTCCTGAACTTAACTCATAGATGTGGACTAAACTCACCAAAAAAAGCTAGGGCTTGCCTATCCTTTCAATGGCATGGTAAGTCTTAATTACCACCAAACAACCTCTCTGGTACTGAAAATTAACTTTTACAAGTGTGGAGTCTCATTCCTTCAGCTTTTAATTATTGTTGGAGATTTTTAACAAATTTTTTAAAAATGTGTTTACTTTTGCATTCTGTCTCTTTTATCTCATCAGAACATAAGAACATACGAACATAGGAGCAGGAGTAGACCATACGGCCCCTCGACCCTGCTCCACCATTTAATATGATCATGACTAATCCAATCATGGAATCAGGTCCACTTCCCTGCCTGCTCCCCAAAACCCCTTATCCCCTTATCGGTTAAGAAACTGTCTATCTCTGTCTTAAATTTATTCAATGACCCAGCTTCCACAGCTCTTTGAGGCAGCAAATTCCACAGATTTACAATGCTCTGAGAGAAGAAATTCCTCCTCATCTCAGTTTTAAATGGGCGGCCTCTTCTTCTAAAATTATGACCCCAAGTTCTAGTCTCCTCTATCATCTCTGCATCCACCTTGTCAAGCCCCCTCATAATCTTATATATTTCAATAAGATCACCTCTCATTCTTCTGAATTCCAATGACTAGAGGCCCAACATACTCAACCTATCTTCATAAGTCAACCCCCTCATCTCCGGAATCAACTTAGTGAACCTTCTCTGTACAGCCTCCAATGCAAGTCCATAAATACAGAGACCTCCAAGTTTGGCCTCACTAATACCCTGTACAGTTGTAGCAGGACATCTCTGCTTTTATACTCTATCCCCCGTGCAACAAAGGTCAACATTCCATTTGCCCTCCTGATTAGTGCTGTACCTGCATACTAGGAAATAGTGGGGGCTTGTAAAAAGGGAACAGCAATAATCATGGGTGATTTTAACCTCCATGTTGATTGGACAATTCAAATTTGTTAAGTCCTGACTCTAATGTACTGACTTACACGAGACACATGCTGAAGTCAAGGTCACTCAGGACCTGCACCTTTAATTCACAGCTCTCCAGTGCTGCACTTGCCTGAGACCTCCCTTTATATACCTCAGTGGGACAGGTATCGAGTGTCTCCTGCAAGTGCACCCCTGGTGGTAAGGTATGCTTATTGTTACAGGTCATATCCAGTTACAGTCATGTATAGCATGGTAAGATACAGTTATATACAGTAATGTGAGATACATGACATCACCCTCCCCCAAGGTCTTATTGCCTTTATAGATTCAGTCTCTCAGTTGGTCTGCGCTTTCGCGTCTTAGTTGTGGTTCAGTTGTTTGCCTTGGTGCCTGTGTTTCATTCAGTGTGATTGCTGGTATCTCGCCTGGGCTGTCTGTTTCGTTCGGTGTGATTGCTGGTATCTCGCCTGGGCTGTCTGTTGAGACTGCCCTTTGCTCAGGTTGTTCCACCGGTCTGTCCAACAGGTATAATGTGAGTTCCACATTGTAGTCTGCCTCTGGTTCTTCAGTGTTATCAGTGAATCTAGTTTTTACTTGGTCTACATGTCTCCGGCAGCTTTGGCCATTGTCCATTTGTACAACCAGTAGCCTGTTTCCCTCTTTGTCTGTTACTGTTCCTGCAAGCCATTTGGGACCCCGGCCATAGTTTAGCACAAACACTTTGTCTCCTATCTCATTCCACCTCCCCCTCGAATTTCGGTCATGGTACTCAGTTAGCTTTTGAAGCTTAGCCTCAACAATTTCATGCATGTCTGGGAGGATTAACGAGAGCCTGGTCTTTAAGGTTTGTTTCATCAATAGTTGCGTGGGGGGAGCCCCAGTCAACGAATGCGGACGCGATCTGTATGCCAGCAGCAGTCACGACTGGCGGCTCTGCAGCGTGGGACCTTGGATTCTGAGCATGCCTTCTTTAATGATATGCACTGCTCGCTCCGCCTGGCCATTGGAGGCCAGCTTGAAAGGTGCCGTCTTAACGTGATTTATACCGTGGTCAAATATAATTGTGAAATTCTGCGCTGGTGAAGCACGGACCATTATCACTGACCAATATGTCAGGAATGCCGTGCATTGCAAACATGGTTCTAAGGCTCTCCACAGTGGTGGAGGTGGTGCCCAAGTTTAAAATGGTGCACTTGATCCATTTTGAAAATGCATCAACGACTAAGAGGAACATTTTGCCCATGAATGAGCCCACATGCACCCGCGACCACGGTTTGGTGGGCCAGGGCCAGAGGCTTAGGGGGGCCTCCCTGGGGGCATTACTGAGTTGGGCACAAATGGTGCACCGACGGACGCAGAGCTCCAAGTCCACGTCAATGCCAGGCCACCAGACATGAGATCTGGCTATGGCCTTCATAAGGACAATCCCTGGGTGTTCGCGATGGAGCTCCCGGACAAACGCCTCCCTGCCTCATAAGGGCATAACTACTCGGCTGCCCCACATCAGGCAGTCTGCCTGTAGTGAGAGTTCATGCATGCGCCTATAGAAGGGTTTGACCCCCTCGGGGCAGGCATCGCGAGCCTCTGTCCAGTCACCGGTTACAACGCATCTTTTAAGTAGAGATAATGTGGGGTCGCTGGTCGTCCAGGCTCTGATTTGACGGGCCGTCATGGGCGAACCTTTGGATTCAAAAGCATTGATTGCACTGACCATCTCACAGTCCTGTTCATTGGACCCTTCTGTGGTCGCCAGGATTAGCCTGCTAAGTGCGTTGGCACTGTTGTCTGTGCCTGGTCTGTGCCTTATCGTGTAGTCGTAAGCCGCCAGCATAAGTGCCTACCGCTGAATGCGCGCCGAGGCGTTGGCGTTGATTGCCTTGCACTCGGATAGTAGGGATGTGAGGGGTTTGTGGTCAGTTTCTAATGCAAACTTGGCCCCGAAAAGGTATTGGTGCATCTTTTTGACACCGTACACGCACGCGAGCGCCTCCTTCTCAACCATACCGTACCTGCGTTCCGCCCGCGAAAGTGACTTGGAGGCATAAGCAACGGGCTGCAATTTACCCGCATCATTGACATACTGTAAAATGCACCCGACCCCGTACGCTGACGCATCACACGTAAGGACAAAGTTTTTAACTGGGTCAAAAAAGGCTAAAACAATCTTGGAACATAGAAGGTCGCGTGCCTTATTGAAGGTGCATTCTTGGGTGTCCCCTCAAAACCAATCGCACCCCTTTCTGAGTAGCACGTGGAGAGGCTCCAGCAGTGTGCTCAAGTTCTGCATAAAGTTCCCAAAGTAATTGAGTAGCCCGAGAAAGGCGCGCAGTTCCGAGACATTCCGGGGGCTGGGTGCCAGGCGAATCGCTTCGGTTTTGGATTCAGTTGGGCGGATTCCATCAGCGGCAATCCTTCTGCCCAAAAATTCAACCTCAGGCGCGAGAAACAGGCACTTGGATTTCTTAACTCTTCGGCCTACCCGATCCAATCGACTTAGTACTTCCTCAAGATTGCGGAGATGAGAGTCGGTGTCCCTGCCCGTGATGAGTATGTCATCTTGAAACACAACCGTCCCCAGGATGGACTTGAGCAGACTCTCCATGTTGCGCTGGAATATAGCAGCTGCCGACCTGATGCCGAATGGGCATCGATTGTACACAAAATGGCCTCGATGTGTGTTGATGGTGGTGAGTAGCTTAGACTCTTCGGTCAGCTCTTATAAGACCATAAGAACATAAGAATTAGGAACAGGAGTAGGCCATCTAGCCCCTCGAGCCTGCTCCGCCATTCAACAAGATCATGGCTGATCTGGCCGTGGACTCAGCTCCACTTACCCGCCCGCTCCCCATAACCCTTAATTCCCTTATTGGTTAAAAATCTATCTATCTGTGACTTGAATACATTCAATGAGCTAGCCTCAACTGCTTCCTTGGGCAGAGAATTCCACAGATTCACAACCCTCTGGGAGAAGAAATTCCTTCTCAACTCGGTTTTAAATTGTCTCCCCCGTATTTTGAGGCTGTGCCCCCTGGTTCTAGTCTCCCCGACCAGTGCAAACAACCTCTCTGCCTCTATCTTGTCTATCCCTTTCATTATTTTAAATGTTTCTATAAGATCAGCCCTCAGCCTTCTGAACTCCAACGAGTAAAGACCCAGTCTACTCAATCTATCATCATAAGGTAACTCCCTCATCTCCGGAATCAGCCAAGTGAATCGTCTGTGTACCCCCTCCAAAGCCAATATATCCTTCCTTAAGTGAGGTGACCAAAACTGCACGCAGTACTCCAGGTGCGGCCTCACCAATACCCTATACAGTTGCAGAAGGACCTCCCTGCTTTTGTACTCCATCCCTCTCGCAATGAAGGCCAACATTCCATTCGCCTTCCTGATTACCTGCTGCACCTGGGCCAATTGTGGAGCAGTGGAGGCGTGGCCTAAACAGTTGGAGCTGTGAGCAGTGAGAGAAGGAGCTGCTGCTTTTGCTCCTGGCTGGGCCTGTGAATCAGCCCAGGAAGAGAAGGAAGGAAGGAAGGGGCTTCACCACCAACTTTCACCAAGAGGGAGAGGAGGAAAAAGCAGAAAACTTGAACAACTTCACCATTTCTCCAAAGAGTTGGAGAGAGGGGGAAAGACCAACAACAACATCCAGTGTGGAAGGAGGGAGACTCTACCATTCTACAGGTGGGTGTATTGGTGCAGTCCCTAAAAGACTTTGCTGTATCGGTGGGGGGAGGAAAGAAGACCAGTCGGGGGCCGGAACATCGCGGGGGGTGTGTGTGTGTGGAAGTGTGTGTGGGGGCCTTGCTTACAACTAGGCCCCACACACCTTTGAAGCACCCCTCCCCCATTGCCTAGCCTGGGATAGCTGGAGCTACCAGGCTGAAGAAACAATTAATCCACCGAATTAAACATCGTTGGGAGTGTGTGCCTGTGTGGCTCCAGCTGCACCAGGTGAAGACATCTTCTCCCCTCACCCGAAGACCACCCCAAAGACTATTTTTGTTTGCCATCTGGGGATTGCACCCACCCACAGCTGCGAGGGGAGACCTGCCCTCGCAGTTTCCCCCCTTCCCACCCCCCTCTCTCTTTCTCTGTTACTCTCTGTCTCTCCCCTCTCTCTCTGAGAGCCCTTTTCCTCCCAAATTGATTGGAAAAATATAAAACAATTAAGACAACTGAGCAGAGGGAGCAAGGCCCCTCCCCAATTGTCAACTAGGGGAGAGGTGTGCCTCGTTAACAGCTCCTCTGCTCAGTCTATTAAACGAGGCCATTTAAAGACCATTAAGGCCTGTGACTTTGGGGTGGGTGTAGCCCTTAAAGGGACCCCGTGATGGCGACCCCATCCACGCCGGTGGCAGGGCCAGCTAGGACTTATGCGCAGGCGGCATCCACATCCACGGCACCTCCTGCGCCACCTGCTGCCCTGCCACCATTCAGACTTATAACTACGAAACACGGGGTCAAGAGCTACACTCACCCCACAATGAGCATTGAGGAGTGCGTGCGGGCGATGGCTGGGGTAGTCGGCCCCTCGGCCATTGTCGCAGCCTCCAAGATGTCTGGGAAGGCCGTGTTCTTCCTGGGGTCGGAGCGGGCGGTGACCCGTCCTTTGTTCCCGCTGAGCTCCTCCTCCCTCACCTACACCAACTGGGGGAGGTAAGGTCGGGGATCAACCCCATACCGCTTGGCCTCAGGGAGAGCAGCCTGCGCCATGTGTTCTCCTTCCGCTGTCAGCTCTTTGTCCGGCTGGCGCGGGAAGAGACGACAGAGGGCAATTTTAATGTGGTGCACGAGGGGACTGCCTACCGCGTCTTTTGGACATCGGACGGCGTGCGGTGCCATGCCTGCAGGGAGGTGGGGCACGTTCGCAAGAACTGCCCCGCCTCCAAAGCCGCCAAACCACCGAGGGCGGCCAAGGATGGCGCCGCTGCCACCCCTCCCCCTAGTAGCGTCCGCGTGCCGGGAGCTGTGGGTGCGCGGGCATCGTCGAGGGTCTTTGTTTTCACGGCCTCCGGCGGTGGGGAGGGAGAGCGTCCGGCCGGAAAGAAGGCGCGGAAGAAGGTGAAACACCTAGAGGCGGGTCCCCTTAGTGCGCCAGACAAGCTGTTCACCGCGCTCGGCCCAACCCCGTCACCGGCGAGCGCAGGGTGCCCTGAGCCCGTGCCCGAGCCTTTGACTAATACCGCAGAGGGGTTCGGGCGCGGGCAAGATAAGAAAAAGGGGGGAGTGGAGCGGGAGGCCTCGGCAGACACGGGTGTCTCCCTGTCTCCGTGCCCCCCCAGGAAAAAAAGGAGGCGCCGCTCCAATGAGGCGGGGGGGGGAACAACATCCCTCCGCGGAGGAGTCGGTGCCCGCCGCGTGTCCCGCGTCTCCCACCGGCGCCCCCAAACTGCGCCGTAGGCACGAGGAATCTGTCCCCGGGGAGGGTGAGGCAGTCGAGGCTGCCCAGCCACTGCCTCCCGGGGATGGCGTGAAAGATCTGACTGTCGTGGGGGGCGTGGGGCCAGCGGAAGAATGCGTAGCCGCCGGGTCGAGCGTCCCGGGGACTGAGGCGGGCGGGGCCGAAAAGGCCGAACCTGAGCCCGCCCAGCTATTAACCAACTTCCCCCGGGATTTGCTCGACTCGGCAGAAATACAAAATGTTAACACTTTTAATGAATCTGTACACGCTGGGCCGGGGGGTGGCGGGGGGGAGGGGGAGGAACACCCACCCTCGCCCCCTACTTTGGAGTTGGAGCGCTTGGAGGGCCTGGGGATTTTCTATGGCCGGGTCTCTCCTTGTTCCCCGGTTCCTGGGGCAGAGGAGGAACCCCTTCCGCTGTCGCTTCCCGACCCAGCACCAATTCTAAAAGAGCCCAGTGGGGACTCCTCTGCCGACGATCCTGGGGGTGGGATCGGGGCAGAGCCAGGGCCGGATGGAGCTGCCGGGCCGTTCGCCGTATCTCGTGCGGTCGACGGGCCGGCTGCTAGCGGCGACCTCCCGGAGGAGGATGGGGACTCGGTGGAGGACGCGGGTGAAGATCTCGAGTCCATCGCCAATGAGGCAGTGGATCTCCTCGTGCCCGCCGCTGAGTCCCCCCTCATTCCCGTAGAGGATCTCCGGGACTTTTTGGTCGAGAGCCAGGGTCGCCGCAACCGAGCCCATCTGGCCCGGGAAAGATGGTCCGAGCCGGGGCTGCTCATCGCTTCCGTCCGCGTCGCCGCTAAAACCATGGCCGCGGGCGGGCCCTTATCACGGGCGTAAGGCCTTGAGCTGCGCCGGCTCAAAAAGTTCCTCGCTGGGCTGCTGAAGGAGTGGAGGTCAACAAAAGACTCCGCTCCCTCCCCCGCAATAGGTTAAAGTAGAGGTTGCACTATGCTTTTGCCATGAAGATAACCATAGCCAGCCTCAACATCAACGGCGGCAGAGGGGCACGTCGTAGATTTGACAATTTTTCGCTCCTGCGGGAGGGGAAATATGCGGCGTGCTTCCTGCAAGAAACCCACACCGTTCCGGGAGACGAAGCCACGTGGCTCCTGGAATGGCAAGGAGAGGTCCGCATGAGCCACCTCACCGCCACTTCTAGTGGGGTGGCCATCTTGCTGGGCCCGCATTTTCAGCCGGAGATCTTGGGGGTCGAGGAGCCCGTGCCAGGCCGCTTGTTGCACGTAACGGTTCGCCTGGGGGACGTGCCGCTCCATCTCGTGAACGTGTACGCCCCTCAGCCCGGCCCGCAGCAGGCGCGCTTTTTCGAAGAAGTGTCCGCTCTTTTTGCTCCGTCGACGTCGGTGACTGCATTGTCCTCGGGGGGGGGGGGATTTTAACTGCACCCTCGAGGCGAGGGACCGCTCCAGTGCCCTGCAGAGCATGACGGCGATGGAGAAGTTGAGGGACCTGGTCGGGTCCTTCGACTTGGTGGACGTCTGGCGAAATCTCCACCCCGACTCCAGCGCCTTTACTTGGGTGAGGCCTGGAGTAGGATGGTCCAGAGTCGACCGCCTATATGTGTCTCGGGCGTACGTTTCCTGCGTCCCGGCGGCCTCTATGCGGCCGGTGCCGTGTTCGGACTACCACCTGGTGTGGGCGGAGCTCGCTTCGCTCCGCGCGAGGACAGGGTCCGCGTACTGGCACTTTAACAACCGGCTGCTGGAGGACGTGCGGTTCCAGGACTCGTTCCGTCGATTCTGGGCCGACTGGAGAAGGAAGCAGGGGGGCTTCCCCTCCTTGAGGCTATGGTGGGACGTGGGCAAGGCTCACGTCCGCGTCTTCTGTCAAGAGTACGCGAGGGGGTCGACCAAGAGGCGGGCGGCCAGAGTCGGGCGCCTAGAAAAAGAGGTGCTCGACCTGGAATCCCGTCTCGGTCAAGTCGTCGAGGACCCGGCCCTGCGGACGGTGTACGAAGCTAAGAAGGCCGCGCTGAAGGACCTGCAGCTCGTCGGGTCCCGAGGCGCGTTCGTGAGGTCGCGGATCCGGTTCCTGCGGGATCTGGACCGCGGCTCCCCCTTCTTCTAGTCGCTGGAAAAAAGGCAGAGTGTCCGTAAGCAGCTCTTGATGCTGCTGGCCGACGACGGCTCTCTCGTTTCGGATCCGGAGGGCGTCAACAACAGGGACCGTGAATATTACGGGGCTCTGTTCTCTCCGGATCCGTCCAGCGAGGAAGCGCGTAGAGTTTTGTGGGAGGACCTGCCGAAAGTCAGCTCGGAGGGCGGTGAAAATTTGGAAGCTCCGCTAAGCCTGGCGGAGCTGACCGGTGCCCTCGACCGGCTCTCGAGGGGAAAATCCCCGGGGCTGGACGGGCTGACCGTGGAGTTCCACAGGGCGTTCTGGGACGTCCTGGGGAGCGACTACGCGCGGGTCCTGGGGGAAAGTCTGGCGACCGGGGAGATGCCCCTCTCTTGGCGCAGGGCAGTCATCGTCCTGCTGCCTAAGAAGGGCGATCTCCGCCTCCTTAAGAACTGGCGCCCGGTCTCCCTCCTCAGCACGGACTACAAAATCTTCGCCAGGGCGATGTCTGCTCGCCTTGGCACCGTGCTGGACCACATGATCCACCCCGACCAGTCCTACGCGGTCCCGGGCCGGACAATCCACGATAACATCCATCTGGTCCGGGACCTCATCCATCATTCCCAGGAGGCTGGTCTGTCGGTCGCCTTCCTAACTCTCGACCAAGAGAAGGCGTTCGACAGGGTGGATCACGACTATCTGCTCGGAACTCTGCGCGCTTTCGGGTTCGGGACGCATTTCGTCGCCCGGATCCGACTTTTGTATGCCGCCGCGGAATGTCTGATTAAGGTTAACGGGTCCTTGACGGCGCCCCTTCGCTTTAGGAGAGGGGTGCGCCAGGGATGCCCCATGTCCGGCCAGTTATACGCCGTTTGCGTCGAGCCTTTCCTGCGCCTCCTGCGGACGAGGTTGACGGGACTGGCTCTGCAAGGGCCGGGAGTGGAGGTCGTCCTCTCGGCTTACGCCGATGACGTGCTCCTCACGGTAGACGATCCCGCTGACCTGCGGAGGATGCGTGAGTGCCAGGAGATTTACTCGGCCGCATCCTCCGCCAGAATCAACTGGGAAAAATGTTCCGGACTCCTGGTGGGTCAGTGGCGGGTGGACTCCCTGCCGGAGGAGCTCAGGCCTTTTGCCTGGAGCACGACCCATCTCCTCTATCTGGGAGTCTACCTTAGCCCCGACGAGGAAGACTGGCCGGCGAACTGGCAGGAGCTGGAGGCCAAGGTCGCCGCTCGCCTAGGACGCTGGACAGGACTGCTCCGAGTGCTGTCCTACAGGGGTCGAGCGCTAGTCATAAACCAGCTGGTGGCCGCAATGTTGTGGTACCGGCTGGTCACTTTGACCCCTCCCCCTGCGTTTGTCGCCAAGATACAGAAGAAGCTGGTGGACTTCTTCTGGAACAACAGGAAGCACTGGGTCTCTGCCGCGGTGTTGAGTCTCCCGCTTGAGGAAGGCGGTCAGTTGTTGGTGTGCGTCAGCGCCCAGCTCGCGACTTTCCGTCTTCAGACCCTGCAGAGATACCTTTACGTCGAGCCCCCTCCTAGGTGGTGTGCTCTGGCGACGTATTTCTTCCGCCAGCAGCGCGACCTCAATTACGACACGCAGCACCTGTTTGTGAACTTGGGGGGTGTCAGGACCGCCCTCCAGGAGCTGCCTGTCTTTCACAAGGAACTCATCAGGGTCTGGAACAAAGTCTCCACCAAGCGCAGCTCTCCGCCGGCTGGAGTGGCGGCTGTCCTGCAGGAGCCGCTGCTCGGGAATCCGTACCTCCACGACCGAGGTTTTATGTGGCGGTCGGAAGAGAGGGCTGTGGCTGGTGAGGTGACCAGGGTCAGGGACCTGCTCGATGGCGGAGGAGCGGGCTGGATGGCGCCAGACACGCTGGCGCGGCGCCTAAATTCAGCCAACGTCTGCCGCGCGGCCGAAGCCATCGAGTCGCTAAAAACAGCGCTGGGCCCTGACTCTGTTAGGTGCATCGAGGAGGCTCAAGCACGTGGGGAGATCCCGTCTGAACTGACCCCCGTCCGGACGGAATTCCTCATCGGTGCCAAATCCCGGAACCTCCCTCGGAAGCCGGCGCCTCACAACTTGAGCCGCCTCGAGGAAATCCCCTCCGTGCCTTTCAGTTCCGCGCGGAGGGGTTTCCTGTATGGGCTGCTCCTGCACACTCTCAACTTTGCCATCCTCGCCGGCCGTCCGGACACGCCATGGCGTATCATCTTGCCGTCCGGAGGAGGCGGGGGTCCCCGATGGAGGGCACTCTATGCAGGAGTTCTCCCACTATTCATCGGGGACTTGGCCTGGAGGGTGGTGCACGGAGCAGTGCCGTGCAACAAATTTTTAAGCCTGTTCACGGACTCCCAGGCCGCCTGCAATTTCTGCGGTCTGGAAGAGTCCGTGTTCCATGTTTTTATGGAATGCACAAGGTTGCAGCCCCTGTTTTATTATTTAAAGGGGCTGCTCCTGAAATTCTGGCTGCACTTCAGTCCCACTCTCCTGATCTTTGGGCACCCTGTGCGGAGGGGAGCGGGTAGGTCCGAGTGCCTCCTCGTAGGACTGCTCCTGGGCACGGCTAAGGGTGCCATCAGCCGGTCCAGGCAGCGGGCGGTCGAGGGGGTCGTTCAACCTGACTGCCTGCCTCTCTTCCGCGCGTACATCCGCGCCAGGGTGTCCTTGGAGATGGAGCACGCGGTGTCCACCGGTACGCTCCCGGCCTTCCGCGAGAGGTGGGCACCGGAGGGACTGGAGTGCATCGTCACGCCCGGCAACCAAATTTTAATTTGATTTTATGTTTTAAAGTTTAATTTGTTTTAATTGCCGGTGCTTTTAGTGTCCCCCTCCCCTTTTATAGGGGGCACCGGAGGAAAAAATGTGATTTTAGTGCCCAAAAAAAAAAAGAAAAACAAAAAAAACCACAAAAAAGAAAAAATAGGGCCTTGTAAATGTCTGGTGTGTCATCCGGCGCCCCCAAACTGCGCCGTAGGCACGAGGAATCTGTCCCCGGGGAGGGTGAGGCAGTCGAGGCTGCCCAGCCACTGCCTCCCGGGGATGGCGTGAAAGATCTGACTGTCGTGGGGGGCGTGGGGCCAGCGGAAGAATGCGTAGCCGCCGGGTCGAGCGTCCCGGGGACTGAGGCGGGCGAGCCCGCCCAGCTATTAACCAACTTCCCCCGGGATTTGCTCGACTCGGCAGAAATACAAAGTATTAACACTTTTCATGAATCTGTACACGCCGGGGGGTGGCGGGGGGGAGGGGGAGGGGGAGGGGGAGGAACACCCACCCTCGCCCCCTACTTTGGAGCTGGAGCGCTTGGAGGGCCTGGGGATTTTCTATGGCCGGGTCTCTCCTTGTTCCCCGGTTCCTGGGGCAGAGGAGGAACCCCTTCCGCTGTCGCTTCCCGACCCAGCACCAATTCTAAAAGAGCCCAGTGGGGACTCCTCTGCCGACGATCCTGGGGGTGGGATCGGGGCAGAGCCAGGTCCGGATGGAGCTGCCGGGCCGTTTGCCGTATCTCGTGCGGTCGACGGGCCGGCTGCTAACGGCGACCTCCCGGAGGGGGACGGAGACTCGGTGGAGGACGCGGGTGAAGATCTCGAGTCCATCGCCAGTGAGGCGGTGGATCTCCTCGTGCCCGCCGCTGAGTCCCCCCTCATTCCCGTAGAGGATCTCCGGGACTTTTTGGTCGAGAGCCAGGGTCGCCGCAACCGAGCCCATCTGGCCCGGGAAAGATGGTCCGAGCCGGGGCTGCTCATCGCTTCCGTCCGCGTCGCCGCTAAAACCATGGCCGCGGGCGGGCCCTTATCAAGCTGCGCCGGCTCAAAAAGTTCCTCGCTGGGCTGCTGAAGGAGTGGAGGTCAACAAAAGACTCCGCTCCCTCCCCCGCAATAGGTTAAGGTAGAGGTTGCACTATGCTTTTGCCATGAAGATAACCATAGCCAGCCTCAACATCAACGGCGGCAGAGGGGCACGTCGTAGATTTGACAATTTTTCGCTCCTGCGGGAGGGGAAATATGCGGCGTGCTTCCTGCAAGAAACCCACACCGTTCCGGGAGACGAAGCCACGTGGCTCCTGGAATGGCAAGGAGAGGTCCGCATGAGCCACCTCACCGCCACTTCTAGTGGGGTGGCCATCTTGCTGGGCCCGCATTTTCAGCCGGAGATCTTGGGGGTCGAGGAGCCCGTGCCAGGCCGCTTGCTGCACGTAACGGTTCGCCTGGGGGACGTGCCGCTCCATCTCGTGAACGTGTACGCCCCTCAGCCCGGCCCGCAGCAGGCTCGCTTTTTCGAAGAGGTGTCCGCTCTTTTTGGCTCCGTCGACGTCGGCGACTGCATTGTCCTCGGGGGGGGATTTTAACTGCACCCTCGAGGCGAGGGACCGCTCCGGTGCCCTGCAGAGCATGACGGCGATGGAGAAGTTGAGGGACCTGGTCGAGTCCTTCGACTTGGTGGACGTCTGGCGAAATCTCCACCCCGACTCCAGCGCCTTTACTTGGGTGAGGCCTGGAGTATGATGGTCCAGAGTCGACCGCCTTTACGTGTCTCGGGCGTACGTTTCCTGCGTCCCGGCGGCATCCATGCGGCCGGTGCCGTGTTCGGACCACCACCTGGTGTGGGCGGAGCTCGCTTCGCTCCGCACGGGGACGGGGTCCGCGTACTGGCACTTTAACAACCGGCTGCTGGAGGACGTGCGGTTCCAGGACTCGTTCCGTCGATTCTGGTCCGACTGGAGAAGGAAGCAGGGGGGCTTCCCCTCCTTGAGGCTATGGTGGGACGTGGGCAAGGCTCACGTCCGCGTCTTCTGTCAAGAGTACGCGAGGGGGTCGACCAAGAGGTGGGCGGCCGGAGTCGGGCGCCTAGAAAAAGAGGTGCTCGACCTGGAATCCCGTCTCGGTCAAGTCGTCGAGGACCCGGCCCTGCGGACGGTGTACGAAGCGAAGAAGGCCGCGCTGAAGGACCTGCAGCTCGTCGGGTCCCGAGGCGCGTTCGTGAGGTCGCGGATCCGGTTCCTGCGGGATCTGGACCGCGGCTCCCCCTTCTTCTACTCACTGGAAAAAAGGCAGAGTGTCCGTAAGCAGCTCTTGACGCTGCTGGCCGACGACGGCTCTCTCGTCTCGGATCCGGAGGGCGTCAACAACAGGGCCCGTGAATATTACGGGGCTCTGTTCTCTCCGGATCCGTCCAGCGAGGAAGCGCGTAGAGTTTTGTGGGAGGACCTGCCGAAAGTCAGCCCGGAGGGCGGTGAAAATTTGGAAGCTCCGCTAAGCCTGGCGGAGCTGACCGGTGCCCTCGACCGGCTCTCGAGGGGAAAATCCCCGGGGCTGGACGGGCTGACCGTGGAGTTCCACAGGGCGTTCTGGGACGTCCTGGGGAGCGACTATGCGCGGGTCCTGGGGCAAAGTCTGGCGACCGGGGAGATGCCCCTCTCTTGGCGCAGGGCAGTCATCGTCCTGCTGCCTAAGAAGGGCGATCTCCACCTCCTTAAGAACTGGCGCCCGGTCTCCCTCCTCAGCACGGACTACAAAATCTTCGCCAGGGCGATGTCTGCTCGCCTTGGCACCGTGCTGGACCACATGATCCACCCCGACCAGTCCTACGCGGTCCCGGGCCGGACAATCCACGATAACATCCATCTGGTCCGGGACCTCATCCATCATTCCCAGGAGGCTGGTCTGTCGGTCGCCTTCCTAACTCTCGACCAAGAGAAGGCGTTCGACAGGGTGGATCACGACTATCTGCTCGGAACTCTGCGCGCTTTCGGGTTCGGGACGCATTTCGTCGCCCGGATCCGACTTTTGTATGCCGCCGCGGAATGTCTGATTAAGGTTAACGGGTCCTTGACGGCGCCCCTTCGCTTTAGGAGAGGGGTGCGCCAGGGATGCCCCATGTCCGGCCAGTTATATGCCATCCGCGTGGAGCCTTTCCTGCTCTGCAAGGGCCGGGAGTGGACTGGCTCTGCAAGGGCCGGGAGTGGAGGTCGTCCTCTCGGCTTACGCCGATGACGTGCTCCTCGCGGTAGAGGATCCCGCTGACCTGCGGAGGATGCGTGAGTGCCAGGAGATTTACTCGGCCGCATCCTCCGCCAGAATCAACTGGGAAAAATGTTCCGGACTCCTGGTGGGTCAGTGGCGGGTGGACTCCCTGCCGGAGGAGCTCAGGCCTTTTGCCTGGAGCACGACCCATCTCCTCTATCTGGGAGTCTACCTTAGCCCCGACGAGGAAGACTGGCCGGCGAACTGGCAGGAGCTGGAGGCCAAGGTCGCCGCTCGCCTAGGACGCTGGACAGGACTGCTCCGAGTGCTGTCCTACAGGGGTCGAGCGCTAGTCATAAACCAGCTGGTGGCCGCAATGTTGTGGTACCGGCTGGTCACTTTGACCCCTCCCCCTGCGTTTGTCGCCAAGATACAGAAGAAGCTGGTGGACTTCTTCTGGAACAACAGGAAGCACTGGGTCTCTGCCGCGGTGTTGAGTCTCCCGCTTGAGGAAGGCGGTCAGTTGTTGGTGTGCGTCAGCGCCCAGCTCGCGACTTTCCGTCTTCAGACCCTGCAGAGATACCTTTACGTCGAGCCCCCTCCTAGGTGGTGTGCTCTGGCGACGTATTTCTTCCGCCAGCAGCGCGACCTCAATTACGACACGCAGCACCTGTTTGTGAACTTGGGGGGTGTCAGGACCGCCCTCCAGGAGCTGCCTGTCTTTCACAAGGAACTCATCAGGGTCTGGAACAAAGTCTCCACCAAGCGCAGCTCTCCGCCGGCTGGAGTGGCGGCTGTCCTGCAGGAGCCGCTGCTCGGGAATCCGTACCTCCACGACCGAGGTTTTATGTGGCGGTCGGAAGAGAGGGCTGTGGCTGGTGAGGTGACCAGGGTCAGGGACCTGCTCGATGGCGGAGGAGCGGGCTGGATGGCGCCAGACACGCTGGCGCGGCGCCTAAATTCAGCCAACGTCTGCCGCGCGGCCGAAGCCATCGAGTCGCTAAAAACAGCGCTGGGCCCTGACTCTGTTAGGTGCATCGAGGAGGCTCAAGCACGTGGGGAGATCCCGTCTGAACTGACCCCCGTCCGGACGGAATTCCTCATCGGTGCCAAATCCCGGAACCTCCCTCGGAAGCCGGCGCCTCACAACTTGAGCCGCCTCGAGGAAATCCCCTCCGTGCCTTTCAGTTCCGCGCGGAGGGGTTTCCTGTATGGGCTGCTCCTGCACACTCTCAACTTTGCCATCCTCGCCGGCCGTCCGGACACGCCATGGCGTATCATCTTGCCGTCCGGAGGAGGCGGGGGTCCCCGATGGAGGGCACTCTATGCAGGAGTTCTCCCACTATTCATCGGGGACTTGGCCTGGAGGGTGGTGCACGGAGCAGTGCCGTGCAACAAATTTTTAAGCCTGTTCACGGACTCCCAGGCCGCCTGCAATTTCTGCGGTCTGGAAGAGTCCGTGTTCCATGTTTTTATGGAATGCACAAGGTTGCAGCCCCTGTTTTATTATTTAAAGGGGCTGCTCCTGAAATTCTGGCTGCACTTCAGTCCCACTCTCCTGATCTTTGGGCACCCTGTGCGGAGGGGAGCGGGTAGGTCCGAGTGCCTCCTCGTAGGACTGCTCCTGGGCACGGCTAAGGGTGCCATCAGCCGGTCCAGGCAGCGGGCGGTCGAGGGGGTCGTTCAACCTGACTGCCTGCCTCTCTTCCGCGCGTACATCCGCGCCAGGGTGTCCTTGGAGATGGAGCACGCGGTGTCCACCGGTACGCTCCCGGCCTTCCGCGAGAGGTGGGCACCGGAGGGACTGGAGTGCATCGTCACGCCCGGCAACCAAATTTTAATTTGATTTTATGTTTTAAAGTTTAATTTGTTTTAATTGCCGGTGCTTTTAGTGTCCCCCTCCCCTTTTATAGGGGGCACCGGAGGAAAAAATGTGATTTTAGTGCCCAAAAAAAAAAAGAAAAACAAAAAAAACCACAAAAAAGAAAAAATAGGGCCTTGTAAATGTCTGGTGTGTCATCCGGCGCCCCCAAACTGCGCCGTAGGCACGAGGAATCTGTCCCCGGGGAGGGTGAGGCAGTCGAGGCTGCCCAGCCACTGCCTCCCGGGGATGGCGTGAAAGATCTGACTGTCGTGGGGGGCGTGGGGCCAGCGGAAGAATGCGTAGCCGCCGGGTCGAGCGTCCCGGGGACTGAGGCGGGCGAGCCCGCCCAGCTATTAACCAACTTCCCCCGGGATTTGCTCGACTCGGCAGAAATACAAAGTATTAACACTTTTCATGAATCTGTACACGCCGGGGGGTGGCGGGGGGGAGGGGGAGGGGGAGGGGGAGGAACACCCACCCTCGCCCCCTACTTTGGAGCTGGAGCGCTTGGAGGGCCTGGGGATTTTCTATGGCCGGGTCTCTCCTTGTTCCCCGGTTCCTGGGGCAGAGGAGGAACCCCTTCCGCTGTCGCTTCCCGACCCAGCACCAATTCTAAAAGAGCCCAGTGGGGACTCCTCTGCCGACGATCCTGGGGGTGGGATCGGGGCAGAGCCAGGTCCGGATGGAGCTGCCGGGCCGTTTGCCGTATCTCGTGCGGTCGACGGGCCGGCTGCTAACGGCGACCTCCCGGAGGGGGACGGAGACTCGGTGGAGGACGCGGGTGAAGATCTCGAGTCCATCGCCAGTGAGGCGGTGGATCTCCTCGTGCCCGCCGCTGAGTCCCCCCTCATTCCCGTAGAGGATCTCCGGGACTTTTTGGTCGAGAGCCAGGGTCGCCGCAACCGAGCCCATCTGGCCCGGGAAAGATGGTCCGAGCCGGGGCTGCTCATCGCTTCCGTCCGCGTCGCCGCTAAAACCATGGCCGCGGGCGGGCCCTTATCAAGCTGCGCCGGCTCAAAAAGTTCCTCGCTGGGCTGCTGAAGGAGTGGAGGTCAACAAAAGACTCCGCTCCCTCCCCCGCAATAGGTTAAGGTAGAGGTTGCACTATGCTTTTGCCATGAAGATAACCATAGCCAGCCTCAACATCAACGGCGGCAGAGGGGCACGTCGTAGATTTGACAATTTTTCGCTCCTGCGGGAGGGGAAATATGCGGCGTGCTTCCTGCAAGAAACCCACACCGTTCCGGGAGACGAAGCCACGTGGCTCCTGGAATGGCAAGGAGAGGTCCGCATGAGCCACCTCACCGCCACTTCTAGTGGGGTGGCCATCTTGCTGGGCCCGCATTTTCAGCCGGAGATCTTGGGGGTCGAGGAGCCCGTGCCAGGCCGCTTGCTGCACGTAACGGTTCGCCTGGGGGACGTGCCGCTCCATCTCGTGAACGTGTACGCCCCTCAGCCCGGCCCGCAGCAGGCTCGCTTTTTCGAAGAGGTGTCCGCTCTTTTTGGCTCCGTCGACGTCGGCGACTGCATTGTCCTCGGGGGGGGATTTTAACTGCACCCTCGAGGCGAGGGACCGCTCCGGTGCCCTGCAGAGCATGACGGCGATGGAGAAGTTGAGGGACCTGGTCGAGTCCTTCGACTTGGTGGACGTCTGGCGAAATCTCCACCCCGACTCCAGCGCCTTTACTTGGGTGAGGCCTGGAGTATGATGGTCCAGAGTCGACCGCCTTTACGTGTCTCGGGCGTACGTTTCCTGCGTCCCGGCGGCATCCATGCGGCCGGTGCCGTGTTCGGACCACCACCTGGTGTGGGCGGAGCTCGCTTCGCTCCGCACGGGGACGGGGTCCGCGTACTGGCACTTTAACAACCGGCTGCTGGAGGACGTGCGGTTCCAGGACTCGTTCCGTCGATTCTGGTCCGACTGGAGAAGGAAGCAGGGGGGCTTCCCCTCCTTGAGGCTATGGTGGGACGTGGGCAAGGCTCACGTCCGCGTCTTCTGTCAAGAGTACGCGAGGGGGTCGACCAAGAGGTGGGCGGCCGGAGTCGGGCGCCTAGAAAAAGAGGTGCTCGACCTGGAATCCCGTCTCGGTCAAGTCGTCGAGGACCCGGCCCTGCGGACGGTGTACGAAGCGAAGAAGGCCGCGCTGAAGGACCTGCAGCTCGTCGGGTCCCGAGGCGCGTTCGTGAGGTCGCGGATCCGGTTCCTGCGGGATCTGGACCGCGGCTCCCCCTTCTTCTACTCACTGGAAAAAAGGCAGAGTGTCCGTAAGCAGCTCTTGACGCTGCTGGCCGACGACGGCTCTCTCGTCTCGGATCCGGAGGGCGTCAACAACAGGGCCCGTGAATATTACGGGGCTCTGTTCTCTCCGGATCCGTCCAGCGAGGAAGCGCGTAGAGTTTTGTGGGAGGACCTGCCGAAAGTCAGCCCGGAGGGCGGTGAAAATTTGGAAGCTCCGCTAAGCCTGGCGGAGCTGACCGGTGCCCTCGACCGGCTCTCGAGGGGAAAATCCCCGGGGCTGGACGGGCTGACCGTGGAGTTCCACAGGGCGTTCTGGGACGTCCTGGGGAGCGACTATGCGCGGGTCCTGGGGCAAAGTCTGGCGACCGGGGAGATGCCCCTCTCTTGGCGCAGGGCAGTCATCGTCCTGCTGCCTAAGAAGGGCGATCTCCACCTCCTTAAGAACTGGCGCCCGGTCTCCCTCCTCAGCACGGACTACAAAATCTTCGCCAGGGCGATGTCTGCTCGCCTTGGCACCGTGCTGGACCACATGATCCACCCCGACCAGTCCTACGCGGTCCCGGGCCGGACAATCCACGATAACATCCATCTGGTCCGGGACCTCATCCATCATTCCCAGGAGGCTGGTCTGTCGGTCGCCTTCCTAACTCTCGACCAAGAGAAGGCGTTCGACAGGGTGGATCACGACTATCTGCTCGGAACTCTGCGCGCTTTCGGGTTCGGGACGCATTTCGTCGCCCGGATCCGACTTTTGTATGCCGCCGCGGAATGTCTGATTAAGGTTAACGGGTCCTTGACGGCGCCCCTTCGCTTTAGGAGAGGGGTGCGCCAGGGATGCCCCATGTCCGGCCAGTTATATGCCATCCGCGTGGAGCCTTTCCTGCTCTGCAAGGGCCGGGAGTGGACTGGCTCTGCAAGGGCCGGGAGTGGAGGTCGTCCTCTCGGCTTACGCCGATGACGTGCTCCTCGCGGTAGAGGATCCCGCTGACCTGCGGAGGATGCGTGAGTGCCAGGAGATTTACTCGGCCGCATCCTCCGCCAGAATCAACTGGGAAAAATGTTCCGGACTCCTGGTGGGTCAGTGGCGGGTGGACTCCCTGCCGGAGGAGCTCAGGCATTTTGCCTGGAGCACGACCCATCTCCTCTATCTGGGAGTCTACCTTAGCCCCGACGAGGAAGCCTGGCCGGCGAACTGGCAGGAGCTGGAGGCCAAGGTCGCCGCTCGCCTAGGGCGCTGGACAGGACTGCTCCGAGTGCTGTCCTACAGGGGTCGAGCGCTAGTCATAAACCAGCTGGTGGCTGCAATGTTGTGGTACCGGCTGGTCACTTTGACCCCTCCCCCTGCGTTTGTCGCCAAGATACAGAAGAAGCTGGTGGACTTCTTCTGGAACAACAGGAAGCACTGGGTCTCTGCCGCGGTCTTGAGTCTCCCACTTGAGGAAGACGGTCAGTCGTTGGTGTGCGTCAGCGCCCAGCTCGCGACTTTCCGTCTTCAGACCCTGCAGAGATACCTTTACGTCGAGCCCCCTCCTAGGTGGTGTGCTCTGGCGACGTATTTCTTCCGCCAGCAGCGCGATCTCAATTACGACACGCAGCTCCTGTTTGTGAACTTGGGGGGTGTCAGGACCACCCTCCAGGAGCTGCCTGTCTTTCACAAGGAACTCATCAGGGTCTGGAACAAAGTCTCCACCAAGCGCAGCTCTCCGCCGGCTGGAGTGGCGGCTGTCCTGCAGGAGCCGCTGCTCGGGAATCCGTACCTCCACAACCGAGGTTTTATGTGGCGGTCGGAAGAGAGGGCTGTGGCTGGTGAGGTGACCAGGGTCAGGGACCTGCTCGATGGCGGAGGGGCGGGCTGGATGGCGCCAGACACGCTGGCGCGGCGCCTAAATTCAGCCAACGTCTGCCGCGCGGCCGAAGCCATCGAGTCGCTAAAAACAGCGCTGGGCCCTGACTCTGTTAGGTGCATCGAGGAGGCTCAAGCACGTGGGGAGATCCCGTCTGAACTGACCCCCGTCCGGACGGAATTCCTCATCGGTGCCAAACCCCGGAACCTCCCTCGGAAGCCGGCGCCTCACAACTTGAGCCGCCTCGAGGAAATCCCCTCCGTGCCTTTCAGTTCCGCGCGGAGGGGTTTCCTGTATGGGCTGCTCCTGCACACTCTCAACTTTGCCATCCTCGCCGGCCGTCCGGACACGCCATGGCGTACCATCTTGCCGTCCGGAGGAGGCGGGGGTCCCCGATGGAGGGCACTCTATGCGGGAGTCCTCCCACTATTCATCGGGGACTTGGCCTGGAGGGTGGTGCACGGAGCAGTGCCGTGCAACAAATTGTTAAGCCTGTTCACGGACTCCCAGGCCGCCTGCAATTTCTGCGGTCTGGAAGAGTCCGTGTTCCATGTTTTTATGGAATGCACGAGGTTGCAGCCCCTGTTTTATTATTTAAAGGGGCTGCTCCTGAAATTCTGGCTGCACTTCAGTCCCACTCTCCTGATCTTTGGGCACCCTGTGCGGAGGGGAGCGGGTAGGTCCGAGTGCCTCCTCGTAGGACTGCTCCTGGGCACGGCCAAGGGTGCCATCAGCCGGTCCAGGCAACGGGCGGTCGAGGGGGTCGTTCAACCTGACTGCCTGCCTCTCTTCCGCGCGTACATCCGCGCCAGGGTGTCCTTGGAGATGGAGCACGCGGTGTCCACCGGTACGCTCGCGGCCTTCCGCGGGAGGTGGGCACAGGAGGGACTGGAGTGCAACCAAATTTTAATTTGATTTTATGTTTTAAAGTTTAATTTGTTTTAATTGCCGGTGCTTTTAGTGTCCCCCTCCCCTTTTATAGGGGGCACCGGAGGAAAAAATTTGATTTTAGTGCCAAAAAAAAAAAAAAAAAAACCACAAAAAAGAAAAAAAAGGGCCTTGTAAATGTCTGGTGTGTCATCCAGGGCGGGTGGCATGGTTTAATGTTTATGTTTTTTCAGGTAAACTCCAAAAGAGTTTCATGCACAAGGACCCCCAGGTCCCCCTGCACCGCAGCATGTTGTAATTTCTCCCCATTCAAATAATATTCCCTTTTGCTGTTTTTTTTCCCAAGGTGGATGACCTTACACTTTCCGACATTGTATTCCATCTGCCAAACATTAGCCCATTCGCTTAACCTTTCTAAATCTCTTTGCAGCCTCTCTGTGTCCTCTACACAACCCGCTTTCCCACTAATCTTTGTGTCATCTTCAAATTTTGTTACACTACACTCTGTCCCCTCTTCCAGGTCATCTATGTATATTGTAAACAGTTGTGGCCCCAGCACCGATCCCTGTGGCACATCACTAACCACCGATTTCCAACCCGAAAAGAACCCATTTATCCCGACTCTCTGCTTTCTGTTCGCCAGCCAATTCTCTATCCATGCGAATACATTTCCACTGACTCTGCGTACCTTTATCTTCTGCAGTAACCTTTTGTGTGGCACCTTATCGAATGCCTTTTGGAAATCCAAATACACCACATCCATCGGTACACCTCTATCCACCATGCTCATTATATCCACGTCATATACGCAGATGTGAGGTCAAGTTTCGAGAAAAGTTTTCCTCCAGCCAACGTGGCGAATAGGTCCTCCGCTCTGGGCAGCGGGTATTGGTCCTGTAGGGAGACTCTGTTTATGGTAGACTTGTAATCCCCACAGATTCGCATGGATCCATCAGGCTTCATGACAGGGACGATGGGGCTTGCCCTGTTGCTGAATTCCACGGGAGAAATTATGTCTTCCCGCAGAACCGGTCCAGTTCGTCTTCAATCTTTTCCCTCATCACATTAGGCACAGCTCCAGCCTTGTCATGGACCGGTCTGGCATTCTGTGTGATGTAGATTCTAACTTTAGCCCCTTTGAAGGTGCCCACACCTGGTTGAAAGAGATGTTCAAAATGGCTTAGAACTGTTGAGCAGGACGTCTGTTGCTCTGACGACATAGAAACATAGAAACATAGAAAATTGGTGCAGGAGCAGGCCATTCAGCCCTTCTAGCCTGCACCACCATTCAATGAGTTCATGGCTGAACATGCAACTTCAGTACCCCCTTCCTGCTTTCTCGCCATACCCCTTGATCTCCCGAGTAGTAAGGACTTCATCTAACTCCCTTTTGAATATATTTAGTGAATTGGCCTCAACTACTTTCTGTGGTAGAGAATTCCACAGGTTCACCACTCTCTGGGTGAAGAAGTTTCTCCTCATCTCAGTCCTAAATGGCTTACCCCTTATCCTCAGACTGTGACCCCTGGTTCTGGACTTCCCCAACATTGGGAACATTCTTCCTGCATCTAACCTGTCTAAACCCGTCAGAATTTTTAATGTTTCTATGAGGTCCCCTCTCATTCTTCTGAACTCCAGTGAATACAAGCCCAGTTGATCCAGTCTTTCTTGATAGGTCAATCCCACCATCCCGGGAATCAGTCTGGTGAATCTTCGCTGCACTCCCTCAATAGCAAGAATGTCCTTCCTCAAGTTCGGAGACCAAAACTGTACACAATACTCCAGGTGTGGCCTCACCAAGGCTCTGTACAACTTTAGCAACACCTCCCTGCCCCTGTACTCAAATCCCCTCGCTATGAAGGCCAACATGCCATTTGCTTTCTTCACCGCCAGCTGTACCTGCATGCCAACCTTCAATGCCTGATGTACCATGACACCCAGGTCTCGTTGCACCTTCCCTTTTCCTAATCTGTCACCATTCAGATAATAGTCTGTCTCTCTGTTTTTACCACCAAAGTGGATAACCTCACATTTATCCACATTATACTTCATCTGCCATGCATTTGCCCACTCACCTAACCTATCCAAGTCACTCTGCAGCCTCATAGCATCCTCCTCGCAGCTCACACTGCCACCCAACTTAGTGTCATCCGCAAATTTGGAGATACTACATTAATCCCCTCGTCTAAATCATTAATGTACAATGTAAACAGCTGGGGCCCCAGCACAGAACCTTGCGGTACCCCACTAGTCACTGCCTGCCATTCTGAAAAGTCCCCATTTACTCCTACTCTTTGCTTCCTGTCTGACAACCAGTTCTCAATCCACATCAGCACACTACCCCCAATCCCATGTGCTTTAACTTTGCACATTAATCTCTTGTGTGGGACCTTGTCGAAAGCCTTCTGAAAGTCCAAATATACCACATCAACTGGTTCTCCTTTGTCCACTTTACTGGAAACATCCTCAAAAAATTCCAGAAGATTTGTCAAGCATGATTTCCCTTTCACAAATCCATGCTGACTTGGACCTATCATGTCATCATTTTCCAAATGCGCTGCTATGATATCCTTAATAATTGATTCCATCATTTTACCCACTACTGAGGTCAGGCTGACCGGTCTATAATTCCCTGTTTTCTCTCTCCCTCCTTTTTTAAAAAGTGGGGTTACATTGGCTACCCTCCACTCGATAGGAATTGATCCAGAGTTAATGGAATGTTGGAAAATGACTGTCAATGCATCCGCTATTTCCAAGGCCACCTCCTTAAGTTCTCTGTGATGCAGTCCATCAGGCCCTGGGGATTTATCGGCCTTCAATCCCATCAATTTCCCCAACACAATTTCCCGACTAATAAAGATTTCCCTCAGTTCCTCCTCCTTACTAGACCCTCTGACTCCTTTTATATCCGGAAGGTTGTTTGTGTCCTCCTTAGTGAATACTGAACCAAAGTACTTGTTCAATTGGTCTGCCATTTCTTTGTTCCCCGTTATGACTTCCCCTGATTCTGACTGCAGGGGACCTACGTTTGTCTTTACTAACCTTTTTCTCTTTACATATCTATAGAAACTTTTGCAATCCGCCTTAATGTTCCCTGCAAGCTTCTTCTCGTACTTCATTTTCCCTGCCCTAATCAAACCCTTTGTCCTCCTCTGCTGAGTTCTAAATTTCTCCCAGTCCCCAGGTTCGCTGCTATTTCTGGCCAATTTGTATGCCACTTCCTTGGCTTTAATACTATCCCTGATTTCCCTAGATAGCCACAGTTTAGCCACCTTCCCTTTTTTATTTTTACGCCAGACAGGAATGTATAATTGTTGTAATTCATCCATGCGGTCTCTAAATGTCTGCCATTGCCCATCCACAGTCAACCCCTTAAGTATCATTCGCCAATCTATCCTAGCCAATTCATACCTCATACCTTCAAAGTTACCCTTCTTTAAGTTCTGGACCATGATCTCTGAATTAACTTTTTCATTCTCCATCCTAATGCAGAATTCCACCATATTATGGTCACTCTTCCCCAAGGGGCCTCGCACAATGAGATTGCTAATTAATCCTCTCTCATTACACAACATCCAGTCTAAGATGGCCTCCCCCCTAGTTGGTTCCTCGACATATTGGTCTAGAAAACCATCCCTTATGCACTCCAGGAAATCCTCCTCCAACGTATTGCTTCCAGTTTGGCTAGCCCAATCTATGTGCATATTAAAGTCACCCATTATAACTGCGACACCTTTATTGCATGCACCCCTAATTTCCTGTTTGATGCCCTCCCCAGCATCACTACTACTGTTTGGAGGTCTGTACACAACTCCCACTAACGTTTTTTGCCCTTTGGTGTTCTGCAGCTCTACCCATATAGATTCCACATCATCCAAGCTAATGTCTTTCCTAACTATTGCATTAATCTCCTCTTTAACCAGCAATGCTACCCCACCTCCTTTTCCTTTTATTCTATCCTTCCTGAATGTTGAATACCCCTGGATGTTGAGTTCCCAGCCCTGATCATCCTGGAGACACGTCTCCGTAATCCCAATCACATCATATTTGTTAACATCTATTTGCACAGTTAATTCATCCACCTTATTGCGGATACTCCTTGCATTAAGACACAAAGCCTTCAAGCTTGTTTTTTTAACACCCTTTGTCCTTTTAGAATTTTGCTGTACAGTGGCCCTTTTTGTTCTTTGCCTTGGGATTCTCTGCCCTCCACTTTTCCTCATCTCCTTTCTGTCTTTTGCTTTTGCCTCCTTTTTGTCTCCCTCTGTCTCCCTGCATTGGTTCCCATCCTCCTGCCATATTAGTTTAACTCCTCCCCAACAGCACTCGCAAACACTCCCCCTAGGACATTGGTTCCGGTCCTGCCCAGGTGCAGACCATCCGGTTTGTACTGGTCCCACCTCCCCCAGAATCAGTTCCAATGCCCCAGGAATTTGAATCCCTCCCTGCTGCACCACTGCTCAAGCCACGTATTCATCTGCGCTATCCTGCGATTCCTACTCTGACTAGCACGTGGCACTGGTAGCAATCCCGAGATTACTACTTTTGAGGTCCTACTTTTTAATTTAGCTCCTAGCTCCTTAAATTCGTTTCGTAGGACCTCATCCCTTTTTTTACCTATGTCGTTGGTACCAATGTGCACCACGACAACTGGCTGTTCTCCCTCCCATTTCAGAATGTCCTGCACCCGCTCCGAGACATCCTTGACCCTTGCACCAGGGAGGCAACATACCATCCTGGAGTCTCGGTTGCGGCCGCAGAAACGCCTATCTATTCCCCTCACCATTGAATCCCCTATCACTATCGCGCTCCCACTCTTTTTCCTGCCCTCCTGTGCAGCAGAGCCAGCCATGGTGCCATGAACTTGGCTGCTGCTGCCCTCCCCTGATGAGTCATCCCCCCCAACAGTACTCAAAGCGGTGTATCTGTTTTGCAGGGGGATGACCACAGGGGACCTCTGCACTACCTTCCTTGCACTACTCTTCCTGCTGGTCTTCCATTCCCTATCTGGCTGTGGACCCTTCTCCTGCGGTAAGACCAACTCACTACACGTGATACTCACGTCATTCTCAGCATCGTGGATGCTCCAGAGTGAATCCACCCTCAGCTCCAATTCCGCAACGCGGACCGTCAGGAGCTCGAGGCGGATACACTGCCCGCACACGTAGTTGCCAGGGACACCGGAAGTGTCCCTGAGTTCCCACATGGTACAGGAGGAGCATAACACCCGACCGAGCTCTCCTGCCATGACTTAACCCTTAGATACACTTAAATTGGCAACAACAATTTTAAAAGAATATATAAAAAGAAAAAGAAAAACTACTCACCAATCACCAGCCAATCACTTACCCCCTCGGCTGTGACGTCACCTTTCTGTTTCTTTCGACTTCTTTTTTGCCTTGGCGTGAACATCATCCCATTTCCAATTAAGTTCTGCTAGCCAGCTTCTCCCCAACAGGGCTGGGAGATCCCCGGGGACAATCCACAGGGAAAGTCGGTTCACCATTCCTTTGTGTATGACCAGCCAAGGACTGGGACGATTTCTTTAGTATAGGTCCTTCGTTTGGTGTCGATCTTTGTGAGTTTTGCTTTTGTGCGGCCACAGCTGTTCAAATTGTTGAACGCTCATGAAGGATTGACTAGCCCCCATGTCCAATTCCATGTTGACGGGTATCCCGTTGAGTAGAACCCTCATCATAATTGGAGGCATCTTGGTGTAAGAACAGTGGACATTGATCGTGTTAACCCTCTGTACCTCGGCATCCTGTGCACTGTTCCAGCCGTCTTCTGGTCCGCTTTCTGACCCTTCCGATTCGTATACCAGCCGAGCTGCTGTTTTTCTGCACATGCGAGCCAGGTGCCCTGTGTAGTTGCAGTTTCTGCAAACGGCATGCTGAAATCAACACACCCTGGTTGAGTGCCTTCCCCCACATCTCCAACACAGACCATTTCCATTGTTTCCGAAGGATGAGCTGCATCTGGCTGATCTCCCTTGAGCTTCTCTCAATCTGTTGTTGATTGCTCGCATTGTGGGTTGATGAGGTGTGATCGGCCGTTCATGTGGCCCTTGATTTTGATGACTTCTGGCGCCACTGTCTGCTGTTGAAGGCCTGCTCTCCTGCCTTTGTCTGTGTGTGGGGGTAGCGGTTTGTTTCACAATGTGAACCCCTTGTTCCGATGCTTCGTTGGTTGTCGTACCCGAAGTATAGATCAGCCTCGTTTCTTCTTCACCTGCCAAGAACGTCTGTGTGACCAGAGCTGCTGCCTCTAGAATCGAGTTCTTAGTCTCTATAAGCTTTTGGAATATGCCTGCATGGCCTATTCCTTCAATAAAAAAGTCTCTCAGTACTTCTCTCCTTTGTTCATCGGGGAACTCACATGAACTAGCCAGCCTCCGAAGTTCCGCCACAAAGTCGGATATGCTTTGGTCCACACAGCGTCTGTAGTTGTAGAACCTGTGTCTGGCCATGTGTAGGCTGCTCGCTGGCTTCAGGTGGTCTCTCAGCAGTGTGCTCAATTCCTCAAACGACTTGCTTGCTGGTTTCTCGGGTGCCAGCAGGTCTTTCATTAAAGCGTAAGTTTTCGAGCCACAGCTAGTCAAGAGATGGGCTCTTCTGTTGTCTGTCTTATCGTCGCCCAGCCAGTCTTTGGTCACAAAGCTTTGCTGGAGCCTTTCTATAAAGTCATCCCAATTGTCTCCAGCATTGTATTTCTCATCTGAGCTGTTGGTAGCCATTCTGTGGATTCTGTGATCCCGTAACTCGTCGCCACTGTTAAGTCCTGACTCTAATGTACTGACTTACACGAGACACATGCTGAAGTCAAGGTCAATCAGGACCTGCACCTTTAATTCCAGCTCTCCAGTGCTGCACTTGTCTGAGACCTCCCTTTATATGCCTCAGTGGGACATGTATGGAGTGTCTCCTGCAAGTGCACCCCTGGTGGTAAGGTATGCTTATTGTTACAGGTCATATCCAGTTACAGTCATGTATAGCATGGTAAGATACAGTTATATGCAGTAATGTGAGATACATGACAAAATTGGTCTGGGTAGCCTTAAGGAGGTGTTCATAGAGTGCATAAGGGATGGGTTCCTTGAGCAGTATGTAATGGAACCAACCAGGAAGCAGGCTATCTTAGACCTGGTCCTGTGTAATGAGACAGGATTAATAAACTATCTCCTCGTAAAGGATCCCCTTGGAATGAGTGATCAGAGCATGATTGAATTTCAAATTCAGATGGAGGGTGAGAAAGTTGGATCTCGAATCAGTGCACTAAGCTTAAATAAAGGAGACTATGAAGGTATGAGGGCAGAGTTGGCTAAAGTGGACTGGGAAAATAGATTAAAGTGTAGGACGGTTGATGAACAGTGGTGTACATTGAAGGAGATATTTCACAACTCTCAAGAAAAATATATTCCAGTGAGGAGAAAAGGGTGTAAGAGAAAAGATAGCCATCCATGGTTAAATAAAGAAATAAAGGACGGTATCCAATTAAAAACAAGGGCATACAAAGTGGCCAAAACGAGTGGGAGGACAGAAGACTGGGAAGCTTTTAAAAGCCAGCAAAGAACGACTAAAAAAATGATTACGAAAGGGAAGATAGACTATGAAAGTAAACTAGCACAAAATATAAAAACAGATAGCAAGATTTTCTATGGGTATATAAAAAGGAAAAGGGTGGCTAAAGTAAATGTTGGTCCCTTAGAGGACGAGACCGGGGAATTAGTAATGGGGAACATGGCGATGGCAGAAACTCTGAACAAATATTTTGATTCAGTCTTTAAGGTAGAGGACACTAATAATATCCCAACAATGGATAGTCAAGGGGCTATAGTGGGGGAGGAACTTAATACAGTATTCAGTAAGATAATGGGACCTAAAGGCAGATAAATCCCCTGGACCTGATCGCTTGCATCCGAGGGCCTTAAGAGAAGTCGCGGCAGGGATAGATTGGTTGTAATTTACAAAAATTCCCTGGATTCTGGGAAGGTCCCAGCAGATTGGAAAACTGCAAATGTAACGTCCCTATTTAAAAAAGGAGGCAGACAAAAAGTAGGAAACAATAAACCAGTTAGCCTAACATCTGTGGTTGGGAAAATGTTGGAGACCATTATTAAAGAAGCAGTAGCAGGACATTTCGAAAAGCAAAATTCGGTCAGGCAGAGTCAGTATGGACTTATGAAGGGGAAGTCATGTTTGACAAATTTTCTGGAATTCTTTGAGGATGTAACAAACACGGTGGATAAAGGGGAATCAGTGGATGTGGTGTATTTGGACTTCCAGAAGGCATTTGATAATATTGTGTTCCTAACACAGATGAGACTGCACATAGGGAGGTTAAAGTAACAGTGTCCTCAGTCTTTATTAAGACACTCCAGAGTGAGGTCCAGGCCTTAGCGGCCTGCTTACGTACAGTGCTCCCAAGGCATGCTGGGATCCCTTGGGACTTCAGGGGATACATTCCCTGGTGGTGGAACATGGGAGTGCATGCTTTACAGATACACAACATCATTCCCCCGCCAAAGTCAAAGTGAAAACTATTTACAAGGTGAGGCGGTCGGGAGCCTTTCTTTCCCTGGTGGACTGCCTCGGTACAAATGTCTGTTCTGCTGTGGTGGCTGTGCCCTCGCTGGGCTGGCATGTTGTTGGCCCTGCAGGGCTGCTGGGTGAGCCTGGCCTTGCTGAGCTGTTGGCATGATGGGTTCGATTTCCTGGTCCGGTATGGTGTCGTTGATCCTTTGAGTGTGTGTTGTGGGCTCGAAAAAGGTGGTGTCTGCTGTGAGTTGTTCAGGGCAGTCTGTGAACTGCAGCCTCGTTTGATCCAGGTGCTTTCTGCAAATTTGTCCATTGTCTAGATTGACTACAAACACCCTATTCCCTTCTTTAGCTATCACCATGCCCGCGATCCACTTGGGACCATGTCCGTAGTTTAGCACATACACAGGGTCATTCAAATCAATTTCCCGTGACACAGTGGCGCGACCATCATTTACATTTTGTTGCTGCCACCTGCTCTCTACCTGATCATGCAGGTTGAGGTGAACCAGCGAACATCTGGTTTTATGTGTCCTTTTCATGAGTAGCTCAGCCAGGGGCACCCCTGTGAGCGAGTGGGATCTCGTGCGGTAGCTGAGAAGTACTCGGGACAGGCGGGTTTGGAATGAGCCTTCTGTGACTCGCTTAAGGCTCTGTTTGATTGTTTGTACTACCCGCTCTGCCTGCCCATTGGAGATTGATTTAAACGGGGCCGAGGTGACATGTTTGATCCCATTGCGGATCATGAATTCTTTAAATTCGGCACTGGTGAAACATGGCCCCTTGTCACTGACCAGTATGTCAGGCAGGCTGTGGGTGGCAAACGTGGCCCTCAGGCTTTCAATGGTGGCGGTGGCGGTGCTTCCTGACATTATTTCACATTCAATCCATTTTGAAAAATCATTCACCACCACCAGGAACATTTTACCGAGAAACGGGCCTGCATAGTCGACATGGATCCTTGACCATGGTATGGAGGGCCAGTAGCACACACTTAGTGTTGCATCTCTGGGCGCGTTGCTCAACTGAACACACATGCTGCATTGCCGTACACAGGATTCTAAGTCCGAGTCAATACCGGGCCACCACACGTGGGATCTGGCTATTGCTTTCATCATTACTATACCCGGGTGTGTGCTGTGGAGATCCAAGATGAACATCTCCTAGCCCTTTTTGGGTAGCACTACGCGGTTACCCCACAACAAGCAGTCTGCCTGAATGGACAGCTTGTTCTTTTGCCGCTGGAACGGCTTGATTAGCCCTTGCATTTCAACGGGGATGCTGGCCCAGCTCCCATGCAGTACACAGTTTTTTTACTCGGGACAGCAGAGGATCTTGGCTGGTCCAAGTCCTAATCTGGTGGGCCGTGACAGGTGATTTATCATTTTCAAACGCTTCCATGACCATCAACAAGTCTGTGGGCTGCGACACCATCAACAAGTTTGCAGGCTGTGCCATTTCCACCCCTGTGGTGGGCAATGGTAGCCGACTGAGAGCATCCGCACAGTTCTCGATGCCTGGCCTGTGGCAAATGGTATAGTTATACGCTGATAGCATGAGTGCCCACCTTTGTATGCGGGCTGAGGCTTTTGTATTTATCACCTTGTTTTCAGCAAACAGGGATATGAGAGGCTTGTGATCGGTTTCCAGCTCAAATTTGAGGCCAAACAGGTACTGATGCATTTTCTTTACCCCAGACACACACGCTTATGCCTCTTTCTCAATCAAGCTGTAGGCCCTCTCGGCCTTAGACAAGCTGCTGGAGGCATAGGCGACAGGTTGCAACTTCCCCGCAACGTTAGCTTGTTGTAATACACACCCGACTCCATACGACGACGCATCAGATGCTAGCACAAGTCTTTTACACGATTACACGATTTTACACGATTGTTGGAGCATAAAATGTTTCTGGCTTTCTCAAAAGCAATTACTTGTTTTTTTTCCACATACCCAGTTCTCACCTTTATGCAATAACACATGTAGGGGCTCTAAGAGAGTGCTTAACCCCGGTAGGAAGTTACCAAAATAGTTGAGGAGTCCCAGGAACGACTGCAGCTCTGTGACGTTCTGTGGCCTGGATACGTTCCTGATAGCCTCTGTCTTAGCATCTGTGGGCCGAGTGCCGTCCACCGTGATCTTTCTCCCCAAAAACTCCACTTCTGTTGCCATGAAGGCGCATTTCGACCTCTTCAGCCGCAGCCCTGCGCGATCCAGTCGCTGGAGGATCTCCAAACGGGCAACTGTTGTCGATGAACAGTCCCTAGTGCGTGTTGATGCAGGTGAGGGCCTTCTAAGACTCCTCCAGCTCCTGCGTCATGTAGACCGAAGTCAGGTCAAGCTTGGTGAATGTATTACCTCCTGCCAGCATCGCAAATAGGTCGTCTGCTTTAGGTAGCGGGTATTGGTCTTGTAGCGAGAAACGATTAATAGTTACTTTATAATCGCCGCAAATCCTGACCGTGCCATAACTATTGATTACTGGAACAATCGGGCTGGCCCACTCGCTGAATTCCACTGGGGGGATGATGCCCTCGCATTGCAGCCTGTCCAGCTCGATTTCCACTCTCTCCCCCATCATGTGAGGTACCACTCGCGCCTTGTGGTGAATGGGTCATGCCTCTTGGACCAAGTGGATCCACACCTTTGCCCCAGAAAAGTTTCCAATGCCTGGCTCAAAAAGGGAAGGAAATTTGTTAAGAACCTGGGTACATGAGGCCTCATCGATATGGGATAGCGCTCGGATGTCATCCCAGTACCAGCGGATTTTGCCCAGCCAGCTCCTTCCAACAGTGTGGGGCCATTGCCCGGTACATTCCAGAGTGGCAGTTTATGCAACGTGCCCTCGTAGGTAACCTTGACCATGGCGCTGCCCAGGACAGTGATAAGCTATTTGATGTGTGTTCTCAGTTTCGTGCGGATGGAGCTCAGGGCTGGTCTGAATGCCTTGTTGCACCACAGTCTCAAACATCTTTTTATTCATGATGGATTGGCTAGCGCCAGTGTCCAGTTCTATGGCTACGGGTAAGCCATTCAATTTTACGTTTAGCATTATAGGTGGACATTTCGTCGAAAATGTGTGTACCCCGTGTACTTCAGCATCTGCCTCCTCTCTCTCTGAAGCTCGAAATTGCTTTGGTCTACCATGGACCGATCTTCCTCTGCCACGTGATGTTTAGCAGGTTTTGCAGAGCTTGCAGCTAGTCTGCAAGCTCGTTGGAGGTGCCCCATTGTTCCACAGCTCTTGCAAACATACCCTTTGAAGCGGCATGAATAGGCTGAATGGAAGCCTCCACAACGCCAACAATGTGTGAATTGCCTTGCATGCATCCTTTGTTGGGGACTCTGAGTCATCTGCGTCATCTGAGGCCTGCTGGCAGTTGCAGACTCGTGGGTTCTGCCCTGTACATTTCTGCTCACAAACACAGTTTCAGTTAATTTATGAACATTGCTAGCACTTGTGTGCTGAGAGATTTGTTTGGTGTTATCACTGATGGATATAAATGCCTGTGCTGTCGCAATGGCCTTACTGAGGGTCGGTGTCTCTACAGTCAAAAGTTTTCGTAGGATGGTCTCGTGGCTAATGTCCAGTACAAAAAAGTCTCTGAGCATTTGCTCCAGGTAGCCATCAAACTCACATTGTCCTGCAAGTCACCTTGGCTTGGTGACATAGCTCGCCACTTCCTGACCTTCAGATTGCTGGCACGTGTAGAACCGATACCTCGCCATCAGCATGCTCTCCCTCGGGTTAAGATGCTCCTGAATCAGTGTACACAGCTCCTCATACGACTTATCTGTGGGTTTCACTGGAGCCAGAAGATTCTTCATGATGCTGTAGGTCAGTGCCCCGCAGATTGTGAGGAGAACCGCTCTCCTTTTTGCAGCGTTTCCTTCTCCGTCCAGCTCATTGGCTGCAAATACTGGTCGAGCCATTCGACAAAGGCTTCCCAGTCCTCACCCACTGAGAACTTCTCCAGGATGCCCACAGTTTGCTGCATCTTTGTGTTGGATTCGTATACTCGTCGCCAGTTATTGTGTTCCGAACACAGATGAGACTGCACACAGGGAGGTTAAAGTAACAGTGACCTCAGTCTTTATTCAGACACTCCAGAGTGATTAACAGGCCTTAGGGGCTGACTTATATATAGTGCTCCCAAGGGATGCTGGGATCCCTTGTGACCTCAGGGGATGCACTCCCTGGTGGCGGAACATGGGAGTGCATGCTTTACAGATACGCAACAGATAAGGTGCGACATAAAAGGTTACTGCACAAGATAAAAGTTCACTGGCTTGAGGGTAATATATTAGCATGGATAGAAGATTGGCTAACTAACAGAAAACAGAGAGTGGAGATAAATGGTTCATTCTCTGGTTGGCAACCAGTAACTAGTGCGGTGCCGCAGGGATCAGTGCTGGAAGCCCAACTATTTACAATCTATATTAACGACTTGGAAGAAGGGACTGAATGTAACGTAACCAAGTTAACTGATGATAAAAAGATGGGAGGGAAAGCAATGTTTGAGGAGGACACAAAAAATCTGCAAAAGGACAGTGACAGGCTAAGTGAGTGGGTAAAAATTTGGCAGATGGTGTATAATGTTGGAAAGTATGAGGTCATGCACTTTGGCAGAAAAAATCAAAGAACAAGTTATTATTTAAATGGAGAAAGATTGCAAAGTGCTGCAGTACAGCGGGACCTGGGGGTACTTGTGCATGAAACACAAAAGGATAGTATGCAGGTAGAGCAAGTGATCAGGAAGGCCAATGGAATCTTGGCCTTTATTGCAAAAGGGATGGAGTATAAAAGCAGGAAATCCTTGCTGCAGCTATACAGGTTATTGGTGAGGAAACACCTGGAATACTGCGTGCTGTTTTGGCATCCATATTTACGAAAGGATATACTTTCCTTGGAGGCAGTTCAGAGAAGGTTCACTTGGTTGATGCCGGAGATGAGGGGGTTGACTTATGAAGATAGTTTGAGTCGGTTGGGCCTCTACTCGTTGGAATTCGGAAGAATGAGAGGTGATCTTATCGAAACGTATACGATTATGAGGGGGCTTGACAAGGTGGATGCAGAGAGGATGTTTCCACTGATGGGGGTGACTAGAACTCGAGGGCATAATCTTAGAATAAGGGATTGCCCATTTAAAACTGAGATGAGGAGAAATTTCTTCTCTCAGAGGGTTGTAAATCTGTGGAATTCGCTGCCTTAGAGAGCTGTGGAAGCTGGGACATTGAATAAATTTAAGACAGAAATAGACAGTTTCTTAAATGATAAGGGGATAAGGGGTTATGGGGAACGGGCAGAGAAATGGAGCTGAGTCCATGATCAGATCAGCAATGATCATATTGAATGGCGGAGCAGGCTCCTCCTGCTCCTATTTCTTATGTTCTTATGTTCTACCTTTTGATTTTCATACACAAGGACCTTCAGGTCCCTCTGTACTGCAGCACTTTGGAAATTTTTTCCATTTAAATAATAACTTGCTCTTTGACTTTTTCTGCCAAAGTGCATAACTTCACACTTTGCAACATTATACTCCATCTGCCAAAGTTTTGCCCACTCACTTAGCCTGCCTACGTCCTTTTGCAGATTTTTTGTGTCCTCCTCACACATTGCTTTTCCTCCCATCTTTGTATCGTCAGCAAACTTGGCTACGATATACTCAGTCCCTTCATGCAATTCATTAATATAGATTGTAAATAGTTGGGGTCCCAGCACTGATCCCTGCAGCACCCCACTCGTTACTGATTGCCAACCCGAGAATGAATCATTTATCCCGACTCTCTGTTTTCTGTTAGTTTACCAATCCTCTATCCAGGCTAATATATTACCCCCAACCATGTGAACTTTTATCTTGTGTATTAACCTTTTATGTGGCACCTTGTCAAATGCCTTCTGGAAGTCCAAATACACCACCTCCACTGGTTCCACTTTATCCACCCTGTTCGTTACATCCTCAAAGAATTCCAGAAAATTTGTCAAACATGACTTCCCCTTCATAAATCCATGCTGACTCTGCCTGACTGAATTATGCTTTTCCAAATGTCCTGCTCTTGTTTCTTTAATAATGGACTCCAACATTTTCCCAACCACAGATGTTAGGCTAACTGGTCTATGGTTTCCTGCTTTTTGTCTTCCTCCTCTTTTAAATAGGGACGTTACATTTGCAGTTTTCCAATCTGCTGGGACCTCCCCAGAATCCAGGAAATTTTGGTAAATTACAACCAATGCATCCGCTATCCCTGCTGCTACTTCTCTTAAGACCCGAGGATGGAAGCCATCAGGTCCAGAGGATTTATCCGCCTGTAATCCCATTATCTGACTGAGTACCACCTCCTGAGTGATTGTGATTGTATTTAGTTTCTTACCCCCCATAGCTCCTTGACTATCGCCTATTGGGATATTTTTAGTGTCCTCTACCGTAAAGACTGATACAAAATATTTGTTCTCTCTCTTGAACTAACTTTCTTTCTCTCTCTTATTTAGCGTCCTGTACCTGATTTGACATTGAATTCACAATTGTAACGGCACTTCCTCGTTCAGACTCTATGCTGCTTATTAACGATTGTTCAATCTGTTTGGTTAAGGAGGTACACAGTTGCTTTCCCTGTTCACAAAAGTCCCAGATGCTCTGTAGAGAGGACTGCGCTTTTTGGATGGTTGACTGACAGGAATTTGCCATGGAAAAATCCATAGAAAGTCTCTGGCTAAGTGCAAGTGTAGCAAATGGCTGGCAACATTCATTCATCACTCAGAGCAAAATCTGGCCCATTAATGTGATGTGAGGTACCCACAGTGCCACAGTAATTTGGGTGCAAGAATAATTAGGCAGGAATCATATAACACTTGGGCTGTACTGGTAGTAATATCTGAATCTCTGAATTCTATAGGCCACCAACTAGTGGGAAAAATATGGAGGAGCAAATTTGCAGAGAAATTACAGAGAGATGTAAGAACTGTAGAGTAGTGATAATGGGGGACTTCAACTATCCGAATATAAACTGGGATAATAATAGTGTAAAGGGTAGAGAGGGGGAAGAACTTCTGAAGTGTGTTCAGGAGAACTTTCTTGATCAGTATGTTTCTGGTCCAATGAGGAATGGGGCATTGCTGAATCTGGTTCTGAGGAATGAGGTGGGTCAAGTGGAGCAAGTGTCAGTAAGTGAACATTTAGGGAACAGTGATCATAGTATCATAAAGTTTAGATTAGCTATGGAAAAGGACAGGGAGCAATCTAGAGTAAAAATATTTAATTGGCGGAAGGCAAATTTCAGTGGGATGAGAATGGATCTGTCCTGGGTAAACTCGAATTAAAGATTTGCAGGCAAAATTGTAGTGAAACAATGGGCTGCCTTTAAAGAGGAAACTTTTCAGGTACTGACGAGGTACATTCCCACTAGGGGGAAAGGTAGGCCAATTAAAGCCAGAGCTCCCTGGATGACAAAAGACATAGGGCCCAAATTTAGCCCTCCGGTTTTTTCCACGCACCTCCGAGCCCCTCACCGATATTTTACCTCAGAAGCAACGCCGAAAAAACTCCCTGCGATCATGGCTGATTCTCGGGCTATCTGTGGAGCTGGCGTGGTGTACAATGAAGAGAGGAGGGCGGAGCTAGGTCCCGGCACTGAAAACAGTGCTGGGACCTCTGCACATGTGCTCTAGAGTCTGCGCGGGTGTGCAGTAGCTCCTGGCAGGCCGTTTCAGCAAACGCACACTGCAGGCTGTGTGGGAGGGGCCGAAGCACACCATCCCTAGCCCTGGCCAAATGGGCTCCCTCATCGGTGGCCCGCTGCGTTCCCTAAGGGAGGACTTCTATTTTTTATTTGTTATTTATTTGATTGCTTATTACATTGGTCTTGGTGTTTTAGCTGCAGGGTTCCTTCTATTTTTTTATTTATTATTTATTGATTGCTTATTACATTGGTCTTGGTGTTTTAGCTGCAGGGTTCCTTCTATTTTTTTATTTATTATTTATTGATTGCTTATTACATTGGTCTTGGTGTTTTAGCTGCAGGGTTCCTTCTATTTTTTTATTTATTATTTATTGATTGCTTATTACTTTGGTCTTGGTGCTTTAGGTGCAGGGTTCCTTCCATTTTATTTGTCAATTAATTGCTTATTACTTTTTGTGCTTTGTTTGGTGCTTGGCAGTGCTTTAAATGTAGTTACTTGCACCGATTCCTTAACTGTAAGTAAGGTCTTTCTGTGCAGACAAAAATGGACACAAACGCTGCCCTAAGTTAGTTTAGTACAACTTTTTTCTGGCCAAATTGGCATAAATGGTGTAAGTGGCTGGGAACGCCCCCTTTTGAAAAAAAACCTGACCTAACAAAAAACCGAATGAACTCACTTACACTGGCGCAAATTAAATGGCCATATTTGCAACTAAAAAGATACACCAGAAAAATCAAGTTACACCAAAAAAAACAGTGCAACTCATGGGGAAATTTGGGCCCATAAAGAGTAAGATGAAGAAGAAAAACAGCACGTATGATAGATGTCAGGTTGGGAAAACATCTGAGAATCAGACTAAATATAGAAAGTTCCGAGGAGAAGTGAAAAAGAAAATAAGAGGGGCATAGAGAGGGTATGAGAATAGAATGGCATTCAACATAAAAGAACATAAGAACATAAGAATTAGGAACAGGAGTAGGCCATCTAGCCCCTCGAGCCTGCTCCACCATTCAACAAGATCATGGCTGATCTGGCCATGGACTCAGCTCCACTTACCCGCCCGCTCCCCGTAACCCTTAATTCCCTTATTGGTTAAAAATCTATCTATCTGTGACTTGAATACATTCAATGAGCTAGCCTCAACTGCTTCCTTGGGCAGAGAATTCCACAGATTCACAACCCTCTGGGAGAAGAAATTCCTTCTCAATTCGGTTTTAAATTGTCTCCCCCGTATTTTGAGGCTGTGCCCCCTAGTTCTAGTCTCCCCGACCAGTGGAAACAATCTCTCTGCCTCTATCTTGTCTATCCCTTTCATTATTTTAAATGTTTCTATAAGATCACCCCTCATCCTTCTGAACTCCAACGAGTAAAGACCCAGTCTACTCAGTCTATCATCATAAGGTAACCCCCTCATCTCTGGAATCAGCCTAGTGAATCAAATCTGTACCCCCTCCAAAGCTAGTATATCCTTCCTTAAGTAAGGTGACCAAAACTGCATGCAGTACTCCAGGTGTGGCCTCACCAATACCCTATACAGTTGCAGAAGGACCTCCCTGCTTTTGTGCTCCATCCCTCTCGCAATGAAGGCCAACATTCCATTTGCCTTCCTGATTACCTGCTGCACCTGCAAACTAACTTTTTGGGATTCATGCACAAGAATCCAAAAGTCTTCTATAGGCATATAAATAGTAAAAAGGTAGTAAGAGGAGGGCTGGGGCCAATTAGGGACCAAAAAGGAGACCTACGCATAGAGACAGAGGGTATGGCTGAGATACAAAATGAATACTTTGCATCTGTCTTCATCTTCTATGCTACCATAGACATTGTTTTATATGTGGACTTATATTTACTCTGTACAGCCACCAGAGGGCTCATCCCCTGGAGTCCCAAGGGATCCTATAATCTCTTGGGAGCACAGGTATTTAAGGAGGCTTCACAGATTGGAGAGGCGCTCTGGAGACCTGCAATAAAAGACAAAGGTCACACTTTATTTTGAGCTCACAGTGTTCAGTCTGACTCTTTCTCCATACACAACAACTGGCGACGAGATACAGATAGCGAATCCAAAGATGCAGAGAACAGTGAGCATCCTGGAGAAATTTTCAGAGGGAGATGATTGGGAAACTTTTGTGGAGCGACTTGACCAATACTTCGTGGCCAACGAGCTCGATGGGGAGGAGAGCACTGCCAAAAGAAGGGCGATCCTCCTCACCATTTGTGGGGCACCAACATATGGCCTAATGAGGAATCTGCTCTCTCCAGTGAAACCCACGGAGAAATCGTACGATGATTTGTACACACTGGTCCGAAAGCATTTGAACCCAAAGGAAAGCATTCTGATGGCGAGATACCGATTCTACACCGACAAAAGGTCTGAAGGCCAGGAAGTGGTGAGTTATGTCGCCGAGCTAAGACACCTTGTAGGACATTGCGAATTTGAAGGACATTTGGAGCACATGCTCAGAGACTTTTTCGTACTTGGCATTGGCCACGAAACCATACTTCGCAAACTTTTGACTGTAGAGATCCCAACCTTGAATAAGGCCATAGCGATAGCACAGGTGTTCATTGTCATCAGTGACAATACAAAGCAAATCTCTCAGCACACAAGTGCTGCTACAAGTACTGTGAACAAAGTGATGTTGTTTTTGAATCGTAACATACAGGGCAGGTCACACATACCTGTAGCTGCATGTCCACAGATGACTCAGAGTCCACCATCAAGAGTGATGAATGCAAGGCATTAACACCTTGTTGGCGCTGCGGGGGTGATCATCGTTTCCATTCATGCCGATTCAAAGAGTACGTTTCCAAGGCTGTGGAACAATGGGACACCTCCAACGAGTGTGCAGGCGAGCTGCAAGGCCTGTTAAACCTGCAAACCATCATGTTTCAGAGGAGGACAGATCCACGGAGAATCACGATGAACCAGAGCCTCAGATAGAGGAGGCAGAGGTACATGGGGTGCACACATTCACCACAAATTATTCCCCAATAATGCTGAATATTGAACCAAATGGACTCCTGGCGTCAATGGAGCTGGACACGGGCGCGAGCCAGTCCATCATGGGCAAAAAGACTTTCGAAAGGTTGTGGTGCAACAAGGCCTCAAGGCCAGTTTTAACTCCAGTTCGCATGAAACTAAGAACTTACACTACAGAACTGATTCCTGTAATCGGCAATGCTTCCGTAAAGGTTTCCTACTATGGAGCGGTGCAAAAGCCATCACTCTGGGTGGTACCGGGCGATGGTCCCTCGCAGCTCGGCAGGAGCTGGCTGGGAAAGATACGCTGGAACTGGGACGATGTCCGAGCACTATCGCTCACTGACGACACTTCGTGTGCCCAAGTCTTCAACAAATTTCCTTCACTGTTCCAACCAGGCATCGGGAAATTCCAAGGAGCAAAAGTACAGATCCACCTAATTCCAGGGACGCAACCCATCCATCACATGAGAGCAGTACCGTACATGATGAAAGGGTAGAGATCGAGCGAGACCGGCTGCAAAGAGAGGGCATCATTTCACCGTTCGAGTCCAGCGAGTGGGCCAGTCCTATAGTCCCAGTCCTCAAGGGAGATGGCACCGTCAGAATCTGTGGCGATTACAAAGTAACTATCAATCATTTCTCCCTGCAGCACCAACACTCACTACCAAAGGCCGACGACCTCTTTGCAACGCTGGCGGGAGAAAAGACGTTCATGAAGCTGGATCTGACTTCAGCCTACATGGCGTAGGAACTGGAGGAATCATCGAAGGGCCTCACCTGCATCAACATGCACAAAGGTCTCTTCATTTATAACAGGTGCCCATTTGCAATTGATCAGTGGCGGCGATATTCCAGAGAAACATGGATAGTTTACTGAAGTCGGTCCCACACACCGTGATCTTCCAGGATGACATCTTGGTCTCAGGTCGGAACACAGTCGAGTATCTGCAGAACCTGGAGGAGGTTCTTATTCGACTCAACCGCATGGGGCTCAGGTTAAAACGTTCGAAGTGCGTTTTCCTGGCACCTGAAGTGGAGTTCTTGGAAAGGAGGATTGCGGTGGACGGCATCAGGCCCACCAACGCGAAGTCAGAGGCAATCGAGAATGCACCGAGGCCACAGAACGTGATGGAGCTGCGGTCGTTTCTGGGACTTTTGAACTGCTTTTGTAACTTCTTACCGGGTCTCAGCACACTGTTAGAACTACTGCATGTCTCACTACGAAAAGGGGGCGAATGGGTTTCGGACAAAAGCCAAGAAAATGCCTTTGTAAAAGTGAGAAAATTGTTATGCTCAAACAAATTGCTTGTGTTGTATGATCCATGTAAGCGTTTGGTACTAGCATGTGATGCGTCGTCATATGGCGTCAGGTTGTGCAACAAGCTAATGATTTCGGGAAACTGCAACCAGTTGCTTATGCATCCAGGAGTCTGTCTAAGGCTGAGAGAGTCTACAGCATGATTGAAAAAGAAGCGTTTGCGTGTGTCTATGGGGTAAAGAAAATGCATCAATACCTGTTTGGGTTAAATTAGAATTGGAAACTGACCATAAGCCACTTATAATCCCTGTTTTCCGAGAGTAAAGGGATAAACACCAACGCATCGGCCCGCATCCAGGGATGGGCGCTCACATTATCCGCATACATCTACACCATCCACCACAGGCCAGGCACAGAAAACTGTGCCGATGCTATCAGTAGGCTGCCATTGCCCACCACGGGGATGGAAATGGTGCAGCCCGCAGATCTTGCCATGGTTATGGAAGCATTTGAGAGTGAGCAATCACCCATCACTGCCTGGCAGATCAAAACCTGGACAAGCTAGGGCCACTTATTATCTCTAGTCAAAAGCTGTGTGCTTCATGGGAGTTGGTCCAGTGTCCCAGTGGAAATGCAGAAAGAGATAAAGCCGTTCCAGCGGCGCAAAGATGAAATGTCTATACAGGCAGACTGCCTTCTGTGGGGCAATCAAGTAGTGGGCCCCAAGAAGGGCAGAGACGCCTTCATCAATGACCTCCACAGTACCCATCCAGGCATTGTAATGATGAAAGCGATAGCCAGATCCCACGTATGGTGGCCCGGTATCGATTAGGACTGAGAGTCCTGCGTTCACAGATGTAATACATGCTCGCAGTTAAGCAATGTACCCAGGGAGGCGCCGCTAAGTTTATGGTCTTGGCCCTCCAAACCGTGGTCTAGGGTACACGTCGACTATGCAGGCCCGTTCTTGGGTAAAATATTCCTTGTGGTTGTACTCCAAGTGGATTGAATGTGAGATAATGTCGGCTAGCACATCCGCTGCCACTACTGAAAGCCTGCGCGCCATGTTTGCCACTCACGGCTTACCTGATGTCCTGGTGAGCGACAACGGGCCATGTTTTACCAGTGCAGAGTTCAAAGAATTCATGACCCATAACGGGATCAAACATGTCACATCTGCCCCGTTTAAAGGCGGGAGTTCATGATGTTGGTGAGGCCGACAAAAGGCCCAGCGACAGCAAGAGACGGCGGCAGTCAGAGACGGGAGTTCATGGCATTGGTGAGGCCTACAAAAGGCATGCTGATGCAGCTCCAGCCGGGAGAAAAAGCAAAAAAGTAGAAAGAAATCAAAAGGTGACGTCACAGCCAAAGGGGTAAGTGATTGGCTGGTGATTGGTGAGTAGCTTTTCTTTTTCTTTTTTATATCAGTAAGTAACCTGTTAACATTGTTGTCGCCATATTAAGTGTATCTAAGGGTTAAGCCATGGCAGGGGAGCTCGGATATGTGATATGCTCCTCCTGTACCATGTGGGAACTCAGGGACACTTCCGATGTCCCTGACGACTGCATGTGTGGGAAGTGTATCCATCTCCAACTCCTGATGGACCGCGTTGCGGAATTGGAGCTGATGGTGGATTCGCTCTGGAGCATCCACGATGCTGAGAATGACGTGATTAGCACGTGTAGCGAGTTGGTCTTACCGCAGGTAAAGGGTCCACAGCCAGATAGGGAATGGGTGACCAACAGGAAGAGCAGTGCAAGGAAGGTAGTGCAGGGGTCCCCTGTGGTCATCCCCCTGCAAAACAGATACACTGCTTTGGGTACTGTTGAGGGGGATGACTCATCAGGGGAGGACAGCAGCAGTCAAGTTCATGGCACCGTGGCTGGCTCTGCTGCACAGGAGGGCAGGAAAAAGAGTGGGAGAGCGATAGTGATAGGGGATTCAATTGTAAGGGGAATAGATAGGCGTTTCTGCGGCCGCAACCGAGACTCCAGGATGGTATGTTGCCTCCCTGCTGCAAGGGTCAAGGATGTCTCGGAGTGGGTCCAGGACATTCTGAAAATGGAGGGTGAACAGCCAGTTGTTGTGGTTCACATTGGTACCAAAGATATAGGTAAAAAAATGGGATGAGGTCCGACGAGACGAATTTAAGGAGCTAGGAGCTAAATTAAAAAGTAGGTCCTCAAAAGTAGTAATCTCGGGATTGCTACCAGTGCCACGTGCTAGTCAGAGTAGGAATCGCAGGATAGCTCAGATGAATACGTGGCTTGAGCGGTGGTGCAGCAGGGAGGGATTCAAATTCCTGGGGCATTGGAACCGGTTCTGGGGGAGGTGGAACCAGTACAAACCGGACGGTCTGCAGCTAGGCAGGATCGGAACCAATGTCTCAGGGGGAGTGTTTGCTAGTGCTGTTGGGGAGGAGTTAAACTAATATGGCAGGGGAATGGGAACAAATGCAGGGAGGCAGAGGGAAATAAAATGGAGACAGAAGCAAAAGACAGAAAGGAGATGAGTAAAAGTGGAGGGCAGAGAAACCCAAGGCAAAAAACAAAAAGGGTCACATTACAGAAAAATTCTAAAGGGTCAAAGTGTGTTAAAAAGCCAAGCCTGAAGGCTCTGCGCCTCAATGCGAGGAGTATTCGGAAGAAGGTGGACGAATTAACTGTGCAGATAGCAGTTAACTGATACGATGTGGTTGGCATCACGGAGACATGGCTCCAGAGTGACCAAGGCTGGGAACTCAACATCCAAGAGTATTCAACATTTAGGAAGGATGGACAGAAAGGAAAAGGAGGTGAGGTGGTGTTGCTGGTTAAAGAGGAAATTAATGCAATTGTAAGGAAAGACATTAGCTTGGATGGTGTGGAATCGGTATGGGTGGAGCAACGGAATATCAAAGGGCAGAAAACGCTAGTGGGAGTTGTGTACAGACCTCCAAACAGTAGCCATGATGTTAGGGAGGGCATCAAACAGGAAATTAGGGGTGCATGCAATAAAGGTGCAGCAGTTATCATGGGTGACTTTAATATGCATATAGATTGGGCTAACCAAACTGGAAACAATACAGTGGAGGAGGATTTCCTGCAATGCATAAGGGATGGTTTTCTAGACCAATATGTCGAGGAACCAACTAGGGGGGAGGCCATCTTAGACTGGGGGTTGTGTAATGAGAGAGGATTAATTAGCAATCTCATTGTGCGAGGCCCCTTGGGGAAGAGTGACCATAATATGGTGGAATTCTACATTAGAATGGTGAATGAAACAGTTAATTCAGAGACCATGGTCCAGAACTAAAAGAAGGGTAACTTTGAAGGTATGAGGCGTGAATTGGCTAGGATAGATTGGCGAATGATACTTAAGGGGTTGACAGTGGATGGGCAATGGCAGACATTTAGAGACCGCATGGATGAACTACAACAATTGTACATCCCTGTCTGGCATAAAAATAAAAAAGGGAAGGTGGCTCAACCATGGCTATCAAGGGAAATCAGGGATGGTATTAAAGCCAAGGAAGTGGCATACAAATTGGGCAGAAATAGCAGCGAACCTGGGGACTGGGAGAAATTTAGAACTCAGCAAAGGAGAACAAAGGGTTTGATTAGGGCAGGGAAAATAGAGTACGAGAGGAAGCTTTCAGAGAACATTAAAATGGACTACAAAAGCTTCTATAGATATGTAAAGAGAAAAAGGTTAGTAAAGACAAACGTAGGTCCCCTGCAGTCAGAATCAGGGGAAGTCAGAACTGGGAACAAAAAAATGGCAAACCAATTGAACAAGTGCTTTGGTTCGGTATTCACTCAGGAGGACACTAACAACCTTCTGGATATAAAAGGGGTCAGAGGGTCTAGTAAGAAGGAGGAACTGAGGGAAATCCTTATTAGTCGGGAAATTGTGTTGGAGAAATTGATGGGATTGAAGGCCGATAAATCCCCAGGGCCGGATGGTCTGCATCACAGAGTAATTAAGGAGGTGGCCTTGGAAATAGCGGATGCATTGACAGTCATTTTTCAACATTCCATAGACTCTGGATCAGTTCCTATGGAGCGGAGGGTAGCCAATGTAACCCCACTTTTTAAAAAAGGAGGGAGAGAAAAAACAGGGAATTATAGACCGGTCAGCCTGACATCGATCTGGGTAAAATGATGGAATCAATTATTAAGGATGTCATAGCAGCGCATTTGGAAAGAGGTGACATGATAGGTCCAAGTCAGCATGGATTTGTGAAAGGGAAATCATGCTTGACAAATCTTCTGGAATTTTTTGAGGATGTTTCCAGTAGAGTGGACAAGGGAGAACCAGTTGATGTGGTGTATTTGGACTTTCAGAAGGCTTTCGACAAGGTCCCACACAAGAGATTAATGTGCAAAGTTAAAGCACATGGGATTGGGGGTAGTGTGCTGACGTGGATTGAGAACTGGTTGTCAGACAGGAAGCAAAGAGTCGGAGTAATGGGTACTTTTCAGAATGGCAGGCAGTGACTAGTGGGGCACTGCAAGGTTCTGTGCTGGGGCCCCAGCTGTTTACATTTCCATTAATGATTAAGACGAGGGGATTAAATGTAATATCTCCAAATTTGCGGATGACACTAAGTTGGGTGGCAGTGTGAGCTGTGAGGAGGATGCAATGAGGCTGCAGAGTGACTTGGATAGGTTAGGTGAGTGGGCAAATGCATGGCAGATGAAGTATAATGTGGATAAATGTGAGGTTATCCACTTTGGTTGTAAAAACAGAAAGACAGACTATTATCTGAATGGTGACAGATTAGGAAAAGGGGAGGTGCAACGAAACCTGGTTGTCATGGTACATCAGTCATTGAAGGTTGGCATGCAGGTGCAGCAGGCGGTGAAGAAGGCAAATGGCATGTTGGCCTTCATAGCGAGGGGATTTGAGTACAGGGGCAGGGAGGTGTTACTACAGTTGTACAGAGCCTTGGTGAGGCCACACCTGGAGTATTGTGTACAGTTTTGGTCTCCTAACTTGAGGAAGGACATTCTTGCTATTGAGGGAGTGCAGCGAAGGTTTACCAGATTGATTCCCGGGATGGTGGGACTGACATATCAAGAAAGACTGGATCAACTGGGCTTGTATTCGCTGGAGTTCAGAAGAATGAGAGGGGATCTCATAGAAACGTTTAAAATTCTGACGGGTTTAGACGGGTTAGATGCAGGAAGAATGTTCCCAATGTTGGGGAAGTCCAGAACCGGGGTCACAGTCTAAGGATAAGGGGTAAGCCATTTAGGACCGAGATGAGGAGAAACTTCTTCACCCAGAGAGTGGTGAAACTGTGGAATTCTCCACCACAGAAAGTTGTTGAGGCCAATTCACTAAATATATTCAAAAAGGAGTTAGATGTCGTCCTTACTACTAGGGGGATCAAGGGGTACCGCGAAAAAGCAGGAATGGGGTACTGAGGTTGCATGTTCAGCCATGAACTCATTGAATGGCGGTGCAGGCTCGAAAGACCGAATGGCCTACTCCTGCACCTATTTTCTATGTTTCTATGTTTCTATGTAAACCAGCGTCCAAAGGTCAGGGAGAGAGAGCAGTACAAACCATCAAGCAAGTCTTGAAGAGGGTAACTGAAGGCTCACTGCAGACTCGCCTATTCCGAGTCCTGCTTAGCTGCCGCACGAGACCCCACTCACTCACTGGGATGCCACCTGCTGAACTGCTCATGAAAAGAGCACTTAAGACAAGGCTCTCGTTAGTTCATCCTGATCTGCATGAACAGGTAGAGAGCAGGCAGCTTCAACAAAATGTATACCATGATAACGCAAATGTGTCACGCGAGATTGAAATCAATGATCCTGTATTTATATTAAATTATGGACAACGTCCCAAGCGGTTTCCTGGTACTGTTGTGGCCAAAAAGGGGTGCAGGGTGTTATCGCCATATTATCAGCCAGCATTACTTTCCGCACGGAATTAACATCGAGATTCAATAATACCGCTCGCCTAATTAGTTTTGTTGTAAAGATCACATTTGCCGAAACTAACGCCCAAGAGATCGCCCACCTTCAATTTCACCACCTCGCACACATATCGGCCACAATATCGCTCGCCCAAAAAACCGCCCGAAAAAAATTGAACTGTTCTGAATTAAAGCCAGCAGTGTGGCTGCCATTTTTTTTAAATCGCAGGTCGCTTCATTCAAAAGGCTGCTTCAACTTCGGGGGAGTTTGCATTGACTCTGGAGTTCTTCTCAGATGAAGTGACCATCTCAACAGACATATTTTCAGACTCGGACTATAGGGGGTTAACTCTAGATGTATTTTAGTGAGGAAATTATTGCTTCTGATCAATCACTATTATACTTTCATTGCAATGGGGCCAGCCATTTCTCAGCCTGCATTGATTAATATGCAGATGCTGCAGAGTGCAGATGGCTCAATGTGTGATGCACATCATTATGTGCCCAATTTAAGACATGCAATAATGAGGAGCAGGGCCAGATCACATACACCCCGCACGTGCAGGGAAAAGAGGTCTTACTTCGACGTGTCCGACCACACTGCCTTCAGAGACTGCGCTTCAACAAGGTGGTGATCAATCAGGCCACATATGCAGCCTGCCATCAGGACATCAGTGTCGGTCGAGGTCAAGATCACCACGGCACTGTCTTTCTACACGTCTGGTTCCTTTCGGGCCTCCACGGTCGAGATTTGCCCTCTGTCACACCATCCCAACCATCGCTGCATTAGACAGGTCACGGAGGCCCTGTACGCGTGAAGGATGGGCTTTATCAGTTTCCCCATGACCACAGAGGCTCAGGTTGACTGAGCTGGAGCATTCTACCACATTGCTAAGTTCCCCAGGGTGCAGAGAGCTATACAGTGCACTCACATCACCATGCGACCACCTTCTCAGGACCCAGAGCTTTTTTGTAACAGAAAAGGATTTCGCTCTCTGAAGGTCCAACTCGTTGTTGACCACAACTAGATCATAATGGCAGTAAATACCAAATGTCAAGGCAGCTTCAATGAGGTTCACATCCTGCGTGAGAGCGCTGTCTCTGACATCTTTAAGAGTCAGCCATAAGGACAATGCTGGATGCTTGGTGAGAACTGATACGGCCTAACCACCTAGCTGATGACCCCCCTGTATTACACCCACACCAAGGCCGAGAAGTGATACAACCCATCTTCATCATAGGCAGTCCCTCGGAATCGAGGAAGACTTGCTTCCAATCTTAGCATGAGGTCTTAGGTGGCTGTACAGTCCAATACAAGAACCACAGTCACTGTCACAGGTAGGACAAACAGTCGTCGTGGGAAGGGGTGGGTGGGATTGGTTTTGCCGCACGCTCTTTGTGCTGCGCTTGATTTCTGCATGCTCTCGAAAACGAGACTCAATGTGCTCGTCGCCCTCCCGGATGCACTTCTTCCACTTAGGGCGGTCCTTGGCCAGGGACTCCCAGGTGTCAGTGGGGGTGTTGCATTTTATCAGGGAGGCTTTGAGGGTGTCCTTGTAATGTTTCTGCTGCCCTCCTTTGGCTCATTTGCCGTGAAGGAGTTCCGAGTAGAGCACTTGCTTTGGGAGTCTCGTGTCTGGCATGTGAATTATGTGGCCTGCCCAGCGGGGCTGATCAAGTGTGGTCAGTGTTTCAAAGCTGGGGATGTTGGCCTGGACACAGAGCCACAGAGACACATGCAATGTGGTCTACAAAACAATAACTGTGCTTAAGCAGCGCTTCAGATATCTGGACCACTCAGGAGGGAGCTACAATACAACCCTGAGCAAGTAGGTAAATTTGTGGTCGTGTGCTCCATGCTGCACAACCTGGCTATCAGGAAGGGCCAAGAATTGCCAGAAGGGAATGTTGCTCCACCTCAGGAGAGAGAGGAAGAGGACGATGAGGGGCTGGATGCTGACCTAGGACAGACAATCAGGCTGGCTATGCAACCATGACCACGACCCCCTCCAGACCGCAGGAAAGGGCCCGTGGTGGCTACATAGCTGCAAGACTCTTTTGTGAGGAGCTGATACCTGAACGATTTGCCTGAAAGAACGTTGCTGTGAGTGACAAAGCTGACACACTGCTGTGTGTGTGCAGCTCAGACATCAATGGTGCCCATCAACTTGGTGCCAGATAAAGTTTATGTTGATTGAAGTTAAGTTTTATTTAACTCTTTCATGTTAAGGAATCACCAGTGTGTAATGATCCAGCTATCTGTGACAATGCGCAACAAGGTTATGTTCAATAAAAAAAAATTTATACCAACATTGGTCTGAAATCATAAATGTCACAAGCAAAAACACCCAATCCCCGCCCACTCCCCACTTTTTTCACCATTGACATCAATCAAATGGTTAACATATCCAGCAACACAGAATACAAATGCAAAGCAGGAGGGTGGTTCCCTCCCCCCATACATTACAACAAATTGCAAACACCCAGATGGAGATATAACACAGCCATCACTTGTGGACATGCACCTCACTTTCCTCTCCCCCACCTTCTTCTCCACATCTCTATCCCTTCCCGTCATCGCTCCACAGCGCCTGGCCGAGCAGCTCCTCAGGCAGTGCCTCATTGGGGGGGGATGAAGGCAGAGGTGGTGGTTGCACGGGTACGGGAGCGGGGGGTGCCGAGTGGGGAACATTCTCTGAACCAGAAGCAGGATCTTGGCCCTTGGTCTCATCTGTCATTCGCAGTGGTGGTGCGGAACCTAGGGATGGAGTGCAGCGTTCTGAGACCACTGGGAGGCCTGCGCCAGCAGTTTCCTGGCTATCGTATCCAGGGACTCCACCATCCGCAGAATGTACTCGCTCATGGTGGCCAGGTGTCTGGATGTGCCTCCCAATGCTTCGATAAGCTGGTCACCAATGTCTACAAACCTCCTGGACAACGGAGCCATCTCTCCACTGTCATGTGGGGCTCGTGGACCAGACCTGCCGCATCCACGAGGCCTCCACGGGGACAAATGGGGTGCCCTGTGGCAAGGTGCTTGGGGCCAGTATCTCCAGAGTGGAGGCAGGAATGACCGGAGGACCACTAGATGGCCTTGGGGTGGAATGGCTTCTGGAGCGTGGCGATGCAGGTTCCTCGAAGTCCACGCTCTAATCCGTAGAGAACAGAACCAACGGATTGACGGACGAGAATCGGACCTCCTCAGCACCAGATGTCGGGCCCCGCACCCCCACCTGCTGGCCTCTGTGGTCTTGCCTGGGGCCGCACTGCTGGCTGAGCTGCAAAACATAAATGAGGTTGTTAGAGGAGAAGGAGGTGCTAGGGTGACAAGGTGAGTCCAGCGCTACACACAGCATATGCACGACAAAAGCTCTACCACTATCAAAATCATCACAGACATCACATTTCATGACCATCAACACATTTGCACTGCAATGATTTTCATTAGGAAAGCATTATTTCTCGGACAATTTTAGAAATCATCTGTCAATATGATTGTTCGGGAATGAGTGGGTGTGGCATCTATTGACTTTACATCACACAATGGTGTAAACTTTACTCACGTGGCATCACTTCAGGGTCTGCAGATGCTTCCGTGGCTCTCTGGGTGTGCTTCCCCATGAGTGCGAGCACCCGTCCTCCATGTCAATGATGTCACTGGGGACTGGTGGCCCCCCGACCCATTCGTCACTGCACAGACCTCATCGTCAATAACTGCTTCTGTAAAAGGTGGCAGGATGACATGGCATGAGATCATTGTGTGATATCATTGTTAGGTACTGTCACAGAGATTGATGCAACACATAACCGACAGATGTAATCATGATTATTATGATAATTATCATTCTTTACCTAAAGACGTACATCATGACCGCAGGATTTGACTACAACATTCCCGGTAAAAGTGAAAGACCTAACATCTGCTGATAGTCACTCATGACTGTTACAAATCAAATTATATAAATACATAAATACATGTAAATCTGTCTCCTCTTCTGTGCATGTCATGATGACCCTTGACCTCCTGAATCACAGGAATCGAGCCTTGCCATGCCGTGGCTAAGGACGGAGATGCTTTACGGCAGAAGGTCAGAGAGATTTAATGCTACCACCCATTTCATATCGCTCAAGGTAACACCCAATTTCAAAAATGAAGTCTAGGTGCTTTGAGAATGGGCGAGAAGCCGGCGATCTGAAAACCCATTTTTACTGCCCACGCCAGAAATAACACCCATTTTAGGGCGATATACACAAAAGTGTAAAATGTAGCCCATTGAATTGGGTGTACAGGGCACAATTTCAAAATTTGCAGATAACACAAAACTTGAAAGTATAGTGAGGAGGATAGTGATATACTTCAAGAGAAATAGACAGGGTGGTGGAATGGGCAGACACGTGGCAGATGAAATTTAACACCAAAAAGTGTGAAGTGATACATTTTGGTAGAAAGAATGAGGAGAGGAAATATAAACTAAAGGGTACAATCCTAAAGGGGGTGCATGAACAGAGAGACCTGGGGTATATGTGCACAAATCATTGAAGGTAGCAGGGCAGGTTGAGAAAGCGGTTGAAAAAGCTTATGGCATCCTGGGCTTCATGAATCGAGGTATAGAGTACAATAGCGTGGAAATTATGTTGAACCTTTATAAAACACTGGTTTGGCCTCAACTAGATTATTGTCTCCAATTCTCAGCACCATATTTTAGGAAGGATGTGAAGGCCTTAGATTGGAGAAGCTTGGGTTGTGCTCCTGAGAGCAGAGAAGATTGAGAGGGGATTTGATAGAAGTGTTCAAAATCATGAGGGGTCTGGACAGAGTAGATAGAGAGAAACTGTTCCCATTGGCAGAAGGATCGAGAACCAGAGGTCACAAATTTAGGGTGATTGGAAAAAGAGCCAAAGGCGACATAAGATAAAACATTTTTACATGAGTGGTTAGGATCGGGAAAGCACTGCCTGAAAAGGTGGTGGAGGCAGACTCAATCACTGCTTTCAAAAGGGAGTTGGATAAATACTCGAAAGAAAAACATTTGAAGGGGTACGGGGAAAGGGAGGGGCAGTGGAACTAGTTGAGGTGCTCTCGCAGAGAGCCGGCACGGGCTCGATGGCCGAATGGCCTTCATCCGTGCTGTAACCATTCTATGATTCTATGACTGTGCACAAGACTCATTAAGGTCCCACATTTCATTTAAATTATGTTTCCCTCCAGTAATGTGACTTGAGAGCCTGAGCAATGTTTCAGATGTTTATCATCATCACAGGCAGTCCCTCGAAATGAGGATGACTTGCTTCCACGTCGAAAAGGGATGAGTTCACAGGTGTTTCAATGAAGGACCTAATATTCCGGATCCCAAACTAAATCTTGAAGATGGGAAGATGCCTGTGTATGGATTTGTTTAACGTGTGGTGGCCTTTGCACCCTAGCCACCACACGGGCTTGACAGAGCTAGGTCTTGGTCCAGTGGCAAGGATTAACCAAGACGGCTGGAGACCAGCTCTGCTGCACGGACCTAGTGCGCACACATATCGCAGTGTGGGCTGGCCCGTGCTGCCCCTGGGCCGTCGCCTCTCCTGGGCCCCGAACACATCCCTCTACGAACTCTTACTACTCCTTCGCCTCGACCTCGCCGCTCCTGCTATACCTGCCCGCACTGCAATCAGCCGTCGCCCTCCTGCAGCAGCACGCGCTGCTCCCTGCAGTGGTATGCCACCGCATGCTGCTCCCTCTAATGGCCCCAGCCTGCTGATGGTCTTGCAGGCTATGACCGCACCAATTTCTGGGCCGGGCCGCTGCATGCTACAAGTTAACAACAGGTGCTTCATGAAAGGCTGGCATAATCACAGAGCCACTACTCCATTTTCCTGCGTGATTTTCCCTTGTTATAGAACCACCTTTTGTTTATGTCACAATTTTCGCGTCAACAGTTTTCCTGGAAAAACCATGACTACCACTGCGCAGGAAGCCAGTGCCCTTCTATTGCTGCAAGCCCCTAATGCTCTGGTCCCTGACACCATGGCACTTCCAGTGTAAAGTGCATTAACCGCTAGGATTGCCACGCAAATATTTAAATTAATTGACTTTGCATTATAGTGCAAGATCTGCTCATTTGCAGACAGGCACTTTGTTGAACAGCAATACCAGCAATCCTACACTGGGACTGTATTATCAGCCCATATTAGTTTATAAAAACATATAGACATCTAGTAATCCTATATGTTGCGTTTATTTTTTCTTCCTTTCAACAAGAGTTTAGGATACCAATGACTACATAGAAACCACCTTTTTTAAGAATTTCCCCATGCACAGGAGAGGAGGAACAAATCATGGAAGTGGAGGAGGAGCAGGAACCTAGATCTCAGGTGACGACTTGCCTACCCGGTAATTTGGAAAATGTAGCAGTAAAGTTAATTTATGTTAGTTAATCATATCATATTGCTGGTGCAGCTTTTGCTATTCAATAGAACAGAAGAAAATGTTGGCTTGCTAACCTGTTTGATACATGTGTGGTTGACACATTGACTGATACTGCAGATGATCTCTATGCTAGCTTGGAAAGAGGTGAAGGCAGAAATGTTGCTGGTAGTGATGGTCTTGACTGCTAAAGGCATCTCTATGGTGCAGGTTGACTACAAGATGTGCTTTCAGCAGATGGCACAACTCTGTAACTGGCTCTATGCTGACCAATAATCTGCTGAGACAGTTCCTCTTGATCGCTGCCAAGTAGGTATGTCAAGGTCTGGAGAAAGGTTGGTAACGTATTGGTAAATCTGGACATTCCAGCTCAGGTGCCGATGATCTCCTTGGCACATCTCTTTATCATGTACCACTTCAACCTTCAAATACTGCAGTCTGTCCTTAGAACCGTGGTGTTCCAAGACGACATTCTGGTCACAGGTCGTGACACTGCCGAACACCTGCACTACCTGGAAGAGGTTCTACGTTGTCTGGACAAAGTGGGGCTCAGGTTGAAACATTCAAAGTGCATCTTTATGGCACTGGAAGTCGAATTCCTGGGACAAAGATTGCTGCAGATGGCATCAGGCCTAAGGACTCGAAAACAGAGGCCATCAAAAATGCACCCAGACCCTAGAATGTGACGGAGCTGCATTCATTCCTTGGTCTTCTCAACTACTTTGGTAATTTCTTACGTAAATTGAGCACATTATTAGAGTCACTGCACATGCTGCTCAGAAAAGGCAACAACTGTGTTATGTATGCAACCCTATGTAACCAGTATTATACCACCACCACCAGAGGGCGTACCTGTTGGAGTCCCAAGGGATCCCAGCATCCCTTGGGAGCACTGTATATGAGCAGGCCTCCCATGCTGTACCAACACTCTGGAGTTAGAATAAAGGAACTAAGGTCACACTTACTCATATCTACAGGAATCAGTTACATTACTTTATTACGAACATAACAACTGGCGACGAGATAACGAACCATCACTCAAAAATGCAGATAACTGTTGGTATCCTGGAGAAATTTTCAGAAGGGGACGATTGGGAGGCCTTCGTGGAGCGACTCGACCAATACTTCATGAACAATGAGCTGGAAGGGGACGAGAACGCTGCCAAATGAAGGGCGATCCTCCTCACAGTCTGCGGGGCAACAACCTATGGCCTCATGAAGAATCTTCTCGCTCCGGTGAAACCAACAGCTAAATCGTATGAAGAACTGTGTACGCTGGTCCGGAAGCACCTCAATCCGAAGGTGAGTGTTCTGATGGCAAGGTATCGATTTTACACATGTCAACAGTCTGAAGGCCAGGAGCTTTAGTTTGGTGACGAAGGCAAGCTACGTCACCAAACTAAAGCGCCTTGCAGGACAAGGCGAATTCTATGGATTCCTGGAGCAAATGCTAAGAGACTTTTTCATGCTTGGCATTGGCCATGAGGTTATCCTTCGCAAACTATTGATGTTGAAACACTGAACCTGAGCAAAGCCATAACGATAGCACAGGCATTTATGTCCACCAGTAATAACACAAAACAAATTTCGCAACAACGAGGTTTCAGCAAGTACTGTACACAAAGTAACGTCATTTTCTGGCAGGAATGCATATGGCAGAACGTACACGCCTGCAACTGCACGACCTCAGATGACCACGTGTTCGCCATCAAGCGTTAATGCGAGGCAATTGACACCTTTTTGGCACTGTGGAGGCAATCATCGAGTCCATCAATGCCGCTTCAAATACTGTGTGCAAAGGCTGTGGAACAATGGGATACCTCCAGCAAGTGTGCAGACGAGCTGCAAACCCTGCAAAACACCATGTTCCAGAGGAAGCCTGGACACGGGTGCGAGTCAGTCTATCATGAGCAAAATGACCTTCAACAGGCTATGGTGCAACAAGGCACACAGGCCCAAGCTGAGCCCTATTCACACCAAGCTGAGAACTTACACAAAAGAGCTGATTCCTGCAATTGGCAATGCGGCAGTAAAAGTCTCCAATGATGGAGCAGTGCACGAACTCCCACTATGGATTGTACCAGGAGATGGCCCCGCACTGTTCGGCAGAAGCTGGCTGGGAAAAATTCACTGGAACTGGGGCAACATCTGAGCGCTCTCGTCTGTCGACGACGCCTCATGTGTCCAGGTTCTGAGCAAATTTCCATCGTTATTTGAGCTAGGCATCGGAAGTTTCTCAGGGGCGAAGGTGCAGATCCGCCTGGTTCCCAGTAGACGACCCATCCACCACAAGGCATGGGTGGTGCGATACATGATGCGAGAGAAAGTGCAGATCGAGCTGGACAGGCTGCAATGAGAAGGCACCTTTGCGCCGGTGGAGTTCAACAAGTGGGCCAGTGCAATTGTTCGATCCTCAAGGGCGATGGCACGGTCAGAATTTGTGGGGACTATAAAGTAATGATTAACCATTTTTCACTGCAGGACCAGTACCAGCTACCCAAGGCAGATGACTGATTTGCGACACTGGCAGGAGGGAAGACGTTTACCAAGTTGGACCTCACCTCGGCCTACATGACGCAGGAGCTGGCGGAATCTTCGAAAGGCCTCACCTGCATCAACACGCACAAAGATCTGTTCATCTACAATAGATGCCTGTTGGGGATTTGATCGGCCACAGCTATTTTTCAAAGGAACATGGAGAGCCTGTAAAGTCGGTCCCGCGCACCGTGGTTTTCCAGGACGATATATTGATCACAGGTCGGGACACCATCGAACACTTGAAGAATCTGGAAGAGGTTCTAAGTCGGCTAGATAGTGTGGGACTCAGGTTGAAATGCTCGAAGTATGTTTTCCTGGCACCAGAGGTCGAGTTCTTAGGGAGAAGTTTCGCGGCAGATGGCATCAGACCCACCAACGCCAAGACGGAGGCCATCAAGAACCCGCCAAGACCACAGAACATGACGGAGCTGTGGACATTCCTGGGACTCCACAATTATTTTGGTAATTTCCTACCCGGGTTAAGAACCTTGCTGGAACCTTTATATGTGTTGCTACACAAGGGAGATGACTGGGTATGGGAGAAATCAAAGAGACTGCTTTTGAGAAAGCCAGAAATCTGTTATGTTTCAACAACTGCTTGTTCTGTATGACCCATGTAAACGTTTAGTACGAGCTTGCGATACGTCTTCATACGGGGTCGGGTGTGTGTTACAACAAGCAAAAGAATTGGGAACATTGCAATTGGTCTCCTATGCATCCAGGAATTTGTCCAAGGCTGAATGGGCCTACAGCATGATTAAAAAAGAAGCTCTGGCATGCGTTTACAGAGTAAAAAAAATGCACCATTATCTGTTTGGTCTTAAGTTTGAGTTAGAAACTGACCATAAGCCGCTCACCTCGCTATTCTCAGAGAGCAAAGGGATTAATACTAATGCCTCTGCTCGCATCCAAAAGTGGACACTCACGCTGTCTGTAAATAACTATATAATCTGCCACAGGCCAGGCACAGAGAACTGTGCTGATGCTCTCAGTCGGCTACCATTGACCACCACCGGGGTGGAAATGGCACAGCCTGCAGACTTGCTCTTGGTGATGGATGCATTTGAAAACAAAAAGTCACCCGTTACGGCCCGCCAGATCAGGACCTGGAACAGCCAGGATCCTTTACTGTCCCTTGTAAAAAAACTGTGTCCTCCATGGGAGCTGGTCCAGTGTCCCAGCGGAATTGCTTGAAGAAATCAAGCCATTCCAACGGCGCAAAGACGAAATGTCCATAAAGGCAGACTGTCTTTTGTGGGGTAATCGTGTGGTTTTGCCCAAGAAAAGCAAAGGATACGTTCATACGCCATCTACACAGTACCCACCCAGGCATAGTAATGATGAAAGCTATAACCATATCCCAAGTGTGGTGGCCCAGCATTGACTCAGATTTGGAGTCTTGCGTGCGCCAATGAAACACTTGCTCTCACCTGAGCAATGCACCCAGGGATGCACCGCTAAGTTTGTGGTCATGGCCCTCCAAACCGAGGTCTAGGATCCACGTTGACTTTGCTGGGCCATTTCTAGGCAAAATGTTTTTGGTTGTTGTGGATGTTTATTCAAAATAGATTGAGTATGTAATAATGTCTGTGAGCACATCCACTGCCATTATCGAAAGCCTACGAGCCATGTTTGCCACGCACGGCCTGCCTGATGTCCTTGTCAGCGACAATGGGCCGTGCTTCACCAGTGCAGAATTCAAGGAATTCATGACCCTTCAATGGGATCAAGCACGTCACATCTGCCCCGTTCAAGCCCTCATCCAAAGGCCAGGCAGAACGGGCAGTCCAAACCATCAAGCAAAGCTTGTAACGCGTGTCGGAAGGCTTCCTGCAGACCCGCCTGTCCCAAGTCCTGCTCAGCTACCGTACCAGACTCCACTCGCTCACTGGGGTTCCCCCAGACGAGCTGCTCATGAAAAGGGCGCTCAAAACAAGGCTCTCTCTTGTCCACCCTGATCTCCATTATCACGTCGAGGACAGGCGACATCAACAAAGCATGTATCCTGATCACGCAAATTTGCCACGCGATATTGAAGTCAATGATCCTGCAATTTTTACTCAACTATGGACGTGGACCCAAATGGCTTGCTGGCACTGTCAGAGCCAAAGAAAGGATTAGAGTGTTTCAGGTCAAACTCGTAAATGGACTAACATGCAGAAAGCATTTGGACCAAACCAAACTGCAATTCACAGACAGCCACGAGCAACCCAAAGAGGACACCACCAAATTCGACCCTCCGACACACACACAAGTGGCAACCGACATCACAGTTGACCACGAAGCTAAACTCACCATCCTCAGAAGCCCAGCCATGCCAGCTGCATAGCAGCCCAGCGAAGAACGAACCAACTCATCTACACCTGCATTTGTACTGAGACGATCGACTAGAGAGTGATGAGCCCCATATCGTCTCACCCTGTAAATAAGAGTACTATTGACTTTGGGAGGGTGTGATGTTATGTATGCAACCCTATATAACCAGTATTATACCGCTACCAGAGGGCGTACCTGTTGCAGTCCCAAGGGATCCCAGCATCCCCTGCGAGCACTGTATATAAGCAGGCCTCCCATGCTGTACAAACACTCTGGAGATGGAATAAAGGAACTAAGGTTATACTTACTCACGTCTAAAGTACTCAGTTACATTACTTTATTACGAACATAACAAACTGGGTTTGGGGTGTATCTCAAGACAGGGCCTTCACGAAGGCTAGAAATCTGCTTTGTTCCAACAAATTGCTGGTACATTATGACCCATGCACGTGTTTAGTATTGGCCTGTGACGCTTCATCACATGGGGTTGGTTACGTGCTCCAACAATCCAATGAGTCGGGCAAACTACAACCCATTGTGTACGCGTCGAGAAGCATGTCTAAAGCAGAAAGAGCCGACGGCATGGTAGAGAAAGAAGCTTTAGCCTGCATATATGGGGTTAAAAAGATGCACCAGTATCTGCTTAGGATTCGTTTCGAGCTTGAAACTGATCAAAAGCCACTCATATCTTTGTTTTCAGAGAAACATGGAGGCTTTCTTTAAATACAAGGGCTGCACGTGTGTCTGTGGCCCAATGACTGCCGACGGTTGCTCCCCCTGGTGACAGGTAAACCCAGACATACATACATTACATCATTCCCCCCCCAAGATCTTGGTATCAGTCCTATTTACAAATTGAAATGGCCGGGGGCTTTCCGCTCCCGAGTTGATCATCTCAGTTCAATTCCAGATCATGAATGACTCGGAGAGCTCACCCAAATCTAAAATTGAACTGAGACGATCAACTGGGGAGCGGAAAGCCCCGGGCCATCTCAATTTGTAAATAGTACTGATACCAAGATCTTGCGGGGGAATTATGTCACATATGTATGTATGGATTTACCTGTCACCAAGAGGAGCGACCGTCGGAGGTCATTGGGCCATAGCCACACACGTGCAGTCCTTGTATATACAGAAAGCCTCCATGTTTCTCTGAAATATGGCTGCAGCCGAGCGAATTCCAAAGAGATACCCTGTTATAAATAAACAGCCCTTTATGTGTATTGATGCACGTAAGTTTCTTTGACGATTCGACAAGCTCCTGTGTCATATAGGCTGACATCAGATCCAATTTGGTGAACTCGCATTCACCAACTCGCATTGCAAACAGCCTTTGGTAACGAGTACTGATCCTGTTTCAAAACTCAGTTGATCGTAACCTTGTAGTCTCCACAAATCCTGACAGTGCCATCACTCTTCAGCACATGAACAATGGGACTAGCCCATTCGTTAAATTCGACCGATGAAATTACCCCTTCGCGTTGCAGTCTGTCAAGTTTGATTTCGACCTTCTCCCTCATCATGTATGGGACCGCCCAGGCTTTGTGATGGACGGGTCTTGCATCCGAGTCCAGGTGGATCTGCACCTTGGCTCCCGTGAAGTTGCCGATGCCCAGTTCAAACAGCGAGGGAAATTTGCTCAGCACTTGAGCACACAAAGCGTCATCCACCGATGACAAAGCTTTAATATTGTTCCAGTTCCACTTTATTTTTTTCGAGCCAACTCCTGCCGAACAGCGTTGGACCATTGCCTGGAACAATCCACAGCGATAGATCATGAACAGCCCATCATACGACAACTTGACTGCTGCACTGCCAATCACTGGTATGAGATCTTTGGTGTAGGTACGCAATTTTGCATTTACTGGACTCAGCTTGGGTTTCACGGCCTTGGTGTCCTACAGCTTTTCGAAAGTCCTCTGGGTCATAATTGACTGACTCGCAACGTGTCTAATTCCATAGATACCAGCACGCCGTTCAATTTTACTTCAATCATTATCGGTTGGCACTTTGTCAGGAATGAATGTACACTATACACGTCCTCCTCGGGTATCTCGGGTTGCATTGCCGGATCCGCTCCGGATCGGTCATCAACATCCATGTGATGTGTCACAGCACGCTTGCTGAGCTGTGGACACATCCACTGAAGGTGCCCCATTTTTGCACAGCCTCTACAAATATACTGTCTGAAACGGCACTGATGAGGCCAATGATTGCCCGCACAATGCCAACAGGGTGAAATCGGATTCGTACCCAATGACAAACTTCGAGCAGCTACAGGTTTCGCAAACACTGTCGGGTAGGCCATGCCAGGTGCCACTCTGCCAACCGACAACACAATCTGGTACACAGTACTTGCCGTGGAGTTCCGACTCTGCGGGGATATCTGCTTTGTACTATTGACCGTGGTCAGGCAAGCCTGGGCGATCATGATAGCCCTGCTCAGAGCCAGCGTCTCCGCAGCCAGCAGCTTCCCCAGGATCACCTCATGGTTTATGCCTATTCCAAAGATGTCACGCATCATGTCTCCCAACATGGTTCCAAACTTACACGGCCCAGCGAGACGTCTCAGGTCGGCAACAAATTCCGCCACGTCCTGGCCCTCAGAACGAACATGCTTGTTAAAGCAATATCTCAAGATAATGATGCCTTCTTTAGGTTTGAGATGGTCCCGAATCAGAGCACACAATTCCTCATAGGTCTTTTCCGTAAGACGTGCAGGTGAGAGCAGATTCTTTATGAAGCCATAGATTTTTGGACCACAAACCGTGAGGAAAACCGTCCTGCGCCGACCTACGTCAGCATCTTCATCCACCTTGTTGGCCACGAAGTATTGGTTGAGGCGATCTGTAAAATCCTCCCAGTCTTCCTCCATGAATCGCACAGGATTCCAACGGTGCTCATTTTTTTTTTGTGCGTGAAATTTCGTATTGTGCCTCGTCGCCAAATGTTGCGTATGCAATAACTCAATTGGCTTAGTACCGTGAACTCAATCAGGCGCGACCTGACTCTACTTTATTAGCTCTCAAAGTGAGGATTAAATATGGAGGTTTTCTTTATATACAAGGGCTGCACGTGTGTGTCTGTGGCCCAATGACCTCGGACGGTCGCTTCCCCTGGTGGCAGGTAAACCCGGGCATACATAAATTACAGGGGAATTTTTAAATCAATCTCTAATATTAATTTGAACCTTTTAAAAGTTTATTCTCAGGATATGGGCGTCACTGGCAAAGTGGTATTTATTGACCATCTCTAGTTGCCCTTGAGAAGGTGGTGATGGGTCTTCTTGAACCGCTGCAGTCCTTGTGGTGAAGGTACTCCTACAATGTTGTTAGGTAGGGACTTCCAGGATTTTGAACCAGAAATGATGAATGAGCTCAACTTGCTTAATGCCATGGGTCTCTGTGTCTTGCAGTTAGATGTGTTGTTACTCCCTGAGCTCCATTAAAAGTTTATATTGATGTATTTTCCTGTTCTTTGCCTGGGGATATTGGATCATCTAAGCGCAGTGAATCCAAGAAAATTGGACAGGGAAGAATGCACTCAGGGAGCCTGCCCAATTTTCCATTCATTTAAATTAATGGATGGAAAATCAGATGCATTCTCTTGGGGGCAGAAGAATTAAACAGTTTAAAATAAATGGGTTAATAGCTCCACCAAAAAGCAGACAAAAGAATTACAGACAAACATGTTTGGTGTTTGTACACAGATATCCCACAGGGCCAGTCATTTCAAGGCCCTTGTTGTTTAGTATAAATGAATCTGTCCATATCCTTGTATATTGGATTTACCTACTCTAAGGATGATGGGTAAGTGTAATATCTCAGTGATAATTTTGTCATATACTCAAAGCAGCAGTTCTGTACAACAAAGAAGGATTTTATTATTGCATCAGCATCTCCACTGGTACCTGACCTTTGACACTTTCAAGTCAAGGCATCTCTTCTACCCAGATTGCAAACTGCTATATTTTTTTTATTCGTCACTGGCAAGGACAGCATTTATTGCCCATCCATAATTGTCCTTGAGAAGGTGGTGATGAGCTGCTTTCTTGAACCACTGCAGTCCTTGTGGTGAAGATACTCCCACAGTGCTGTTAAGGAGGGAGTTCTAGGATTTTGACCCAGTGACGATGAAGGAATGGTGTTCCCATGCGCCTGCTGCCCTTTCCCTGCTAGGTGGTAGAGGACACGGGTTTGGGAGGTGCTGCCGAAGAAGCTTTGGCTGCAGGTGTTGCAGAGCATCTTATAGATGGTACACACTGCAGACACTCGGGTGGTGGAGGGAGTGAAGGCTTAAGGTGGTGAATGGAGTGCCAATCAAGTGGGCTGCTCTGTCCTGGATGGTGCTGAGGTTCTTGAGTGTTGTTGGAGCTGCACTATTCCAGGCAAGTGGAGAGTATTCCATCACACTCCTGACTTATGCCTTGTAGATGGGGGAAAGGCTTTGGCGAGTCAGGAGCTGAGACACTCGCCGCAGAATACCCAGCCTCTAACCTGCTCTTGTTGACACAGTATTTATGTGGCTGGTCCAGTTAAGTTTCTGGTCAATGGTGACTCCCAGGATGTTGATGGTGGGGTATTTGGCGATGGTAATGCTGTTGAATGTCAAGTCGTTGGACTCGAACTTGTTGGAGATAGTCATTGTCTGGCACTTGCGTGGCGTGAATGTTACTCGCCACTTACCAGCCCAAGCCTGAATGTCGTCCAGGTCTTGTTGCATGCAGGCATGGACTGCTTCATTATCTGAGGAGTTGTGAATGGAACTGAACACTGTGCAATCATCAGCGAACATCCCCACTTCTGACACTGGGGCTGAATTTGCGGCCCCAATGGGCACTTATGAGGTACGCATGTGCTCATAGGGGCCCCGCAAGTTCCGGGTTTAGACCTGCACTGCGCATGCACTGAAACCTCTTGACAGATTGTATGAATCTAAAAGAAATGGGCCTCTGCGGGCGGAGAGTTGGCCAATTTCTGCCCAGCAAATGCCCTTGAAATTCTCATGCCTGGTAAAAACAGGTAAGAGCTTTAAAAAAATAGAAAAATAAAATTATACATTAAAATCCCTGTCCAATAAGATAAGTTTATTTTTAGCCTTGCTAAAACATACTTTAAAAAGTCAAAAATTTTAATTTTCGCTAAAATATTTAATTAAATGGCATTTTAATTCATTTGACATATGTAATTTAAAAAATATATATTTCATGTGTTTGTGTATTTTTTAAGTGATCCCATTCATACTTATGGCAGTTCCGTACAAACAGAATCCCCATAAGTATGAATGGGGATTCCCTTTTATTATTGGTTGGACAAGCCAACATGATCCCAGGGGCGCCCTGGGATATGTGGGCCTCTACCCGCAGGCACCCAGAGATGCCCAGGAGTAAAAATCTATGAACCTCCTGAACCATCAAATAAATTCGTAGATTTTTGCAGGTTGGAGGCATCTGTCCGTGGGAAGCCGCCAACCGCAAATTTTGGGCCATTATGATGTAGGGAAGGTCATTGATGAAGCAGCTATAGGGTTGATCCCCTGACTTGATGGTAATGGTAGAGTGAGGGATATGTCAGGCCATGATGCTATAGATTCTGGTGGAACACTGTTCTGCTGCTACTGGATAGCAAGTCTCTTACACCCACCCCTGTCGTACATTTCAATGGCAAATAAAATTGTAATCCATTATTGTTGTCGCCACTAAGCTTATACATTCAGTCTATGTGCGAGTTTCTGGGTCTGCAGTGAATAATGCCTTCTACTTGAACAACAACAACTTATATTTATATAGCACCTTTAACATAATAAAACATCCCAAGGCAATTCACAGAAGTGTTATCAAAAATAAATTTGACACTGAGCCAAATAAGGAGATGTTAGGTCAGATGACCAAAAGCTTGGTCAAAGAGGTAGTTTTTAAGGAGAGTCTTAAAGGAGGAAAGAGAAGTCGAGAGGTGGAGAGAATTAGGAAGGGAATTCCAGAAATTAGGATCGAGGCAGCTGAAGGCACGACTGCAAATGATGGAGCATTTAAAATCGAGGCTGTTCAAAAGTCCAGAATAGGTGGAGCGTAGAGGTCTAGGTGATTATCGGCCCGGAGAAAATTAGAGATAATGAGGGGTGAGGCCATGGAGGGATTTAAAAACAAGGAGGAGAATTTTAAAATCAAGGCGTTGCTTAACTGGGAGCCAATGTAGGTCAGCATAGGGGAGATGGGTGAGCAGGACTTGGTGCGAGTTATCACACGAGCAACAGAGCTTTGATGACCTCACGTTTATGGAGGGTAGAACTAGTGAGACCGGCCAGGAATGCATTGGAATAGTCAAGTCTACAGGTGATAAAGGCAGGATGAGGGTTTCAGCAACAGATAACTTGAGGTAAGGGTGAAGATGGGCGATATTACAAAGGTCGAAATGGGCAGTCTTAGTGATAGAATGGGTATTGGGTACCAAGCTCAATTAATGATCAAATGTGACACCAAGCTTGCAAACAGACCTGGTCAGCTTTAGACAGTTGCCGTGGAGAGAGATCAAATCAGTGGAAAGGAAATGGAGTTTGTGGCATGAACTGAAGATAATGACTTTGATCTTTCCGATATTTAATTGGAGGAAATTTCTACGCGGTCAAGCAGTCTGATAGTATAGAGATGGTGGAGGGTTCGAGAGAGATGGAGGAGAGGAAGAGCTGGGTATCATCAGCATACATGTGAAAACTCACATTGTGTTAGAAACATAGAAACATAGAAAATAGGTGCAGGAGTAGGCCATTCAGCCCTTCTAGCCTGCACCGCCATTCAATGAGTTCATGGCTGAACATGCAACTTCAGTACCCCCTTCCTGCTTTCTCGCCATACCCCTTGATCCTCCTAATAGTAAGGACTTCATCTAACTCCCTTTCGAATATATTTAGTGAATTGGCCTCAACTACTTTCTGTGGTAGAGAATTCCACAGGTTCACCACTCTCTGGGTGAAGAAGTTTCTCCTCATCTCGGTCCTAAATGGCTTACCCCTTATCCTTAGACTGTGACCCCTGGTTCTGGACTTCCCCAACATTGGGAACATTCTTCCTGCATCTAACCTGTCTAAATCCGTCAGAATTTTAAACGTTTCTATGAGGTCCCCTCTCATTCTTCTGAACTCCAGTGAAAACAAGCCCAGTTAATCCAGTCTTTCTTGATAGGTCAGTCCCACCATCCTGGGAATCAGTCTGGTGAATCTTCGCTGCACTCCCTCAATAGCAAGAATGTCCTTCCTCATGTTAGGAGACCAAAACTGTACACAATACTCCAGGTGTGGCCTCACCAAGGCCCTGTACAACTGTAGTAACACCTCCCTGCCCCTGTACTCAAATCCCCTCGCTATGAAGGCCAACATGTCATTTGCTTTCTTAAACGCCTGCTGTACCTGCATGCCAACCTTCAATGACTGATGTACCATGACACCCAGGTCTCGTTGCACCTCCCCTTTTCCTAATCTGTCACCATTCAGATAATAGTCTGTCTCTCTGTTTTTACCACCAAATTGGATAACCTCACATTTATCCACATTATACTTCATCTGCCATGCATTTGCCCACTCACCTAATCTATCCAAGTCACTCTGCAGCCTCATAGCATCCTCTTCGCAGCTCACACTGCCACCCAACTTAGTGTTATCCGCAAATTTGGAGATACTACATTTAATCCCCTCGTCTAAATCATTAATGTACAATGTAAACAGCTGGAGCCCCAGCACAGAACCTTGCGGTACCCCACTAGTCACTGCCTGCCATTCTGAAAAGTACCCATTTACTCCTACTCTTTGCTTCCTGTCTGACAACCAGTTCTCAATCCACGTCAGCACACTACCCCCAATCCCATGTGCTTTAACTTTGCACATTAATCTCTTGTGTGGGACCTTGTCGAAAGCTTACTGAAAGTCCAAATATACCACATAAACTGGTTCTCCCTTGTCCACTTTACTGGAAACATCCTCAAAAAATTCCAGAAGATTTGTCAAGCATGATTTCCCTTTCACAAATCCATGCTGACTTGGACCTATCATGTCACCTCTTTCCAAATGTGCTGCTATGACATCCTTAATAATTGATTCCATCATTTTACCCATTACTGAGGTCAGGCTGACCGGTCTATAATTCACTGTTTTCTCTCTCCCTCCTATTTTAAAAAGTGGGGTTACATTGGCTACCCTCCACTTGATGAGAACTGATCCAGAGTCAATGGAATGTTGGAAAATGACTGTCAATGCATCTGCTATTTCCAAGGCCACCTCCTTAAGTACTCTGTGATGCAGTCCATCACGCCCTGGGGATTTATCGGCCTTCAATCCCATCAATTTCCCCAACACAATTTCTCGACTAATAAAGATTTCCCTCAGTTCCTCCTCCTTACTAGACCCTCTGACCCCTTTTATATCCGGAAGGTGTTTGTGTCCTCCTTAGTGAATACCGAACCAAAGTACTTGTTCAATTGGTCTGTCATTTCTTTGTTCCCCGTTATGACTTCCCCTGATTCTGACTGCAGGGGACCTACGTTTGTCTTTACTAACCTTTTTCTCTTTACATATCTGTTGAAACTTTTGCAATCTGCCTTAATGTTCCCTGCAAGCTTCTTCTCGTACTCCATTTTCCCTGCCCTAATCAAACCCTTTGTCCTCCTCTGCTGAGTTCTAAATTTCTCCCAGTCACCGGGTTCGCTGCTATTTCTGGCCTATTTGTATGCCACTTCCTTGGCTTTAATACTATCCCTGATTTCCCTTGATAGCCACGGTTGAGCCACCTTCCCTTTTTTATTTTTACGCCAGACAGGAATGTACCATTGTTGTAGTTCATCCATGCGTTCTCTAAATGTCTGCCATTGCCCATCCACAGTCAACCCCTTAAGTATCATTCGCCAATCTATCCTAGCCAATTCATGCCTCATACCTTCAAAGTTACCCTTCTTTAAGTTCTGGACCATGGTCTCTGAATTAACTGTTTCATTCTCCATCCTAATGCAGAATTCCACCATATTATGGTCACTCTTCCCCAAGGGGCCTCGCACAATGAGATTGCTAATTAATCCTCTCTCATTACACAACACCCAGTCTAAGATGGCCTCCCCCCTAGTTGGTTCCTCGACATATTGGTCTAGAAAACCATCCCTTATGCACTCCAGGAAATCCTCCTCCACCGTATTGCTTCCAGTTTGGCTAGCCCAATCTATGTGCATATTAAAGTCACCCATTATAACTGCTGCACCTTTATTGCATGCACCCCTAATTTCCTGTTTGATGCACTCCCCAACATCACTACTACTGTTTGGAGGTCTGTACACAACTCCCACTCACGTTTTTTGCCCTTTGGTGTTCTGCAGCTCTACCCATATAGATTCCACATCATCCAAGCTAATGTCTTTCCTAACTATTGCATTAATCTCCTCTTTAACCAGCAATGCTATCCCACCTCCTTTTCCTTTTATTCTATCCTTCCTGAATGTTGAATACCCCTGGATGTTGAGTTCCCAGCCCTGATCATCCTGGAGCCACGTGTCTGTAATCCCAATCACATCATATCTGTTAACGTCTATTTGCACAGTTAATTGCCGGATGATGTCACCGAGGGGCAGCATAGGAGGGAAATTGGAGCATAGATGCTTGGGGTAACACCAGAGGTGACAGTGCGGGATCGGGAAGTGAAGCCATTGCAGGTGATTCTATGGTTACTGTGGAAAGATAGGAATTAAACTAGGTGAGTGCAGTCCTATCTAGCTTGGTGACAGTAGAGAGGCTTTGGAGCAGAATTTTGTGGTCATCCATGTCAAAGGCTGCAGACAGTTCCAGAAGGATGAGAAGGGATAGATTACCTTTGTCACAGTCAATTAGGATGTCATTTGATGGCATTTGACTTCTACTCTTGGCTCCATATTTGAAGTACTGGTGACAGATCACTTTGGATAGCTCCTGTCTAAGTTTTACTTCACTATGGTTGAGGTAATCCTCTGGAGCATGGGTACAGAATCCCTAGTTTCTGCATGGGATACCTCTCTAGGTGATAAAGGCAGGGTGATGGTTTCCACAGCAAAGAAATGTTTCTTTTGGTTCAGCTGGAATATCCTGGATTTCTGCCAGAATGGGTCAATTCTGCAATCACCCATTGTTTTGACTGGTAAGAAATTCTTCCCTTTCACGAGGCACTTACATTAAACGTTGAATTATCACCTCTTCTGACAAATTGAAATCATAGAATCATAGAAATTTATGGCACAGAAGGAGGCCATTCGACCCATCGTGGCATCTATATGTAAAGGGTTGGCTAAGCAAACAAGTCAAGGGTCTCAGTTTCTTCACTATCATGCTATCCCTCAAACATTTCACTCACATTAGTTGATGTTCCACAAGCTTCTGAGCTTCATTTGACCCTTGTCATGCTGAGTCTATGAACACTTGTGCTTTCTTCTACTAACATTCGTCATGTCAGGCTTTAGCAAGCTGAAGCAAAACCTCAGCTAGTGTTTATAAGTGACTCATTTGGAGGGCATCCCGTTACAGAGTGTAGGGTGTTTATATATATCAATTAAAAAATGGCAATCAGTGTGGTCAGGATAAATTTGTGTTCCTCTGGTCAGGATATAAAGTTTTATAAAGAGTGCTTATGTAAGAATTTGCACAAACCTGTCTGCAACCCCATTTGAGGAGGGTGGTATCGGGGGAGGTGTATCTTTAACTCCATTTAACTTAATTAAGGTACAAAATTCTGCATAGGAACTGTCTTATCCTTCAAATTTTGAATCATTCCCTCAATGTCCTTCCCAAGGCCAGCCCAGCTTTGTGCAGCAGATGTTCCTCATGAAAATCACCAAATAATGTAGCTCTGTATTTAGATATTGCTGCTCTGAGCCCTCAACACACATGACCGCAGAGGTACTAACAGAACATTTTTATTCCAAATATGAAAGCAGGATCCTTCTTTTCAACATGGGCATTTTTATGTTTGCTACTGTTTAATATCTGGGAAGCAAAAGCAATTGATCACTCTTCTCCATTTCCCAGCATGAGAAGCATCAAAGACAAAACACAATTGCTTCCTCGTGTAAACCTCTACTATCCATACCAAATAAACAGTACAACACAGAAGTAGGCCATTCAACCTAATGGTCCAGAAATTGCTGGAGTGAGGCATCTCGTGGTGAGAGTTGGATATTTTTCCCAAACTTTCATTTCTAATTAATTTTGTGCGACAAATTGCTGGAAATGCAAGTTGATAACAGCGCAAGGTCAACGGGGCATCTGGGACCGTAGTTAATGCGGAGCCATTGACTATCTCCTTAACCAATAAAATTTAAGGCCAGAGGAAGAAACAGAATGAACACTGGAGAAAGAAATAGGGTTAATTAGAGTCAAATCAGATACAGAGAGAAATAAAGCGAGGGAAATATAGAAACATAGAAAATAGGTGCAGGAGTAGGCCATTCGGTCCTTTGAGCCTGCACCGCCATTCAATAAGATCATGGCTGATCATTCCCTCAGAGCCCCTTTCGTGCTTTCTCTCCATACCCCTTGATCCCCTTAGCCGTAAGGGCCATATCTAACTCCCTCTTAAATATATCCAATCAACTGGCATCAACAACTCTCTGCGGCAGGGAATTCTATAGGTTAACAACTCTCTGAGTGAAGAAGTTTCTCCTCATCTCAGTCCTAAACGGCCTACCCCTTATCCTTAGACTGTGACCCCTGGTTCTGGACTTCCCCATCATTGGGAACATTCTTCCTGCATCTAACCTGTCAGAATCTTATACGTTTCTATGAGATCCCCTCTCATCCTTCTAAACTCCAGTGAATAAAGGCCCAGTTGATCCAGTCTCTCTTCATATGTCAGTCCTGCCATCCCGGGAATCAGTCTGGTGAACCTTCACTGCACTCGTTCAATAGCAAGAACGTCCTTCCTCAGATTAGGAGACCAAAACTAAACACAATATTTCAGGTGAGGCCTCGCGAAGACCCTGTACAACTGCAGTAAGACCTCGCTGCTCCTATATTCAAATCCCCTAGCTATGAAGGCCAACATTCCATTTGCCTTCTTCACCGCCTGCTGTACCTGCATGCCCACTTTTAGTGACTGATGAACCATGACACCCAGGTCTCATTGCACCTCCCCTTTTCCTAATCTGCCGCCATTCAGATAATATTCTGCCTTCGTGTTTTTGCCCCCAAAGTGCATAACCTCACATTTATCCACATTATACTGCATCTGCCCACTCACCTAACCTGTCCAAGTCACCCTGCAGCCTCTTAGCATCCTCCTCATAGCTCACACCGCCATCCAGTTTAGTGTCATCTGCAAACTTGGCGATATTACACTCAATTCCTTCATCTAAATCGTTAATGTATGTTGTAAAGAGCTGGGGTCCCAGCAATGAGCCCTGCGACACTCCACTAGTCACTGCCTGCCATTCTGAAAAGGACCCGTTTATCTGCTTCCTGTCTGCACAACAGTTCTCTATCCACGTCAGTACATTTCCCCCAATACCATGCGCTTTGATTTTGCAAACCAATCTCTTGTGCGGAACCTTGTCAAAAGCCTTTTGAAAGTCCAAATATACCACATCCACTGGTTCTCCCTTGTCCACTCTGCAAGTTACATCCTCAAAAAATTCCAGAAGATTTGTCAAGCATGATTTCCCTTTCATAAATCCATGCTGACTTGGTCCGATCCTGTCACTGCTTTCCAAATGTGCTGCTTTTTCATCCTTAATGACTGATTCCAACATTTTCCCCACTAGTGATGTCAGGCTAACCGGTCTATAATTACCCATTTTCTCTCTCCCACCTTTTTAAAAAAGTGGTGTTACATTAACTACCCTCCAGTCCATAGGAACTGATCCAGAGTCGATAGACTGTTGCAAAATGATCACCAATGCATCCACTATTTCTAGGGCCACTTCCTTAAGTACTCTGAGATGCAGACTATCATGCCCTGGGGAGATATCGGCATTCAATCCATCAATTTCCCTAACACAATTTCCCGCCTAATAAGGATATCCTTCAGTTCCTCCTTCTCACTAGACCCACTGTCCCCTAGTACATTCAGAATGTTATTTGTGTCTTCCTTCGTGAAGAAAGAACCGAAGTATTTGTTCAATTGATCTGCCATTTCTTTGTTCCCCATTATAAATTCACCTGAATCCAACTGCAAGGGACTTACGTTTGTCTTCACTAATCTTTTTCTCTTCACATATTTATAGAAGCTTTTGCAGTCAGTTTTTATGTTCCCAGCAAGCTTCCTCTCGTACTCTATTTTCCCCCTCTTAATTAAACCCTTAGTCCTCCTCTGTTGAATTCTAAATTTCTCCCAGTCCTCAGGTTTGTTGCTTTTTCTAGCCAATTTATATGCCTCTTCCTTGGATTCAACACTATCCCTAATTTCCTTTGTTAGCCATGGTTGAGCCACCTTCCCCATTTTATTTTTATTCCAGACAGGGATGTCCAATTGCTGAAGTTCATCCATGTGATCTTTAAATGTTTGCCATTGCTTATCCACCGTCAACCCTTTAAGTATCCTTTGCCAGTCTATTCTAGCCAATTCACGCCTCATACCATCGAAGTTACATTTCCTTAATTTCAGGACCCTAGTTTCCGAATTAACTGTGTCACTCTCCATCTTAATAAAGAATTCTACCATATTATGGTCGCCCTTCCCCAAGGGGCCTCGTACAACAAGATTGCTAATTAGTCCCTTCGCATTACACATCACCCAGTCTAGGGTGGCCAGCTCTCTAGTTGGTTCCTCGACATATTGGTCGAGAAAACCATCCCTAATACACTCCAGGAAATCCTCCTCCACCGAATTGCTACCAGTTTGGTTAGCCCAATCAACATGTAGATTAAAGTCACCCATGATAACTGCTGTACCTTTATTGCACACATCCCTTATTTCTTGTTTGATGCTGTCCCCAACCTCACTACTACTGTTTGGTGGTCTGTACACAACTTGCTCTAACGTTTTCTGCCCTTTGTAATTCCGCAGCACCACCCATACCGATTCTACTTCATCCAGGCTAATGTCCCTCCTTACTATTGCATTAATTTTGTAAGGGGTTTCTCAGGGAATGTTGTTGTGCCTTGGGTGTCTCTCTCTGGGCTTCTGCCCTCACAGCTTATGCCTGGCCTGTGAGGTACCCTGAGTGCTGCAAGAGCACCCCTGGAGAGACTGTGTCCACAGCTTATGAAGGGGGTTTTGAGACTCGTGCGTCCCCACAGCTTATGCCTAGCTTGTGAGGCACCTGTGAGTGTCAAACACTCCTAACCCTTTCTTCCCTAGCCTGTGACACACAGTTGAGCGTTTTCGAGGCGCTCCTAGCTTCCCTTACACGGTTCTGACATAAGACTCACGATCAGGAGATGTAATACAATAGAACTGAGACAAGGTGATTCCAAGAGGAACTTTAGGCTTCCAATTTATTTGACAAGGTGTATCTCAACAAATAGCAATACACCAACAAAACAATCCCCCTAAATCCCACTAAATGGACACAACAAAAATCTTTACACAAGTTTAGCACTACAATGCCCAACCTCCCACCTTTCCTGGCCTAACTGAGTTGGGAGTTCCAGGGACCAGAGGTTATACTCACTATTGTGCCTTCTGCAAGTCTGGTGGTTTGTTTCTTCTATCTTCGGTGTCTTCGGACACTGGTTTTCCTTCAGTGTCGAGAGACTTGCTGGTTGTTGGATCACGAGGGCAGGGAACCACCCACACTATGTCAGAAATCCCTTTTTATAGCCAGATTATCCAGTCCGCCTCTCCTGCTGAAATCGATTCTTCCCATTGGTGGGCTTTGTGATTTTGAAAAATGCAGCAGTTTTAGATTATTGCGGGTTTTTTCCACTGATGTTAACCTACTCAAGGTTTGAGTGGGTGTTGATTGCGTTGGCCTCCTGTAGCCATTGTGTAGGCCCTTGGGTTGTTTTGGGTTCCCTGGTTTCTAAAGGTCTGCATAATTTTCCTTCAATTCAGTTTTTCTAACCTACTCGAGGTTTGAGTAGGTGTTAATTGGGTTGGCCTCCTGTAGCCATTGTGCAGGTCCTTGGTTTCTTTTGGATTCCCTAGTTTTCTGAAGATCTGCATAATTTCCTTCCATAGTGTAAACATGGGGAAGACAATAGTCTGATAATGGCTGTGAGTCAGTCCCACAGTTTGAGCAAGTGTTCTCCCATTGGCTTGAAAGCCCCATGCTTTGGGCTGACTCTGTCTCACCATTGGCCCTCCGGTGTCCTCCCCCGTCCAATCACTGCTCTGCCAAGGTCAAACTGTATTGGTTTCAATTCACAGCACAGACTGATCCCACAGCCCTTTTCCTTCTGGGTAAAATGAGGGATTTTCGTCCTCCCCTACATAATCCCCCATCTGATACAGTCAGACACCACTCGAGTGTGTCAAAGTTCAGGGTGCTGAGAAAACCCTAGTTCTCCCAAATTGCCCAACTTTCCCCAGTTTAACTCTAAACTGATCCCGGCGATATATATCGTAATTCCTTTTAACGCGGTGCAAAACACAGAATCCAACCGGTTACAATATACGACAGCAATATACATATATGTATTTAAGGTTACAGCAGCAATTATACATTGAGTCTCATTTCAGTCTTAATCGTAAAACAAAGAAACCTGCCCTGCAAACTCCCCAGGGGCCATGTATGAAAACGCAGTCATCCCTGGGAATAACAAAACTGCTTAAGTGTCGCGGTCAAGCTTTGTTTACACGCCTTGAGTGTTTAGCAATGGCTCTCCTGTCTATGTAGTAGCCTAAGGAACTGCTTTCTTTTTCTTTTTCTCCTGAGCTTACAGCTTGTAACTGGCAGATAAGCTACAATCAGGAGTTGGACGATTACTAAGGCATGCGATCCCACCCGGATCCACGCAGGTATGTCTGCCCGTATCCCCAAATCCCACCATGCTGGGGGTTTAATCTGGGCAATCTCCCCTGCTAGAATTTCAGTTTTATGCTCCATGGTGTAAAAATGTTTTTGAGACAAATCCACTGCCTGGAGGAGGGCTGTAAGTTTCTCAGGTAGTGGGGCAATGGGATAGCCAAACTGGGCGACATATTGTTGTAGATGGCTGAGGTTGTTTTGTACCGTGAGGTGAATCGTGGAAGGTTCAGAGAAGGGTATGATTCTGTTGTGTGCCACTTGAACCTCTGCCCTGGGTTTAAAGCAAAAGCTGCTGTACGGTATTGGACACCACTTTCCCAGTCCGTGTTCATACCGTTGGGCACTTGTGGTGACACAATATGTCCCACCGCCTACATATGCTATCTGTGGAGGCATGTGGTTTGGGGCCATTACCTCCATTGTGCAATTGATAGGCTCTGCCCCAGCAGTGCTGAACCCGCATTGTGGCCTTGCAAAAGCGTTCAAGTGCTGGGGGCACAGGATTACTTGTGCTCCTCTGCCCCGACAACCCGAGAGGTCTGTACCTGTCAGTGTGCTCCCACATTGCGACATAAGGTGGGACCTCTTGGAATCGAACATGCACCCCTTCACGAATGACTCCCACATTCTCCACTCGGTACAGGGGTGCTGGTCATGGGGATGCCCCATCACGGGCATCCTGACCACCACACCCATGATTTGACTTTCCACAGTCCACCGGTACCGGGTAGGCTTCCAACGCTACACGAAGTTGGCAAGGACTAAAAACATTATCATAAGGGTGCAGTGCTGCTAAGTGCTGGTTGCTGATCCAGGAGGGGACCTGTCCCTGTCTCAGATCCTCGAGGTTACTCCGTCCCTCTCCCAGCAACCAGGCCCCATTGAGCACGCACACCTCATTTTGGGCGGCTTGATCGGAGGCATTTCTATCCTCCCGAATCAAGGCGTTTACAGCCCTGGCCTGTACCTCCAATTGAGAGATAATCTCCTTTAAGTGAACTGTCATTCCCACCTCTTCGTGGAGCATGGATCCCACTACGGTATTCTCGTCCCCCAGGATTTTGCACAGCTGATTCTTTAACCCATTTATCTGGAGGACCAGCTGCATGTTATCCAAACTGTTTATGGCGGACGCCCCGGTGTTAAACCCCGTAAAAATGTCATTTAAAGTGCCACGCCTCTGCCTGCCCGGTTCGGCCCTATCCCACTGTTTATACAAGTCTGTCACTTTGACATCCCCGAAGTCCAGTTCATAGAACTTCCGGAACATCTCCCGCAGCAGAGCCTGGTATAACAGCTCGGTTTCCCGGGGACACCACGGAGGTAGGCGGACTTCTGTCAGATTTAGCACCACTGATGCCACTGCATAGTGTATCCCCTGATAAAGTAGTTTCTCGGTAGGGACCAACACTAAACCATTCCCCGGCCCCCTGGTTGTTGTCGGGCACTCGTGTGGGACGGTGGGCTTGGCCGTGGGTGGGGGTTTTCTTTCCCGAACTACAAGTTCGGTGGCATTTACTGGTACCCCCCGCTGCGATGCCAGACCACCCCATCCCCGACATCCTGCCACCACCTATAGAAAGCAATGGGGACCCCCTCTGAACACACGCGAATGGATCCCCACATACACAAATAAATTCCTTGGTCGTACGGCCACCATTTCTCCCAGCACACCGTTACCCCGCCAGATGACCCCATGATGGTACGGTAGGTATCATTATCCAGACGTTCCCAGTCCGAGTGTCGGTCTCCCACATCCCTCTTGAGCTTTCTGAGCCACCACTACCGTCCTAGAGGCATACCTTCCTGCCTTCTGTCACTCTCACTCTGGAAGTGGCCACAGTGATCTCCGGGCAGGGGATGGAGGCCTCTCCATAGGTAAAGTCCTTATGGTTGAAGTACTTGGTGGAGTTCGTTCCCAACCACCCAGGCCATTTCCCCTCGTGGGAGTAGGTGACCCGGCCATCCGCCGCCGGAGTCCCTTCTCCTGTGGTCACTGTCGGCGCTCTGCCCCCGGAGCATCCGAAAACCAGGAGTCCTCGGTGTCCCCTCGGTGCCCGGTGCAGATCCTTAGCGATACCAGCATCACTAACGTCCAGTAGGGAGGTGTTGACATCTGAAAGGCAAAAAGAACATGGCCTTGCCTTGAGAGACCTCTCCAGGCTCGGCCCACTTAACATGTTCCGAACATAAAATGCTGTACCCAACCGTCACTGCCTTACCTAAACACATATGCACACAACACAAAGTAACAAAACAGGAAGGGAAAATATATACACTGCCACCCATCCCCGGGTGGCCAGGCTACATCCTGTCACTGTACAGGCGTCGTCGACCACTCGGCTGACCGTACCCTGGGGACCAGGATGCTCTCCGCTGAGGGGCTCGTATAGTCCCCCTTAATGAGTCTTGAGCTGCCCTCCAAGGCCGTCCCGAGCCCCGGATAATCGGTGGGAGACCCTTGCTAGTGCAACAGAGCACCCTTCCTGTTGTTTTTTGCCTTCTCGGTCTGGGGCGGGAAGCTAAGTAAACAGGGGACCACGGCGCCCTGGTCTGTGGCACTCTGTTACTCCTCCTTACTGTCGGTGCAGAGTCCCACGTTATGGGCTGCAATGCTATCTCCTCCACCTCTTGGGCTAGCCCCAGCTGATCCACCATGGGAGGTTCAGCTTCCCCTTGGACCTTGCTAATGGTAGAGCCATTCTCCTTTCTTCTGTTAGTGGGCTGGGAACCTCTACCCAGTGGTGGGATAGCCTTACTGGAGCAGTGAACCATCCCTGGCTGTAGAGCTTCGGGGCCCGCTGCCTCCTCCGGAGTCTCCAAATCAACCGGGGCCTGTTCTTCCCCCAGTGCCTGATTCACTTCCCTTGCTCGTCCCCTCTGTTTTTTACCTCCTTTGGGGTCAAACAATTTACACCGATTAATGTGATACCACTTCACCCGGCGAGGTAATTGAACCTCATGGACCATAGGGCTAGCCTTGTCGACTATGCTGTATGGTCCCATATACAGTGGTTCAAATACCCCGACCCGGGCGAAGCTTCTCACCATCACCTGGTCGCCCACCTCCCAATCATGGTGACTGCGGGGTTCCAGCAGCAGCCGATTGGCACAGTGCTGTTTACCCATGTTGTTGGCCGCCTGCCAGTGAATCTGTTCAAACAGATTCCTGACGAAGCGGTCCCGGTTCACCTCTCGAAACTGCCCTACGGTGAGAACCGGTGCCAACACATGCACTGGGGTTCTCATGATCCGGCCCGTCATCAGCTCATGTGGTGAGTACCCTGTGCTCTTTGACTGACTGGCCCGTATTCCCATAAGGACCAACGGTAAGACCTCCACCCACTTGTTCGGTGAGTCTCCCGTCTCCTTGCGCAGCCTTTCCTTTAGGGTCCGGTTCAGGCATTCTACGGGGCCTGAGGACTGAGTGTTGTAGGCGACATGTCATTTGGCTCTTATCCCCAGCACCTTTAGGGTGGCCTGCATCACCTAGCCGGTGAAGTGGCTTCCCCGGTCGGACTCCATGATTTGAGGTAGAACCCACCGAGAGAACACCTCCCTCACCAGGATTTTTGCAGTCCCCATCGCGGTAGCTGTTCGGCAAGGGAAGGCTTCCACCCACTTGGAAAACACATCCACCAGGACGAGGCAGTATTTATAACCTTCCTGGGCGGCCGGTAGGGGTCCGATGTAGTCGATCTGGATCGACTGCCATGGTCCCTCTACCCGCCTGACATGTCCCATAGACACCTTCCTTTTCTGAAGGTCTGGGTTGTTTGCAGCGCAAACCAGACAGCCCGCACAGAAGTTGCGGACGTCTTCCCAGAGGCCTGGCCACCACCCTGCCTATTCTACCCGTTGCCAGGTAGATTCCGGCCCAGGCTGTCCCGCACCTGGACCCTCATGGGCCAGCTGAAGGAATTCCCTCTGGTGTTGTGGCGGCACTACCCATTTGTCCCCTTTAAACAACATGCCTTCCCGCACAGCAATATCTGCAGCACTGTATGGGCCCTCAACCTTTTCCCCCTTTTTGATAGCAGCCAAGGCAGCCTTCAGGACCGGATCCCGCATCTGGACTACTTTAAGGTCCGGGGCCGCAGCTGCCCCTACGCTCCCTTGTGTCCCTGGCTTGCTTCTTGCTGCTGCTATCCTACCTGCCTTGTATGGGTCCCATGGGCGACCTGTACGAGCACCTTCCCTTGCCAGCAGGTCTGCCTGCTGGTTACCATCCCTCCGTGGCTCAGTTTTCGAGTGGGCCTTTACCTTATTGATATATACATCCCCGGTCTCTCCCACTGCAGCCACGATCTTTTCTAGCAGGGGTTTGGTCACAAGGGGCTTCCCATCTGCAGAGGTGTACCCCCAGCGTGACCAAATCACCAGATACTCTGTACACGAATTGCAAGTGAACATGCTGTCTGAGCAAATCGTGTATGGGGTAGGGAATTCCTCGGGGTGTGTGACCACATACATCACCGCCGAGAGTTCCGCCTGCTGGGCGCTCAGAGTGCATGGGAGTTTAAGAGCCAAGGAAATCCCTGCCTTGGGATCCCAAACTCCGCAGCCCGTGAGTCTTGTACCCGCAGACACTGAACTGGAGCCATCAACGTAGATCTCGCGGCCTGTGGGGTGTATCCCTGCCCGAAATCCAAAGTTAATGTCCCATACCCACTCCACAGAGCATTTATGCGGCTGCCCTGGATAGATTAAATTTGCTGCGAGCCTGGGCTCGCAGAGGCCCTTGACCTTTAAAGTCATTTGGGAGAGGAGGAGAGTCCAGCGAGTGATTCTCGCACTGCTCACTGTCCCGTCCTTAATCCTCCCGTCCAACAGCATCTGCGTCGGGGTATGATGGGTGAGGAGTGTAATGGGGGATATTCCGGTAAAGATCTGAGCTCTCTTTACTGCCCAGTGGCTGGCAAGCAAGTGCCTCTCACAATTGGAGTATCCCTTTTCTACCTCCGTGAGGACCCTGGAGGAGTACACCACTGGTCTCAGCTGACCGTTTCGCCCCTGGAGCAACACTGCACTTAAGCTGTCACCACTGGCTGCCACCTCCAGGAAGAATTCCTCCCCCCCATCAATTGCCCCTCGGGCTGGTGCTACCTGCAGGTCTCTCTTAAGACGGACAAATGCTGCCTCACAGCCCTCGTCCCATTCCCACTCGACCCCCTTATGTAGGAGTCTGAGCAGAGGGGCGGCAGTGGATGCATAGTCCTCGATGAAGTCCCTACAGTAGCCAGTGATTCCCAGGAAAGACCTTACCCCCAACACATCCCTAGGGACAGGGAGTTCCTGCACTGCCTTTCTTCTAGCCTCATCAATGGCCCTTTCTCCTGCCCTTATCGTCAGGCCCAGGAATTTTACCTCTCCTAGACCTATCTGGGCTTTCTTGGGGTTAACTTTAAAACCCCCTTCCTTCAGTAAGACCAGCAGTTCGGCCAGCAGTGGACCGTGTTCCTCACTGCTGTCTGTGAACAACAACAGGTCGTCCACATACTGGACCAGCTGGTGTGGTTGGCTGAAGCCTTTTAATCAGTTCGCCATGCATTGGTGAAAGATGCTGGGACTATTATGAAAGCCCTGTGGGAGGCAGCTTCATGTATACTGCTGTTCCCGGAAGGTGAAGGCAAACTTGTACTGGTCTCCCCTCCATACAGGGATAGACCAGAACCCGTTGGATATGTCCAACACTGTGAACGTGGTTGCGAATGCAGAGATTTCCCCTATCCAATCCGCAACCGCCGCTACTGTGGGAGCACAAGCTGGGATGTTTTCATTGAACACCCTATAATCCACCGTAGCCCTCCAAGAATTGTCCGGTTTCCTAACCGGCCAAAGGGGGAGTTGACATGGGTGGCTATGGGTCTCAAAATACCCTGCTCGACAAGCGAGCTTAAAGCTGTCTCCAAGTCTGCTTCTGCCTCTCGGGGAAAGCCATACTGCTTTTGTGGGCGGGACATGGGATCCCCATCTATTCTAACCTCCACTCCTGTGACTCTCCCACAATCGTGTTTATGGGTGGCAAATGCTGCAAGATTTGCTTGCACATAGGCCCGGTACTCGGCCGGGGTGTTACCGACCAGAACCTCTAGGTCGTAACCCCTTTTTGGCTTCATTGTACACAGAATCCCTTTTCCCTGTTTCTTATCAATAACCATGACTTCTCCCTCTGCTCCCGTGCCCACTGTGCCCCATCGACAGTGATTCCTCAAGTCTACTCGGATCTGGCGAGCGATGATGAAATCAGCCCCCAAGATCCCTTTTCCCACCTGCTCCCAGTTCATCAGGACGCACTTTCATTGTGTTTGGAGTGTTCCTAAACGAACTGCGAGCGGGACTGAGAAAAACCCAGCCTTCTCATTACCTGTGAACCCAACTAGTTGATACGGCACCCTGTTTGATAGAGGTGAGGTTGCGGGGTCCTCCGAATGGACTATCGTGCTGGAAGCACCAGTGTCCAAAAGGTAAGTACCCAATACACCCTCAACCTCCATCTTGACCCAGGGTCGTCCCCAGGGGTCGTATTCTAGTGGGCACAGGTATGCAGGCTGGGTCTGGGCTAGTCATGGCCTCTGTACTGGCAGGGTTGCTGGTGCTTCCCTGCCTGTTGCCGTGGCTACCTTCCCAGTCCCCTCCAGCGCTGTCCTCACTGCAGCTACTATCTCGTCAAGGGATGGTGAGGAGCTCCCTCCACTTCCACCACTCTGGGCGGCTCCTGAAGGACTTCTTCCCCCATATCTCTTTGCTGGGCTCCTGCAATCCCTTTTAAAATGCCCAGCTTTCCCGCACCCGTAGCACACTCCCTCCTTATCAATCGAGCGGCCACCTTCCTGGTGCCATTCCCTTTTGGGAATCGAGTTGGGTTTTACTTCATTTACCCGACCTTTGGAGGTTTTCTCCTCCTCCCCTCCTCCATTCCGTTGGACCAGTGCCAGTTGCCTGACCACTGCTTCCTCGGTGAGGTTGGGGTCCCGGGAATCGAACCACAGTTCTGCCCTGGCCTTGAGCCGGGGCAAGCAGTTTGCTACCAGCATCCTCAGCCAGCGGCCAGTCTGTACCGTGGAAAGATTCGCCCGGTCGAGGAGCTCCCCACAGGTTGCGTGGTATACCACCCACAGCCTGTCCGCAAACGCCTGCGGGGTTTCCCCTGCAAGCTGCCTTGTCCTTTCGACCCGTTCAAAAGGACTGCCATCATCGAAGCCCATAGCCTCAGGGACGGCCCTCTGGACCTCAGTAAATGTACGCTGTCCCCTCCGGCATTCTGCCGGTAGGGCCTGGTACAATTTGCTGTCCAGAGAGAAGAGCAGCAGTTTGGCTGTCTCTTCCCTCGTCGCACCCATTAATTTCCCCTGCCTGCATCACCTCCATGAAGTGGATAGATGGGTCCCCACTGCGAGTCAGTTTGGCCAAATGGGTCACCATGGCCCTGAGTGATTGAACTCAATGGGGAATAATAAAGTCGCTCTCCAGGGCTCCCCGACCTTGGCCACCTGCCTGTGGAGGACCGTACTTGCGCTGCCTGACCGGGCACATCCACCCTTGTTCAGGATCTTTCTGCGCCGGTCCCTCTACCTCCGGCTGTCCCACCATACCCGGTGCAGCAGACAGTGCCTGATCGCCTGATCCAGCCTTTAACTGACCCTCGGCTAGAGCCTCACATCCCTGCTGCCGAGCGGGACACATTGGTCCTGCCCACCAGCCCTGGGTATGCTACTACCTGCGCGCCCCACTCATCCTGGTACCCCGCCGGACAAACTACCAGTGCCTCAGGAGGTGGTCGGGCGTCTCTTGCCTTTGGATTCTCCTCTACCCCCCAATACTCTCCTTTGTCCCCTGTGGACCCTTCGGGTCCTATCAGGGCGACCATCCCCTTTGCCTGGAATATAGCGTGGGTGAGAGTTTTAATCCTCTCCTGGCAGGGACCGTGATCTGCAAACTCACTGCTACTGGCCACTTTATAGGCTGCCTGTACATCTTTTAATTTATTCTCTAGTTCCCAAATTTTCTGGCTGTACCGAGAGTTCTGTTCCCGGAGGGACCCCTCACTACCCTTGGCCTCAGTGACCTGACACTGAAGATAGTCCCGGCTATTTCGGAAGGTCTCCTCCAACTGCCGGTTCCTTTGCTGCTCCTCAGCTAATTCGGCCAGCAGGTTGTCCCCAACCGCAGCCCGGATAGCAGAGAGCTCCTCTGATTTCTGAAGATGCTGTTCCAAGTCCTTCACCCGCTGGTCGAGCTTTCGGACTTGGCGGGTGAGGCAGATAAGCCAGATGGCCTTTTCCACCCTGTGGTTGTGGTCCTTCCCTGCTGTCCACTGAGCAGCAGCATCCACTGGGTGCTCTGCCCGTGTGAGGGCTTGCACCCAAGGTTTGGTGAGGTTCACCTTGCCAAAAATGTATGAGGAAATTCTCTCCTCCATTTTAGTTTCCTCTCTTATCACCTCATCTGTTATATTAACATCTCCTGTTTGCTTATGTCCTGCCACGGTCACCATGTTCTGTAAGGGGTTTTCACAGGGTTGTTGTGCCTTGGGTGTCTCTCTCTGGGCTTCTGCCCTCACAGCTTATGCCTGGCCTGTGAGGTACCCTGAGTGCTACAAGAGCACTCCTGGAGAGACTGTGTCCACAGCTTATGAAGGGGGTTTTGAGACTCGTGCGTCCCCACAGCTTATGCCTAGCTTGTGAGGCACCTGTGAGTGTCAAACACTCCTAACCTCTTCTTCCCTAGCCTGTGACACACAGTTGAGCGTTTTCGAGGCGCTCCTAGCTTCCCTTACACGGTTCTGACATAAGACTCACGATCAGGAGATGTAATACAATAGAACTGAGACAAGGTGATTCCAAGAGAAACTTTAGGCTTCCAATTTATTTGACAAGGTGTATCTCAACAAACAGCAATACACCAACAAAACAATCCCCCTAAATCCCACTAAACGGACACAACAAAAATCTTTACACAAATTTAGCAGTACAATGCCCAACCTCTCACCTTTCCTGGCCTAACTGAGTTGGGAGTTCCAGGGACCAGAGGTTATACTCACTACTGTGCCTTCTGCAAGTCTGGTGGTTTGTTTCTTCTATCTTCGGTGTCTTCGGACACTGGTTTTCCTTCAGTGTCGAGAGACTTGCTGGTTGTTGGATCACGAGGGCAGGGAACCGCCCACACTACGTCAGAAACCCCTTTTTATAGCCAGATTATCCAGTCCGCCTCTCCTGCTGAAATCGATTCTTCCCATTGGTGGGCTTTGTGATTTTGAAAAATGCAGCAGTTTTAGATTATTGCGGGTTTTTTACACTGATGTTAACCTACTCAAGGTTTGAATGGGTGTTGATTGCGTTGGCCTCCTGTAGCCATTGTGTAGGCCCTTGGGTTGTTTTGGGTTCCCTGGTTTCTAAAGGTCTGCATAATTTTCCTTCCATAGTGTAAACATGGGGAAAACAATAGTCCGATAATGGCTGTGAGTCAGTCCCACAGTTTGAGCAAGTGCTCTCCCATTGGCTTGAAAGCCCCATGCTTCGGGCTGACTCTGTCTCACCATTGGCCCTCCGGTGTCCTCCCCTGTCCAATCACTGCTCTGCCAAGGTCAAACTGTATCAGTTTCAATTCACAGCACAGACTGATCCCACAGCCCTTTTCCTTCTGGGTAAAATGAGGGAGTTTTCGTCCTCCCCTACAATTTCCTCTTTAACCAGCAACGCCACCCCGCCTCCTTTTCCTCTCTGCCTATCCTTCCTAAATGCTGAATACCCCTGGATGTTGAGTTCACAGCCTTGGTCACCCTGGAGCCATGTCTCCTTGATGCCAATTACATCATATGCGTTAACTGCTGTCTGCGCAGTTAATTCGATCACCTTATTCCAAATACTCCTTACATTGAGGCGCAGAGCCTTCAGGCTTGTCTTTTTAACACACTTTGCCCCTTTAGAATTTTCTGTAAAGTGGCCCTTTTTTGTTTTTTGCCTTGGGTTTCTCTGCCCTCCACTTTTACTATTCTCCTTTCTAACTTTTGTTTCTGGCTCCATTTTATTTCCCTCTTTCTCCCTGCATAGGTTCCCCTGCCATGTTAGTTTAACCCCTCCCCAACAGCACTAGCAAACACTCCCCCTAGGACATTGGTTCAGGTCCTGCCCGGGTGCAGACCGTCCGGTTTGTACTGGTTCCACCTCCCCCAGAACCGGTTCCAATATCCCAGGAATTTGAATCCCTCCCTCTTGCACCACTCCTCAAACCACGTATTCATCTGAGCTATCCTGCGATTCCTACTCTGACTAGCACGTGTCAATGGTAGCAATCCTGAGATTACTACCTTTGAGGTCCTACTTTTTAATTTAGCTCCTAGCTCCCTAATTTCGTCTCGTAGGACCTCATCCCGATTTTTACCTATATCGTTGGTACCTATATGCACCACGACAACTGGCTGTTCACCCTCCCTTTTCAGAATGTCCTGCACCCACTCCGAGACATCCTTGACCCTTGCACCAGGGAGGCAACATACCATCCTGGAGTTTCGGTTGTGGCCGCAGAAACGCCTATCTATTCCCCTTACAATCGTATCCCCTATCACAAAAGCTCTCCCACTCTTTTTCCTGCCTTCCTGTGCAGCAGAGTCACCCACGGTGCCATGAACTTGGCTGCTGCTGCTCCCCCCTGATGAGTCATCCCTCTCAACAGTACCCAAAGTGGTGTATCTGTTTTGCAGGGGGATGACCGCATGGGACCCATGCACTACCTTCCTTGCACTGCTATTCCTGCTGGTCACCCATTTACTATCTGGCTGTGTACCCTTTACCTGCGGTGAGACCAACTCACTAAATGTGCTATTCACGTCATTCTCAGCATCGTGCATGCTCCAGAGTGAATCCATCCGCAGCTCCAGTGCCGCAATGCGGTCCATCAGGAGCTGGAGGCGGATACACTTCCCACACATGTAGTCATCAGGGACACTGGAAGCGTCCCTGACTTCCCACCTAGTACAGGAGGAGCATAACATGTGTCCGAACTGTCCTGCCATGACTTAACTCATAGATTAACTTAATTTGTCAACAGCAATGCTAAAGGTTGCTTACTGATATAGAAATGAAAAAGAAAAGCTCTTTACCAATCACCAGCCAATCACTTACCCCCTTGGCTGTGACGTCACCTTTCGATTTCCTTCTACTTCTTTTTTGCCTTCTCTCCCTGCTGCAGCTGTACCGGCTGGCCTCGCGCCGACTCACCAACGCTGGGCATTGTTATAGGCCTCCCCACACTGCCTCTCACCGACTCACGAATGCAGGGCCTTTTTATAGGCCCCCCCCCACGCTGTCTCTCGCTGACTCACAAACTCCCACTGCCTCTAAGTTTTGATTAAGAGAGAGTGAAAAAAGAAACACAAAAGAAAAGTAAGAAGAAAATATTAAATTCAAATAAAATCTGGAGGAACAATTTACTAACTGTAGGAATGAAACCTCATAGTTTCCATTGTTCCCTTTCTAGGCCTCTGAGGTTGAGTGGCAATGCAGGAACATAAATCTTATCATTTAAAAGTTTCCCGACAGCGTGAAATAGCTGCCCTAACTTTCAACGGCAAGTTTAATTCGTATTTACTGTGCAAATGCAACAATTTCTTGATACTCACAGCGAGGTTAATGGCGAGCTATCGTTTTTGTGTAGCTAATGGCGGAGAGGTACAAATCATCCATCTATTTGTGGCAATTGGCAATCCATGCTGCATCTCTTCCTCAACACAAATTATTGGATGTTTTACATACTAACAACAACAACAACTTGCATTTATATAACGACTTTAATGTAGTAAAACATCCCAAGGTGCTTCACAGGAGTTTACCAAACAAAATTTGACACTGACCCACGTAAGGAGATATTAGGGCAGATGGCCAAAAGTTAGTTCAAAGAGGCAGATTTTGAGGAGCATCTTAAAGAAGGAAAGAGAGGTGGAACGTTTTAGGGAGTGAATTCTAGAGCTTAGAACCTTGAAACATAGAAACAAAGAAAATAGTTGCAGGAGTAGACCATTCGGCCCTTCGAGCCTGCACCACCATTCAATAAGATCATGGCTGATCATTCACCTCAGTACTCCTTTCCTGCTTTCTCTCCATACCCCTTGATCCCTTGAGACGTAAGGGCCATATCTAACTCCCTCTTGAATATATCTAACGAACTGGCATCAACAACTCTCTGCGGTAGAGAATTCCACAGGTTAACAACTCTCTGAATGAAGAAATTTCTCCTCATCTTGGTCCTAAATGGCTTACCCCTTATCCTTAGACTGTGACCATTGGTTCTGGACTTGCCCAACATCGGGAACATTCTTCCTGCATCTAACCTGTCCAGTCCCGTCAGAATGTTATATGTTTCTATGAGATCCCCTCTCATCCTTCTAAACTTCAGTGAATACAGGTCCAGTCGACCCAGTCTCTCCTCATATGTCAGTCCTGCCATCCTGGGAATTGGTCTAGTGAACCTTCGCTGCACTCCCTCAATACCAAGAACGTCCTTCCTCATATTAGGAGACCAAAACTGAACACAATATTCGAGGTGAGGCCTCACCAAGGCCCTGTACAACTGCAGTAAGACCTTCCTGCTCCTATACTCAAATCCCCTAGCTATGAAGACCGACATACCATTTGCTTCTTCACCGCCTGCTGTACCTGCATGCCAACTTTCAGTGATTGATGTACCATGGCATCAAGGTCTCGTTGCACCTCCCTTTTTCCTAATCTGCCGCCATTCAGATAATATTCTGCCTTCATGTTTTTGCCACCAAAGTGGATAACCTCACATTTATCCACATTATACTGCATATGCCATGCATTTGTCCACTCACCTAATCTGTCCAAGTCACCCTGCAGCCTCTTAGCATCCTCCTCACAGCTCACACCGCCACCCAGCTTAGTGTCATCTGCAAACTTGGAGATATTACACTCAATTCCTTCATCTAAATCATTGATATATATTGTAATTAGCTGGGGTCCCAGCACTGAGCCCTGCAGCACCCCACTAGTCACTGCCTGCCATTCTGAAAAGGACCCGCTTATCCCGACTCTCTGCTTCCTGTCTGCCAACCAGTTCTCTATCCACATCAATACATTACCCCCAATAGCATGTGCTTTAAGTTTGCACACCAATCTCTTGTGTGGCATCTTGTCAAAAGTCTTTTGAAAGTCCAAATACACCACATCCACTGGTTCTCCTTTGTCCACTCTACGAGTTACATCCTCAAAAAATTCTAGAAGATTTTTCAAGCATGATTTCCGTTTCATAAATCCATGCTGACTTGGACCGATCCTGTCACTGCTTTCCAAATGCGCTGTTATTTCATCTTTAATAATCGATTCAAACATTTTCCCCACCACTGATGTCAGGCTAACCGGTCTATAATTCCCCATTTTCTCTCTCCCTCCTTTCTTAAAAAGTGGTGTTACATTAGCTACCCTCCAGTCCATAGGAACTGATCCAGAGTCGATAGACTGTTGGAAAATGATCACCAATGCATCCATTATTTCTAGAGCCACTTCCTTAAGTACTCTGAGATGCAGACTATCAGGCCCTGTGGATTTTATCGGCCTTCGATCCCATTAATTTCCCTAATACAATTTCCTGACTAATCAGGATTTCCTTCAGTTCCTCCTTCTCATGAGACCCTCAGTCCCCTAGTATTTCCGGAAGGTTAGTTGTGTCTTCCTTCGTGAAGACAGAACCAAAGTATTTGTTCAATTGGTCTGCCATTTCTTTGTTCCCCATTATAAATTCACCTGATTCCGACTGCAAGGGACCTACATTTGTCTTCACTAATCTTTTTCTCTTCACATATCTAAAGAAGCTTTTGCAGTCAGTTTTTATGTTCCCAGTAAGCTTCCTCTCATACTCTATTTCCCCCCTCCTAATTAAACCCTTTTTCATCCTCTGCTGAAATCTAAATTTCTCCCAGTCCACAGGTTTGCTGCTTTTTCTGGCCAATTTATATGCCTCTTCCTTGGATTTAACACTATCCTTAATTTCTCTTGTTAGCCACGGTTGAGCCAACTTCCCCGTTTTATTTTTATTCCAGACAGTGATGTACAATTGTTGCAGTTCATCCATGTGATCCTTAAATGTTTGCCATTGCCAATCCATCTTTAAATATCATTCGCCAGTCTATTCTAGCCAATTCACATCTCATACAATCGAAGTTACCTTTCCTTAAGTTCAGGACCCTAGTCTCAGAATTAACTGTGTCACTCTCCATCTTAATAAAGAATTCTACCATATTATGGCCACTCTTCCCCAAGGGACATCGTACAACAAGATTTCTAATTACTCCTTTCTCATTACACATCACCCAGTCTAGGATGGCCAGCTCTCTAGTTGGTTCCTCGACATATTGGTCTTGAAAACCATCCCTAATACATTCCAGGAAATCCTCTTCCACCGTATTGCTACCAGCTTGGTGAGCCCAATCTATATGTAGATTAAAGTCGCCCATGATAACTGCTGTACCTTTTTTGCACGCATCCCTAATTTCTTGTTTGATGCTGTCCCCAACCTCACTACTACTGTTTGGTGGTCTGTACACAACTCCCACTAACGTTTTCTGCCCTTTGGTATTCCGCAGCTCCACTCATACCGATTCTACATCATCCAAGCTAATGTCCTTCCTTACTATTGTGTTAATTTCCTCTTTAACCAGCAACGCGACCCCACCTCCTTTTCCTTTCTGTCTATCTTTCTTGAATGTTGAATTCCCCTGGATGTTGAGTTCCCATCCTTGGTCACCCTGGAACCATGTCTCCGTAATCCCAATTATATCATATTCGTTAATAGCTGCTTGCGCAGTTAATTCGTCCACCTTATTACGAATATTCCTCGCACTCAGGCACAGAGCCTTCAGGCTTGTCTTTTTAACACACTTTGTCGCTTTAGAATTTTGCTGTAATGTGGCTCTTTCTGATTTTTGCCGTGGGTTTCTCTGCCCTCCACTTTTACTTTTCTTCTTTCTATCTTTTGCTTCTGCCCCCATTCTGCTTTCCTGTCCCCCTGAATAGGTTCCCATCCCCCTGTCATATTAGTTTAACCCCTTCCCAACAGCACTAGCAAGCACTCCCCCAAGGAAATTGGTTCCAGTCCTGCCCAGATGCAGACCGTCCGGTTTGTACTGATCCCACCTCCCCCAGAACCGGTTCCAATGTCCCAGGAATTTGAATCCCTCCCTCCTGCACCACTCTTCAAACCACATATTCATCTGAGCTATCCTGCTAATTCTACTCTGACTTGCACGTGGCACTGGTAGCAATCCTGAGATTACTACCTTTGAGGTCCTGCTTTTTAATTTAACTCCTCGCTCCCTAAATTCAGCTTGTAGGACCTCATCCTGTTTTTTTACCGATATCGTTGGCACCTATATGCACCACAACAATTGGCTGTTCACCCTCCCCCTCCAAAATGTCTTGCAGCGCTCCAAGACATCCTTGACCCTTGCACCAGGGAGGCAACATACCATCCTGGAGTCTCGATTGTGGTCGCAGAAACATCTATCTATTCTCCTTACAATAGAATTCCTTACCACTATAGCTCTGCCACTCTTTTTTCTGCCCTCCTGTGCAGCAGAGCCACCCATGGTGCCATGTACTTGGCTGCTGCTGCCTTCCCCTGATGAGCCATCTCCCCCAACAGTACCCAAAATAGTATATCTGTTTTGGAGGGGGATTACTGCAGGGGACCCCTGCACTCTATTCCTTCCACTGCTCTGCCTGATGTTCACCCATTCCCTATTTGCCTGAGTAACCTTTATCTGCGGTGTGACCAACTCACTAAACGTGCTATTCGTGGCATCCCCTGCATCGCAGATGCTCCAGAATGAATCAATGCCCAGCTCCAGTGCCGTAATGCCCTCTGTCAGGAGCTGTAGCTGGATACACTTCCTACACATGTAGTTGTCAGGGACACTGGGAGCGTCCCTGACTTCCTACATAGCACAGGAGGAGCATGACATGGGTCTGGGCTCTCCTGCCATGGCTTAACCCTTAAATTAATTTAATTTGGCAACAATGCCAAAAGTTTCTTCCTGATAAAGGAAAAGAAAAAGAAGAAAAACTACTCATCAATCATCAGCCAATCACTTACCCCCTTGGCTGTGATGTCACACTTCAATTTGTTTTTTTTGCCTTCTCTCCCTGCTGCAGCTGTACCAGCTCGCTCCTCAACGACTCACCGCTCCTCCGACGAGGTTGGGCTTTTATGGACCACCCCCGGACTCCCACTCCTCGACGACTCACCGCTCCTCCGACGAGGTTGGGCTTTTATGGGCCTCCCCCGGACTCCCGCTCCTCGACGACTCACAGCTTCTCCAATGCTGCTGGGCCTTTTATGGGCCTCCCCCGGACTCCCGCTCCTCGACGACTTCCAGTAATTCCCCATGTAAAGAACTTTGTCCTCTCGCTTCATTCTCTTGGTGATCATTTTTAATTGATGTTCCCTCGTCACTGCCTTAGCAACCAAAGAAAATAGCATTTCCCTATTCACACTCTCAAAACCTTTCTAAATTTTAGAAAACATTACTTAACTTCCACTTAGCCCTCTCTGCTTGAGTGGAAATAGTCCCAGGATCTCATTTTTTCTCCAAACTATACTTGCTCATCCATAGCACCTTCCTGATGAATCAACACTGCATATTCTCTATGGATTTAATCGACTCCATTCCGCAGCATGCTACCCACCACCACCTCAGTGAAACCCCAACACTGCATGAGGTAGAAAAAGCCATAAGAATGCTAAAAAATAACAAGGCTACGGGAGCGGATGGAATCCCTGCTGAGGAACTGAAGTATGGCCGGGAGGCACTGCTGGCGTGAATACACGACCTCATCTCTCTCATCTGGAGGGAGGGGAGCATGCCGGGAGATCTTCGAGATGCAGTGATCGTGACCATCTTTAAAAAAGTGGACAAGTCCGACTGCAGCAACTATAGAGGAATCTCCCTGCTATCAGCCACTGGGAAAGTCGTTGCTAGAGTCCTCCTCAACCGTCTTCTCCACGTGGCCGAGGAGCTTCTCCCGGAGTCGCAGTGCGGATTTCGTCCCCTCCGGGGCACAACGGACATGATTTCTGCAGCGCAACAGCTGCAGGAAAAATGCAGGGAACAGCGCCAGCCCTTATACATGGCCTTCTTCGACCTTACACAGGCCTTTGTCACTCTCAACCACGAGGGTCTATGGAGCGTCCTCCTCCGTTTCGGGTGCCCCCAAAAGTACGTCACCATCCTCCGTCTGCTCCACGATGACATGCAGACCGTGATCCTTACCAATGGATCCACCACAGACCGAATCCATGTCCGGACCGGTGTCAAGCAGGGCTGCGTCATCGCCCCAACCCTCTTCTCAATCTTCCTTGCTGCCATGCTCCACCTCACAGTTGACAAGCTCCCCGCTGGAGTGTAACTAAAGTACAGAACCAGTGAGAAGCTGTTCAACCTTCGCCATCTCCAGGGCAGGTCCAAGACCATCCCAACCTCTGTTGTCGAGCTACAGTACACGGACGACGCCTGCGTCCATGCACACACAGAGGCTGAACTCCAGGACATAGTCGACGTATTTACTGAGGCATATGAAAGCATGGGCCTTACGCTAACCATCAGTAAGACAAAGGTCCTCCACCAGCCTGTCCCCGCCGCATAGCACTGCCCCCAGACATCAAGATTCACAACGCGGCCCTGGACAACGTGGACCACTTCTCTTATCTCGGGAGCCTCCTATCAACAAGAGGAGGCATTGACGATGAGATCCAACATCGCCTTCAGTGCGCCAGTGCAGCCTTCGGCTGCCTGAGGAAAAGAGTGTTTGAAGACCAGGTCCTCAAAGCTGTCACCAAGCTCATGGTCTACAGGGCCGTAGTAATACCCGCCCTCCTGTATGGCTCAGGGATGTGGTCCATGTACAGTAGACACCTCAAGTTGCTGGAGAAATGCCACCAACGATGTCTCCGTAAGATCCTACAAATCCCCTGGGAGGACTGGCGCACCAACATTATCATCCTCGTCCACACCAACATCCCCAGCATTGAAGCACTGACCACACTTGATCAGCTCTGCTGGGCAGACCACATAGTTCGCATACCAGATACGAGACTCCAAAAGCGAGCGCTCTACTCGGAACTCGTCCACAGCAAACGAGCAATAAGTGGGCAGAGGAAACGTTACAAGGACACTCTCAAAGCCTCCCTGATAAAGTGTGGCATCCCCACTAACTCCCCTGGGAGTCCCTGGCCAAAGACCGCCCTAAGTGGAGGAAGTGCATCTGGGAGAGCTGAGCTACTCGAGTATCGTCGCCGAGAGCATGCAGAAATCAAGCGCAGGCAGCGGAAGGAGCGTGCGGTAAACCAGGCTCCCCGCCTACCCTTCCCTTCAACCACTGACTGTCCCACCTGTGACAGAAACTGTGGTTCTCATATTGGATTGTACAGCCACCTAAGAACTCATGCTAACAGTGGAAGCAAATCTTCCTCTATTCCAAGGGACTGCCTATGATGATGATGATGAATATGAATATCCTTTCTATAATGGTGTGCCCAAAACTGCATACAGTATTCTACCTGTATCCTAATCAATATTTTGCACAAGTTTAGTATTACTTTTTTACTCTTCCACATTATGCCCCTATTTATGAAGCACAAAAACGTTATTGGTACTTTTTATGGATCGAGCTACCTATACTCACACTTTCTGGAAATTGTAGGGTAGATTTTGGTCTGGGCCTGTTTTCGACCAGCACACACACGAAGTAAGTGGGCCAAGGATCAATGGAAATTGGGCTTTGGGCCTCTTTAGCATACTTAGCATGTGCTGCTGGCAATGAATGTTCTTTCTGGTTTCCTTGTTCATTGCCAGCCTGCTGCCAAGACCACTGCCCCCTCCCCCATCCCCACGCAATCGCCTGCACCTGCCCAGAGGATAACATTTGCTGCTTGGCTCTGTGTAGGAACCACCAGACTTGCTGCCCTCCCCCTAGTAAGGCCAAGCCCACAAACAAGCTCGGCTTCACGTCGGCTGGGGTTAAAATCGGCAATAATACCTGAAAAGGCATCAGATACCCAAGATACAAGGAGGGACTACCAAAGCTATAATTACTTATGCTAGAGAAGACTGAGATAAGATCTTATTGAGGTATTAAAATCCTGAGAAACTGTTTGCATGGCTCTGAGAACAACAATGAGACATAAAGATTGGAAGAGGGAACATATCAGATATAAGTGTTTCACACAATTTAACAGGCATTTGGCAAGAAAATGAATTGAGGGACATAGGTATACAATGCTTTTGAATTCCCTGGGTGAGCCAGACAGACCAAAATTATCCATTCTTGTCCTATGCATTCCAATATTCGTATGTAACTTAAAATTCAGCTTCGGAGGACATGAATTTTTGAACCTTCCAACCTAGAAGATAAAGTTTCAAGTCTACAGAAGATTTTCGACTAAAAGTTTAATTACATAATCATACAATTGGAAGTGAGTAAAGTTTGATACTTGCTCTTTGTAATACAGGTTGAACCTCTATAATCCTGCACCCTCGGGACCTGGCCTGTGCCGGACCAGAGAATTTGCCGGACCACAGGAGGACACGCCGACCCCAGACTTAAACATTCCACTGTCAGCAAAGTTTTAGAATTGCTTCCTACAAAAGCTTTTTTTGCTAATCTGTAACTGTAATACCATGGGCTCCATACCTTGTATATCGGCCGCGTTGTGGCTATTTTGATGCAAATAGGACTGATCTAGGGAGTGTGCTTTCAGATTGGAAGTGAGATTCGCCGACGGGTTGCACGGCGAGAGAGGCTGCTGTTTGATGCAAGGAGCCCCGTTGTTCAGCGTGGAGGCCGAAGAAACCCATGCTGAAGCCGAGGTAGTGTACATGGAGTACCGCTCCATCACCCCACGGCCGGTCAGCAAGAGAGACGCGGGCAATGAGCTGTCGGCGTGGTTGGGGCAGTTTCCGAATGAAGATCCTGTACAGTTTTCCATGTAGTGACCATTGCTGGCCGAGAGTTGAGAGGCAGAATGTCCCGGTAAACCCATCCCATCAACATTGCTGGGCAAATATCCATTCATCATACTGGTGCTACTATCTATAGAAAGGCCATGGGGGCACAGGAGATGGGTCCTCTTGACCCTTGGAAGTTATAGGTCTCTGGGATGTGGTTGAATACCAATCCGTTCATCATGCTGTACATGGGCTTACGAGCTTGGCATTTCCTATGAAAGCCCCTCGGTCTGCGCCTGAAGAAGCCGTCCTCAAACAAACTCGCTGGCCGGGTCAATGATCCAGTAATAGCCTTAGCCAGGTCTGCCCAGGCCCTTGGACAGTTTGATGAAGCAGTCGTTCAAGGAGAGGTTGTGACGCACAGAACTCTTCCAGCCTTGGTAGGAGCCTCGGAAAAAGGGAAAGTGGCTCTGGAGAAACTGGTAGATCTCGCTGAGAGTCACTTGCTTGGTGGGAGAGCTCTGGATAGCCATCACAATCAGGGCTATGTAGGAATATGGCAGCTTCTCTGGACGCCATATGCCAGTGTTTGTTTTCTCAGTTTTGGCAGTGGAGGTGGCTGATTCCATCACAGAGGTCTGACAATGCTACAGACAAAGACCCGGCTGGGTCATTGTCAGCAGCATTGTCTGCAGTAGCCGGTTTAAATAAACACCAAGATCCCCTCACCTGACACCCGTTCGAACCCTCACCTCCTCTCTGTCCCGGCAGTGCTCCCGCCCGCTCTGCAGTGGCTCGTTCCATCCCTATGGGAACCCACGGCTCCTAATGATCACGACCCCATTTCCAGGCTGTGAAGCGTTTTCTGTGAACATGGGGAAATCATTCGCCAATTTCATGTATAAAAGTGATTTTCTTCCGGCCTCCGGTGTCACTGGGCCCGAAGGCCACCCACCCGCTCACCGATGTTTGTGCCCCAGATCTGTGGCAGTTTTCAGCCTGTTTTGCTTTGGTTGATGTCTGCGCCGTTGGGACTAATTGGCTTTCGTGGGCAACCAAGCGTTGTTATTGTGCATAGGGATCTGCGTAAATACAGCAATCAGCCTTTCCCTGTCGTCTTTCTTACTAGCCATACTCTTAAAAATGACTCAACTTGATGAATGTAATGTATGTACATAAGGTCTGCCTACTAACAGGGAGCACTACCGTCGGAGGTCCTACGGTCATAGGTACACTCGTGCTGGGCCCGGTATATAACCTGAACTTCACCTTTGTATCTTCACTTCAGGAAGCCATTAAAGACTGACCAAGTTGGCTCACAGTACGGAGTTCATTGTATCCTTTCATACACCACAACTGGCGACGAGGCAAATACGAACCCATGCAAAAGTATAACGAGCACAGCACAATCGAGTACTGTTGGAATTCTCAAGAGATTCAATGAGGGAGAGGATTGAGGAGATTTCACAGATCGTCTTTACCAGTATTTCGTGGCAAGCAACTGAAACAAAGAAAAGGATGCAGAGAAGCGCAGGGCAGTTCTTTTCACCATCTGTGGCCCCACGATCTATGCACTCATCAAGCATCTGCTCTCACCCACTCTTCCTACAGAAAAGGATTACAAAGAACTGTGTGCTCTAGTTCAGGAAGATCTTAAACCCACGGATGCATGCAATAAGGGTATAGCAGTTATCATGGACGTCTTTAATCTACATATAGATTGGGCTAACCAAACTGGTAGCAATACGGTGGAGGAGGATTTCCTGGAGTGTATTCGGGATGGTTTTCTAGACTAATATGTCGAGGAACCAACTAGAGGGCTGGCCATCCTAGACTGGGTGATGGGTAATGAGAAAGGACTCATTAGCAATCTTGTTGTACGAGGCCCCTTGGGGAAGAGTAACCATAATATGGTATGATTCTTTATTAAGAGGGAGAGTGACACAGTTAATTCAGAGACAAGGGTCCTGAACTTAAAGAAAGGTAACTTTGATGGCATGAGATGTGAATTGGCTAGAATAGACTGCCGAATGATACTTAAAGGGTTGACGGTGGATAGGCAATGGAAAACATTTAAGGATCACATGGTTGAACTTCAACAATTGTACATCCCGATCTGGAGTAAAAATAAAACGGGGAAGGTGGCTCAACCGTGGCTAACAAGGGAAATTAAGGATAGTGTTAAATCCAAGGAAGAGGCATATAAATTGGCCAGAAAAAGCAGCAAACCTGAGGACTGGGAGAAATTTAGAATTCAGCAGAGGAGGAAAAAGGGTTTAATTAAGAGTGGGAAAAAAGAGTATGAGAGGAAGCTTGCTGGGAACATAAAAACTGACTGCAAAAGCTTCTATCGATATGTGAAGAGAAAAAGATTAGTGAAGACAAACGTAGGTCCCTTGCAGTCAGAATCAGATGAATTTATAATGGGGAACAAAGAAATGGCAGACCAATTGAACAAATACTTTGGTTCTGTCTTCACGAAGGAAGACACAAATAAACTTCCGGAAATACTAGGGGACAGAGGGTCTATGGAGAAGGAGGAACTGAAGGAAATCCTTATTAGTCAGGAAATTGTGTTAGGGAAATTGATGGGATTGAAGGCCGATAAATCCCCAGGGTCTGATAGCCTGCATCTCAGAGTACTTAAGGAAGTGGCTCTAGAAATAGTGGATGCATTGGTGATCATTTTCCAGTAGTCTATCGACTCTGGATCAGTTCCTATGGATTGGAGGGTAGCTAATGTAACACCACTTTTTAAGAAAGGAGGGAGAGAGAAAACAGACAATTATATACCGGTTAGCCTGACATTAGTGGTGAGGAAAATGTTGGAATCAATTATTAAAGATGAAATAGCAGCGCATTTGGAAAGCAGTGACAGGATTGGTCCAAGTCAGCATGGATTTATGAAAGGGAAAACTTGCTTGACAAATCTTCTAGAATTTTTTGAGGATATAACTAATAGAGTGGACAGGGGAGAACCAGTGGATGTGGTGTATTTGGACTTTCAAAAGACTTTTGACAAGATTCCATACAAGAGAGTGTTGTGCAAAATTTAAGCAGATGGTATTGGGAGTAATATATTGACAAGGATAGAGAACTGGCTGACAGACAGGAAGCAGAGAGTTGGGATAAACGGGTCCTTTTCAGAACGGCAGGCAGTGACTAGTTGGGTGCCGCAGGGCTCAGTGCTGGGACCCCAGCTATTAAATATACATCAATGATTTAGATGAAAGAATTGAGTGTAATAGCTCCAAGTTTGCAGATGACACTAAGCTGGGTGGCAGTGTGAGCTGTGAGGAGGATGCTAAGAGGCTGCAGGGTGACTTGGACAGGTTAGGTGAGTGGGCAATTGCACAGCAGATGCAGTATAATGTGGATAAATGTGAGGTTATCCACTTTGGTGTCAAAAACACGAAGACAGAATATTATCTGAATGGCGGCTGATTAGGAAAAGGGGAGGTGCAACGAGACCTGGGTGTCATGGTACATCAGTCATTGAAAGTTGACATACAGGTACAGCAGGCGGTGAAGAAGGCTAATAACATGTTGTCCTTCATAGCTAGGGGATTTGAGTATAGGAGCAGGGAAGTCTTACTACACTTGTACAGGGCCTTGGTGAGGCCTCACCAGGAATATTGTGTTCAGTTTTGGTCTTCGAATCTGAGGAAGGACGTACTTGCTATTGAGGGAGTGCAGCAAAGGTTCACCAGACTGATTCCCAGGAAGGCAGGACTGACATATGAGGAGAGACTGGATTGACTGGGCCTGTATTCACTGGAGTTTAGAAGAATGAGAGGGGATCTCATCGAAACATATAAAATACTGACAGGACTGGACAGTTTAGATGCAGGAAGAATGTTCCTGATGTTGGGGAAGTCCAGAACCAGAGGACACAGTCTAAGGATAAAGGGTAAGCCATTTAGGACCGAGATGAGGAGAAACTTCTTCACTCAGAGAGTTGTTAACCTGTGGAATTCTCTGCCGCAGAGAGTTGTTGATGCCAGTTCGTTGGATAAATTCAAGAGGGAGTTAGATATGGCCCTTACGGCTAAAGGGGTGAAGGGGTATGGAGAGAAAGCAGGGAAGGGGTACTGATGTGATGACCAACCATGATCTTATTGAATGATGGTGCAGGCTCGAAGGGCCAAATGGCCTACTCCTGCATCTATTTTCTATGTTTCTATTGAAGGAATCCTCATATCCAGCTATCGCTTCTATACGCACGTTCATCCAGAAGGCCAGGACGTAGCGGCATTTGTTGCCGACCTGAGATGTCTTGCAGGGCCTTGCAAATTTGGGCCTGCATTGGAAGACATGTTGCGTGACATTTCAGTGATCGGGGTCAGTCACGAGGCAATCTTAAGTAAGTTGCTGGCTGCGAAGACGCCGGACCTCAGCAAGGTCATCACTATCGCCCAGACTTGCATGTCCACGCAGAAAAGCACGAAGCAGATATTGCGACAAAACAGGAACTCCACGGCAAGTGCCGTGCACAAACTTGTATCGACGGCCGGCAGAGCTGCACATGGCAGGGCCTACTCAACTGCGTCTGCAAGACCGGGAGCCACTCAAAGTTTACCATTGAGAGCCTACTCAACTGCATATGTGAGAACGGGAGCCATTCAAAGCCCGCCATTGGGCGCAAATCCGAGCTCAACGTGTTGGCGTTGCGGGGGCAATCACCAACCCCATCAGTGTCACTTCAGGCAGTATGTATACAGAGGTTGTCCGAAGACAGGGCATCTTCAGCGGATGTGTCCACAGCAGAGCAAGCGAGCTGTAACACACCATGGATGATGATCAATCCAGCGTGGATCTGACGATGCAGCCCGAGGCATTTGAGAGCTCCGAGGAGGAAGTATATAGCGTACGTGCATTACTAACAAAGAGCCAACCGATAACGATGGAGGTAAAATTACTAACAAAGAGCCAACTGATAATGATGGAGGTAAAATTAAACGGCGCGCCGGTATCCATGGAATTAGACACGGGTGCGAGTCAATCGATAATGAGCCTGAGGACTTTCGAAAAGCTGTGGGAGACCAAGGCAGGGAGACCCAAGCTGAGTCTGATAAATGCAAAATTGCGTACCTACACCAAACAGCTCATACCAATGATCGATAGTGCAGCAGTAAGAGTGTCGTACGAGGGAACGGTTTATGATCCACCATTATGAATTGTCCCGGGCAACAGCCCATCGTTATTCGGCAGGAGTTGGCTCAAGAAAATAAAATGGAAATGGTACAATATCAAAGCTTTTTTCATCAGCGGATGATGATTTGTGTGCTCAATTGCTGAGCAAATTTCCCTCACTGTTTGAACTGGGAATTGGCAGCTTCAAAGGAGCCAAGGTGCAGATTCATCTAGGCCCAGACGCAAGGCCCATCCATCACAAGCCAAGGCACATGATGAGAGAAAAGGTCGAGCTCGAACTGGACAGGCTACAATGCGAGGGGATCATTTCCCCGATCGAATTTAATGAATGGGCCAGCCCCATTGTTCCGGTGTTAAAGAGCGACGGCACGGTCAGGATTTCTGGACACTACAAGGTGACAATCAACTGAGTTTCGACACAAGATCAGTACTCGCTACCGAAAGCTGATGACCTGTTTGCAATGCTGGCCGGGGTAAATCATTCACCAAATTGAATCTAACGTCGGCCTACATGACACAGGAACCGTTTGAATCATCAAAGAAACTTACGTGCATCAACATGCACAAAGGACTGTTTATTTACAACAGGTGCCCTTTTGGCATTCGTTCGGCAGCAGCCATATTTCAGAGAAACATGGAGAGCCTATTGAAATCCGTGCTATTCGAAGACTACATCCTAGTCACAGGTCGTGACACCGCCGAACACCTGCACAATCTGGAAGAGGTTCTGCGTCGTCTGGACAAAGTGGGACTCAGGCTGAAACATTCGAAGTGCGTTTTCATGGCACCAGAAGTCGAATTCCTTGGACGAAAGATTGCTGCAGACAGAATCAGGCCTACAGACGTGGAAACAGAGGCCATCAAAAATGCGCCCAGGCCCCAGAATGTCACGGAGCTGCATTTGTTCCTGGGTCTTCTCAACTATTTCGGTAACTTCTTACCCAAATTGAACACAGTATTAGAGCTTTTGCACAAGCTGCTCAGGAAAGGAGACGACTGGGTGTGGGGTGAACTTCAAGACAGAGCCTTTGAGAAGGCTAGAAATCTGTTGTGTTCCCACAAGCTACTGGTACTGTATGACTCATGCAAGCGTCTAGTTTTGACCTGTGATGCGTTGTCCTATGGGGTCGGCTGTGTACTCCAGCAAGCCAATGATTCAGGCAAACTACAACCAGTTGCATATGCATCTTGAAGCCTGTCCAAGGTGGAAAGAGCCTACGGCATGGTAAGAAAGAGGCTTTAGCATGTGTTTATGGGATAAATAAAATGCACCAGTGCCTGTTTGGGCTTCGCTTTGAGCTGGAAACCGATCATAAACCGCTTATTTTGTTGTTCTCGGAACATAAAGGTATCAATACCAATGCGTCGTCCTGCATCCAGAGGTGGGCGCTGACATTATCTGTCTATGATTATGTAATTCACCATAGACCAGGCATCGACAACTGCGCAGATGCATTGAGCCAGTTACTGTTGCCCACACCAGAGGTGGAAACGCCAATGCCTGCAGAGCTACTCATGGTCATGGATGCCTTTGAGAGTGAAGGGTCGCCCGTCACTGCTCAGCAAGTTAAGAACATAAGAACATAAGAACATAAGATTTAGGAGCAGGATTAGGCCATATGGCCCTTCGAGCCTGCTCCGCCATTCAATAAGGTCATGGTTGATCTTCGACCTCAACTCCACTTTCCTGCCCTATATCCATATCCCTTGATTCCCCTAGAGTCCAAAAATGTATCTATCTCAGCCTTGAATATACTCAACAATGCAGCATTCACATCCCTTTGGGGTAGAGAATTCCAAATATTCACAACCCGCTGAGTGAAGAAATTCCTCCTCATCTTAAATGGCCAGTCCCTTATCCTGAAACTATGCCCCCTAGTTTTAGACTTTCCAGCCAGGGGAAACAACCTCACAGCATCTATCCTGTCAAACACCCTCAGAAACTAATATGTTTCAATGAGATCTCCTCTCATTCTTCTAAACTCCAGAGTATATGCCCAACCTATTCAATCTCTCATTGTAGGAAAATCCTCTCATTCCAGGAATCAATCTAGTGCACCTTCATTGCACTGCCTCTAAGGCAAGTACTTCCTTTCTCAGATATGGAGACCAAGACTGTGCACAGTGATTAGATGTAATGTAATTAAACCTCCAGGAATGCATCCAACCAGAGTTGGCAGCCCCAGACAGGGTGAACAAAGTGGGTGCAAATCCTGCCCCGATCCTCCTGGGCTATATTCAGAAAAATTCAGTTCTAAACATTCAGTTGAAATTCTTTCCAAACCTTCTCCCCCAGAATCTCAATTCTGTAATGCAATTTGCTTTATTTACTGTGTTGTGATGTTATAATGAAGATCATGGTCTGAAATTCCTGGTAGCGATTGGACCAACCAGGATCCGACCCTATCGGTTGTAAAACGTTGTGTTCTTAACGGGGACTGGTCGACCATCCACAAGGAAACGGGTGATGAAACCAAACGGTACAGACGTCGCAAAGATGAGCTTTCCATCCAATCCAACTGTTTACTGTGGGGTAATCGTGTTATAATGCCCAAGAAAGGTAGGGCGAGATTTGTACCGGAATTACATTGTACGCATCCCGGTATTGTTATGATGAAGGCCATCGCCAGGTCCCATGTGTTATGTATGCAACCCTCTGTAACCAGTATTATACCACCACCAGAGGGCGTACCTGTTGGAATCCCAAGGGATCCCAGCATCCCTAAGGAGCACTGTATATGAGCAGGCCTCCCATGCTGTACGAACACTCTGGAGTTAGAATAAAGGAACAAAGGTCACACTTACTCACATCTACAGTACTCAGTTACATTACTTTATTTGAGACATAACAACTGGCGACGAGATAATGAACCACCACGCAAAAATGCAGAGAACTGTTGGCATCCTGGAGAAATTCTCAGAAGGGGACGATCGGGAGCCTTCGTGGAGCGACTCAACCCATACTTCATGGTCAACGAGCTGGAAGGGAGCGTGAACGCTGCCAAATGAAGGGCGATCCTCCTCATCATCTGCGGGAGCAACAACCTCTGGCCTCATGAAGAATCTTCTCGTTTCGGTGAAACCAACAGCCAAATCATAAGAACTGTGTACGCTGGTTCTGGAGCACCTAAATCTGAAGGAGATCGTTCTGATGGCAAGGTATCAATTTTACACATGTCAACAGTCTGAAGGCCAGGAAGTGTCGAGCTACTTTGCCGAACTAAGGCGCCTTGCAGGACATTGCGAATTCGATGGATTCCTGGACCAAATGCTGAGAGACTTTTTTGTGCTTGGCATTGGCCATGAGGTTATCCTTCGCAAACTATTGATGTTGAAACATCGAACCTGAGCAAAGCCATAAAGATAGCCCAGGCATTTATGTCCACCAGCGATAACACCAAACAAATTTCGCAGCATAAAGAGGAAAGAGGTTTCGGCAAGTACTCTACACAAAGTAACGTCATTTTCAGGCAGGAATGCATATGGCAGAACGTACACGCCTGCAGCTGCACGACCTCAGATGACCCAGTGTTTGCCATCAAGCGTTAATGCGAGGCAATTGACACCTTGTTGGCGCTGCGGAAGCGATCACCGAGTCTACCATTGCTGCTTCAAACACTATGCATGCAAAGGCTGTGGAACAATAGGACACCTCTAGCGAGTGTGCAGATGAGCTGCAAACCCTGCAAATCACCACGTTGCAGAGGAAGCCCGAACCACGGTGGATCAAACTGAACTAGAGACTCAGACCGAGGAGGCAGGAGTGTACAGGGTACACACTACGAAATGTCCACCGATCATGTTAAAATCGAATTGAACAGAATTCCAGTATCCATGGAACTGAACACGGGTGCGAGTCAGTCTATCATGAGCAAAAAGTCCTTCGACAGGCTGTGGTGCAACAAGGCACACAGGCCCAAGCTGAGCCCTATTCATACCAAGCTGAGAACTTACACTAAAGAGCTGATCCCTGTAATCGGCAGTGCGGCAATAAGCATCTCTTATGATGGAGCAGTGCATGAACTCCCACTATGGATTGTACTAGGAGATGTTCGGCAGAAGCTGGCTAGGGAAAATCCGCTGGAACTGGGACGACATCCGAGCGCTTTCGTCAGTCGACGACGGCTCATGTGCCCAGTTTCTGAGCAAGTTTCTGTCATTATTTGAGCCAGGCATCGGAAGTTTCTCGGTGTCGAAAGTGCAGATCCACCTGCTTCCTGGTACACGACCCATCTACCACAAGGCACGGGCGGTGCCATATATGATGCGAGAGAAAGTGGAGATCGAGCTGGACATGCTGCACCGAGAGGGCACCATCGCACCGGTGGTGTTCAACAAGTGGGCCAGTCCGATTGTTCCGGTTCTCAAGAGCGATGGCACGGTCAGAATTTGTGGGGACTATAAAGTAACGATTAACCGTTTTTTGCTGCGTTTTTTGGGTAGCGTTTTTTACCCGCTACCCAAGGCAGATGACCTATTTGCGATGCTGGCAGGAGAGAAGACGTTCACCAAGTTGGACCTGACCTCGGCCTACATGACGCAGGAGCTGGCAGGATCTTCGAAAGGCCTCACCTGCATCAACACGCACAAAGGTCTGTTCATCTACAATAGATGCCCGTTTGGGATTTGATCGGTCGCGGATATTTTTCAAAAGGAACATGGAGAGCCTGCTTAAGTCAGTTCCGCGCATCGTGGTTTTCCAGGATGACATATTGATCACAGGTCGGAACACCATCGAACACTTGAAGAACCTGGAAGAGGATCTAAGTCGGCTAGATCAAGTGGGGCTCAGGTTGAAACGCTCAAAGTGTGTTTTTCTGGTGCCAGAGGTCGAGTTCTTAGGGAGAAGAATCGCGGCAGACGGCATCAGACCCACCAACGCCAAGACGGAGGCCATCAAGAACGTGCCGAGACCACCGAACGTGACGGAACTGCGGTCGTTCCTGAGACTCCTCAATTATTTTGGTAATTTCCTACCTGGGTTAAGCACCTTGCTAGAACCCCTACATGTGTTGCTACACAAGGGAGATGACTGGGTATGCGGGAAATCACAAGAGGCTGCTTTTGAGAAAGCCAGAAATCTGTTATGTTCCAACAAACTGCTTGTTCTGTATGACCCATGTAAACGTTTAGTGCTAGCTTGCGATGCGTCTTCGTACGGGGTCAGGTGTGTGTTATAACAAGCAAATGAATCGGGAACCTTGCAGCCGGTCGCCTATGCCTCTAGGAGTTTGTCCAAGGCCGAAAGGGCCTACAGCATGATTGAAAAAGAAGCTCTGACATGTGTTTATGGGATAAAAAAAATGCACCAGCATCTGTTTGGTCTTAAGTTTGAGTTAGAAACTGACCATAAGCCACTCACCTCGCTATTCTCAGATAGCAAAGGGATTAATACCAATGCTTCTGCTCGTATCCAAAGATGGGCACTCACGCTGTCTGCATATAACTATATACTCCGCCATAGGCCTGGCACAGAGAACTGCGCTGATGCTCTTAGTCAACTACCATTGACCACCACCGGGGTGGAAATGGCACAGCCTGCAGACTTGCTCTTGGTGACGGAAGCATATGAAATCGAAAAGTCACCCATTACAGCCTGCCAGATCAGGATCTGGACCAGCCAGGATCATTTACTGTCCCTTGTAAAAAAAACTGTGTCCTCCATGGGAGCTGGTCCAGCTTCCCAGTGCAGATGCATGCAGAGGTTAAGCCATTCCAGCGGCGCAAAGACGAAATGTTCATACAGACGGACTGTCTTTTGTGGGGTAATCGCGTGGTTTCACCTAAGAAAGGCAGGGAAACATTCATACACAACCTACACAGTACCCACCCAGGCATAGTAATGATGAAAGCTATAGCCAGATCCCATGTATGGTGGCCCAGCATTGACTCAGATTTGGAGTCTTGCGTGCGCCAATACAACACTTGCTCTCAACTGAGCAATGCAGCCAGGGAGGCACCGCAAGGTTCTGTGCTGGGGCCCCAGCTGTTTACACTGTACATTAATGACATTAATGATTTAGATGAGGGGATTAAATGTAGTATCTCCAAATTTGCGGATGACACTAAGTTGGGTGGCAGTGTGAGCTGCGAGGAGGATGCTATGAGGCTGCAGAGCGACTTGGATAGGTTAGGTGAGTGGGCAAATGCATGGCAGATGAAGTATAATGTGGATAAATGTGAGGTTATCCACTTTGGTGGTAAAAACAGAGAGACAGACTATTATCTGAATGGTGACAGATTAGGAAAAGGGGAGGTGCAAAGAGACCTGGGTGTCATGGTACATCAGTCATTGAAGGTTGGCATGCAGGTGCAGCAGGCTGTTAAGAAAGCAAATGGCATGTTGGCCTTCATAGCAAGGGGATTTGAGTACAGGGGCAGGGAGGTGTTGCTACAGGTGTACAGGGCATTGGTGAGGCCACACCTGGAGTATTGTGTACAGTTTTGGTCTCCTAACCTGAGGAAGGACATTCTTGCTATTGAGGGAGTGCAGCGAAGGTTCACCACACTGATTCCCGGGATGGCGGGACTGACCTATCAAGAAAGACTGGATCAACTGGGCTTGTATTCACTGAAGTTCAGAAGAATGAGAGGGGACCTCATAGAAACATTTAAAATTCTGACGGGGTTAGACAGGTTAGATGCAGGAAGAATGTTCCCAATGTTGGGGAAGTCCAGAACCAGAGGTCACAGTCTAAGGATAAGGGGTAAGCCATTTAGGACCGAGATGCGGAGGAACTTCTTCACCTAGAGAGTGGTGAACCTGTGGAATTCTCTACCACAGAAAGTTGTTGAGGCCAATTCACTAAATATATTCAAAAAGGAGTTAGATGAGGTCCTTACTACTAGGGGGATCAAGGGGTATGGCGAGAAAGCAGGAATGGGGTACTGAAGTTGAATGTTCAGCCATGAACTCATTGAATGGCGGTGCAGGCTAGAAGGGCCGAATGGCCTACTCCTGCACCTATTTTCTATGTTTCTATGTTTCTATGCTAAGTTTGTGGTCATGGCCCTCCAAACCGTGGTCTAGGATTCACGTTGACTTTGCTGGTCCGTTTCTAGGCAAAATGTTTTTAGTTGTTGTGGATGCTTATTCAAATGGATTGAGTGTGTAATAATGTCTGTAAGCACGTCCACGGCCACCATCGAAAACCTACAAGCCATGTTTGCCACGCACGGCCTGTCAAATGTCCTTGTCAGCGACAATGGGCCGTGCTTCACCCGTGCTGAATTCAAGGAATTCATGATCCGCAATGGGATTAAGCATGTCACATCTGCCCCATTCAAGCCCGCATCCAATAGCCAGGCAGAACGGGCAGTCCAAACCATCAAGCAAAGCTTGAAATGCATGTCGGAAGGCTCCCTGCAGACCCGCCTGTCCCGAGTCCTGCTCAGCTACCGTACCAGACCCCACTCGCTCACCAGGGTTCCCCCAGCCGAGCTGCTCATGAAAAGGGCGCTCAAAACAAGGCTCTCTTGTCCACCCTGATCTCCATGATTACATCGAGGACAGGCAGCGTCAACAAAGCATGTACCATGATCGCGCAAATGTGTCATGCGATATTGAGGTCAATGACCCTGTATTTGTACTCAACTATGGATATGTTCCCAAGTGGCTTGCTGGCACTATCATAGCCAAAGAAGGGATTAGGGTGTTTCAAGTCAAACTCGCAAATGGACCAAATTTCAGAAAGCATTTGGACCAAACCAAATTGCGATTCACAGACAGCTATGAGCAACCCGAAGAGGACACCACCAACTTCGACGCTCCGACACACACACAAGTGGCAACCGACATCATAGTTGACCACGAAGTTGAACTCACCATTCCCAGCAGCCCAGCAAGGCCAGCTGCACAGCAGCCCAGCAAAGAACCAACCAACTCACCTACACCTGCATTTGTACTGAGACGATTGACTAGGGAGCGAAAGGCCCCAGATCATCTCACCCTGTAAATAAGTGTACTGTTGACTTTGGGAGGGAGTGATGTTATATATGCAACCCTATGTAACCAGTATTATACTGTCACCAGAGGGCGTACCTGTTGGAGTCCCAAGGGATCCCAGCATCCCTTGGGAGCACTGTATATAAGCACCCTCCCATGCTATACCAACACTCGAGTTAGAATAAAGGAACTAAGTCACACTTACGTCTACAGTACTCAGTTACATAACTTTATTTGAGACATAACATCATGTTTGGTGGCCTGGCATTGACTCGGACTTAGAGTCATGCGTGCATCAGTGCAGCACTTGCATGCAGTTAAGCAATGCCCCAAAGGAAGCTCCGCTCAGTCTGTAGTCACGACCATCCAAACCATGGTCTAGAATCCGCATCAACTTTGCGGGCCCCTTCCTCGGTAAAATGTTTTTGTGGTGGTGGATGCATACTCCAAATGGATAGAATGTGTGATTGTGTCATCCAGCACTTCCACTGCCATCATTGAGAACCTGAGAGCCATGTTTGCCACACATGGTCTGCCAGACATCGTTGTCAGCGACAACGGACCGTGTTTCAGGAGCCTGGAGTTTCAAGAGTTCTTGAAACGCAACGACATAAAACACGTGAGGTCAGCCCCGTTCAAACCCACGTCCAATGGTCAAGTGGAGCGGGCAGTTCAAACCATCAAGCAGAGCCTGAAACGCGTAACTCACGGTTCCTTGCAAACATGCCTGTCACGCATACTGCTCAGTTACAGGACAAGGCCACACATGCTTACCGGGGTCCCGCCTGCGGAACTAGTGATGGAGAGGCCTTAAAACCAGGCTCTCGAGTCCATCCTGACCTTAACGATCATGTCAAAACCCGACGTCAACGCCAGCAATGGTATCACGACCGCGCTACAGTGTCACGTGACTTATCTGTAAATGACCCAGTGTATGTACTTAACCATGGTCAAGGGCCCAAGTGGCTCCCGGGCAATGTTACGGATAAGGAGGGTAACCGGGTGTATATGGTTAAGCTCAAGAATGGGCAGATGTGTAGGAAACACATTGATCAAATCAAGCTAAGACACATTGACGAACCAGAACAGTTGGAAGAAGACACCGCGCGTTTAGACGACCAATCAACTCATGTCCAGCCATCAGAAGAACCCACTGTGGTCAACGCCCAGCCTCAAGTCATGAGAGGCTCGGAAAGCATTGGGATTGTACTGAGATGGTCAACCAGGGAGCGAAGGGTTCTGGACCGTTTGAACTTGTAATATGGACTTGTGCCAAGAACTAGGGGGGGGGGAATTATGTAATGTATGTACATAAGGTCTTCCCACCAACAGGGGGCACTACCGTCAGAGGTCCTAGGGTCATAGGTACACCCGTGCTGGGCCCGGTATATAACCTGAACTTCACCTTTGTATCTTCACTTCTGGAAGCCATTAAAGACTGACCAGGTTACACCTGGTCACTGGCTCACAGTACGGAGTTCATTGTATCCTTTCATACACCACAATGAATACAGTACACCACAATGAACACAGGACACAGTGCGGGTCACGACCCCTCGCCGGGAATGATGCCAGACCAGGGAAGTTGCCGGACCATAGAGTGCTGGATTAGAGAGGTTGAACCTGTACTGCACCTGGGCTTGAGCGGGAACTGGGCGGCAGTGGGTCAGCCTCCCATTTCATATCCTGCCCCATTAATCAGGCAGCATGTAAAATGGGCGGCCAGCACACTACCTCTAGTTTTCCGCCGGATGGGAACAATTAAAATCAAACCCTCTGTTGCTCTGTGTGCCTGGGATTACCTGGGGTTAAAATTTTTTTTCATAACAGTCAATTTAATTCAACAGTTGCTCCCACATCGTGAAACAAAGTACACATTTAAGAACGTGTTGCTGTGCAAACTTCCTGAGAACGCTAGTGACAAATACTTTTAAAATTATGTTCGGTATGATAGAATCCTCTTTCCAATGAAAACATAAGGATTGCTGAACCTGACACCTGTTCAATGTTTTAAATATTCCTATTTTCGACTGTGTGAGGTTCTCTGGCTAGAGTTTAATAAAATGAGGAATGCTGTTGGCCTGTGCTACCTGGAGAATGTTTTGTCTGTATGTTCTGACGCATAAGGGATACATCCTATTGTGTCTACTGCTGCCAGGATTTGTTGAGATGGAGTTTCACACTGACATATTCTAAATGGAGCAGTGCACTGAGCATGTGGCAGCTAATAAACAAATTATGGCTGAAGACTTAATTACCAATGATTGAAGTAAACATAGTACAGCCTGGAGACCATTAGAAAAGATTTATCTTCCAGCTTCTCCTGGCCTCCTCTGACCCATTGGCCAGTGAAGTTTAAATACAAATGCAATGCTACACTAACAGGTCTGTTTGGAGAATGAATCCGGTCTGTTGCAATATCCTCTGGCATTCATCCAAAACTATTGTCTAACAACACGCACCTGCTATAAGTTAAATTGTTGGAATTGTTTGTTCGGCACCTTGCTTGCGTTTTGCTCTAGGATTTGAGTGCACATTCATTTTAGGGGGGATTATAGTTGCTGCACAACATTCAAGAAGCTCAAGGAGGCACTGGCTATGTCAGAAGATGTGAATCTTTTTGACAACTCCTCTCTACTAGAGGAAGAGAAGCAGTAGCAACAGGTGGAAGGGCCATATGGAGCTGCAACTGGAGCTGCATGGAATCGACAGTGGAGGCGGGGATGGTGGTTCTCTAAGAAACAATCTATAAGGAGGCTGTGCATCTTAGAAAGGCTGTCATTATCCTTATGGCAAGACCTGTTGTAGTCGAGTTTTTTGCCTCTAGCTCCTTCCAAGCTGCAACAGGGAATATCAGCATTGGGCAGTCTGCAGCTCATGCTTACGTTAAGTAGGCGACTGATGCCATGTTTGCTAATATGTTTATCATGTTCCCCTTGGACAACCAGAAACAGTAAGATAGGGCTCTGGGGTTCAAGCACATTGCAGGCTTCCCCTAAGTCCAGGGTGTCATTGACTGCACACACATCACCATGAGGGCTCCTGCTAATGAGCCCGCTGCCTTAACTACTCTACTACATCAATGAAGTGTTCTCCTAGTGGCTTCAGCATGAGAGATTGAAGGCTGTCCTGGTTCAGAAGAGGACTTTTGAGATGCTTGTGGTCAGCGTCCTCTAGGAGCTTGGGCCTCTGAGGACTTCTGCATCTCAGCAACTGCTGGGGTACAAGTCTTTCTGCTGGTGCTTGGAAGGTCTGAATACTCCATCTATGCAGCTGCAGGGCCCAAGTCGTTGGAAGGCGATGAGTGTGTTTCTGTATAGAAGGTAGTGTAATATAGTGTTGCGCTATTAGTGGAGGGGAGATATGCGCAGTAGGGCAGGGAATGATTGGTAATGCCGAGGGGAACATATGGATTTGCAAGACTTTATACAGAGTAAAAGAGATGTGGTTAGAATTCTTACCTTGACAGTCTTGGTGAGCTCAATGATTTATTTTTTGCACTGCAGCCTTTTCTTGATTTTGGCTCAGACACCTCTTTCTCCATACCCATTGGCTGATTTGTCTATGGATCCACCTGCTATCAGAAGAAAAGAGGACTTATTTTCTAGCCCTCACATGCTCTAGCATCGTCACAGCAGCATCACATGTTCCCTTGACGTTGACATGCTTCCTTCATCTTATACAAACGTGCTTCCCACAAACCACTATTAAAAAGTCACCTCCCCTTTCAGATTTGGAGACTGGCTTTCACATGTGTCTGGGTGGCTGGATTTCCCATAGTTCCAAATGGCAGGCTGGCTATGAGCAGGCGAGATTCGCGTTGAGAGCTCGGATGTCAAATTTAAATGGGCCTGACCATTGAAATGGTTCAGGCCTTCCAATGATGTCATCCAAATACACTGTCCAAACCAAAAGCCAGGCCTCGGAGCTGGAGCTAAGATTTGGGAATTATTCAATAGGAGATGGTAAAATTCAGTGGCTGGCCTCAAATAACCAAGGGTCTGCCTCAGTGACTGATAAAATTAATCTGTCAATGTACAAGTGCAATGTGTTATCATCAAAATACAGTTGCTGGTCCATTGGACCAATATTATAATCGCTGCCATGAATCCTCGGCTAAAATTACTGTTTTAATTTTGAGCCATGCTGCGCTATAGCTAATGCTAGCAGGTAGGCCATATCAGTGAAGGGAATCATCAGATATTTCCAACCAGGGATACAATAAATAAATAATAGTCACTGATAAAGTAGCAGCTAATACCACCCAATATTAATCTAATCATACATTGAGGAATATTTAAATGAACAAATTTTTTTATGGAACTCATCGGGCACACCTCTTCCCTGCTCTGTGCAACAGTCTACATAGCGCATAATCATAAACAGAGCCCTTCCAATCCTAAAATGCTGTAAATACTCAGCAGATCAGACTGCATTTGTGGAAAGAGACATGTTAATGTGTCTGTGACCTTTTTGCCAGAACTGGAAAATGTTACAGATGTAACCGGATTTAAGCAAATACAGGTGTAGGAAAAAGGGGGGGTGGGGGGAGCGAGAGGGAAGGAATGTGATAAGGTGGAAGGCAGGACTGGTTTAATAAACAGCAACATCATTACCAGCACCTGCTATCCGAAAAAATGGGAGCCATGGTTATGATCTGAAATTGTTGAGTCTGGAAGGCTGTAAAGTGCCTACTCGAAAGAAAAGGTGCTGTTCCTCGAGTTTCTGTTGAGCTTCATTGGAGCAGTGTTGAAGGCCAAGGACAGAGAGGCCAGAGTGGGAGTGGGACGGAGAATAAGTGACCGGAAGCTCAGGGTCAGGCTTGCGGACTGAACGGAGGTGTTCAGCAAAGCAGTCACCCAATCTGCAGTTGGTCTCCCCAATGTAGAGGAGACCACATCGTGGGCATTGTGGGCCCTGAACGGTGGGAAGGGAAGAGATAAAAGGACAGGTTTTACATCTCCTGCATTAGCATGGGAAAGGGAGGGGATGTTGGGGGTGATAGAGGAGTCAGCCAGGGTGTCACAGAGGGAATGGCCCCTTTGGAATGTTTACAGGGGAGGAGAGGGGAAGATGTGTTTGGTGGTGGCATCACGCTGGAGGTGTCAAAAATGGCAGAGGATGATTTGTTGAATGTGGAGGCTCATGGGGTGGAAGGTGAGGACAAGGGAAACCCTACTGTAGTTCTGGGTGGGAGGGAAAGGAGTGAGAGCAGAAGTGCGAGAAATGGGATGGACCCAGTCGAGGGCCCTATCAATAACAGTGGAGAGGATCCTCGGTTGAGGAAAAAGGAGATATATCGGAAGCATTGGTGCGGAAGGTGGCATCGTCACAACAGATGCGATGGAGAAGGAGAAACTAGCAATATGGAATAGAGTCCTTACACTCTAGTTGCTTGCCTTTTTAATTCTCCATCCCACACCCATTCTGACACCTCTGTCCTCAGCCTCCTACACTGTTCCAATGAAGCTCAATGAAAGCTCTAGGAACAGCACCTCATCTTTCGATTAGACACGTTACACTCTTCTGGCCTCAACATCGAGCTCAACAATTTCAGATTATAACCACTGCTCCCATTTTTTCCGACAACAACTGCTGGTAATGATTCTGCTGTTCATTAAATCACTCCTGCCCTCCACCCTATCACTGATCTTCCCTTATGTTCTTTCCTCCCCTACCACATTCCCTGCCTCTGTAATTGCTTAAAACCAGTTACATCTGTAACGTTTTTCAGTTCTGATAAAAGATCATCAGCATGAAACATTAATGCTGTTTCTCTCTCAACTGATGCTGCCTGGCCTGCTGAGTGTTTCCAGCATTTTCTGTTTATATTTCAGATTTCCAGCATCCACAGTATTTTGCCTTTTGCCCTTCCAATCCTGTTAGTCAGCTGTTCTACTCAAGCGCTGCAAATCCCCCTGCTCAGCAAAAACCAGACTGAACACAATCCAAATATGTTATTTAGCAACATCATCATTATTCTACATACAATATAGTATGCATTTACAGTACACCAAAAACAAAGCACATAACATATACCTTATTTTAAAATGTATCAATACAATTGTGTGAAAAAATACTAACACTTGCAGGTTACAAATGTTTGAACAATTACTTTAAACCAAAGTGTTTATTATCCTTCTATAAAAAATAAACAACTTGCATTCATTAAATTCTAAAAAGCCTATGCTTTATCCATCCTCCCTCTTATCATCTACTACTCCATCATCATAGGCGGTCCCTCGAATGAGGATGACTTGCTTCCACGAGAATTCACAGATGTTTCAATGAAGGACCCGATGTTCCAGTCCTGTACTCCAGTTGAGGGGGTGGAAGATGCCTGTGCGTGAACTTATTTTAACGTGTGGTGACCATTGCACATCAGCCACCACACGGGCTTGACAGAGCTAGGCCTTTATCCAGTGGCAAGGATTAACCAGGACAACTGAAGACCTGCTCTGCTGCACAGACCTAGTGTGCACACACATCGCAGTGTGGGCAGGTCCATGCTGCCCCTGGGTCCTCGGCTCTTCTGGGCCCCATACCCTCATTTGTCACAGTGTTTCCATTTATAATGCTCCTTCCATAAAAATCCTTCAATTTTTCATTCTACATTCAAGCTGTCCTTATCCTAGGTGCTAACATAATACTTTGGAACCAACTACCTTTAATGCATTTCTGTTTCTTGCAGAAGTATTTTGAAGTTATCTTTTGTTGCTTAAAATATAGCAGTATAGAAGCTATTTTATTCCATGCCAAAAAAAATCTTCTCAAGAAATTCCATGCAATTTATAATATAAAATCTTATGATACCTTCCAGTGGTACCTCAGACCTTGGGTGCTGCCTTTTCAATTCATTCAGAGGGTGATCTACTGCTGACTTACTGAATCTTCTAAAACATTAGCTGCTATTTGTTTATGCATATTTTACTTCATGTGCTAAGGATAATAAAGTAGCTCTGAGTTAACTAGCGAAAACTATTACCATACAATAATTGACCTTTCTGGCATTATTAACCTCTGCTGCAAGTTTACTTTTCACACTTAGAAGCATAAACAAAAATGAAGCAAAAACACTGGCTTGTGAAGAGCTGTAATGGATTCATTAAAGGCCTTTCAGCTTAGAATTGCACAACTTAGGCTGATAAAGAGAATTTATTTATTTACTCTGATCAAATCTTTGAGCTAGTTCTAGCTAGTATGGGTGAAAATGTCAAAATTTCTGTCTGTACTGCTGGAAATGAACTGTGTGTAGTGGAGAAACTATTTTATGCCATGCCAACAAAGTCATCAACTCAACTGACATCACTAGCAGTCATTGCAGTTACTTCCAACTGTGCTTTGCAGTGGAGCACCATAAAAGTATATTGTACACATTTATCGTCATGGAAATGCTAGCTGCTTTACCTAATTAGCTCGGCACAACCCATTCTCAGGGATACTTTGTTGTTTTTTGTGTGCATATTTTACAGCACATTTAAAGAACGACAGGCCGCAAGATATATTGTGAGTAATGTCATTTAATTGAAGGAATTACCGTGCTTGTGATACATAAGCACATGTGATGTTACAGTACTTGTTGGGTGAGTGTTCATCCAGTTTTCCTCGTACTTTAAAGTGCCTCTTGTAATTCATGTGCTTTATGTATAGTTTGTTCATGTGTATAATGCTAAGCTATTCCCTAGCTGAGGATGTAGCAGTTGGAGTTAATTGGTCAGCCAACTGTTCAGCTGCCTGAGATTGCAAAGACTGACTACCTGACCTGAGTGACAAGCTGTGATATATCATGTCATGGTGCCATGAATCTCACACTGTAACCAAAGTGGGCTCAATGCTGTCTGAAGTGCTGTACACAGGCACTTGTGGCAAGCTAGATGCTCGCAATGAGCTGCTGTTAACTCAGTATCACACTGTTAAATGTCAAGTGCTGAGGGAAAGTGCTTGTTAGTGATGGTCCTTGAATCTTGCCTAAGTTCCTCCCTTCAAAACTCTAATTGAATTAGCGTACAAACATTTTCCATGTTTGTATGAAATTGTTTTGTCTGGGATTTAATAGAGACATTATCCTGTTTATTTTAATTGGGTTAATGCTTCACTTGAAATAGCAGACATTAATGCACATAAATGAGCCATTTGCATGCTAATATCATGCAGCATAATTTCAAGGGCTTGTTACCAATGGCACTTACATATTTTTTACAAAGCATATGGGAACCTAAGTTTTATGAATAGGGGGAATTAAGTACAAAAGCAAAGCGATAATGCAAAATTTATGGAAATGATTAGTTGGGATTATGGCCTAGAAATTTGTTCGTGCAGGCCTGACTGCGAACTGGGCACGGGGAACAATGCCAGTACTTGAATAAGTAGGCCTGAGATGCACCTGAAATCGGGCCTCATTTAAATGAGACTAGCGAGTTGCAGGCAACTACTGGGTGTCCTCAGGCAGTTCCCCAGTGAAGAAGCTCGGAATTTCAGGTCGCTGTGTCTGTCGAGGTCGTTAAAGGGGAAGGGGACACGATCGGGAGTGGGTGACCATGAAAGGGATGGCAATGGGGGGGGGGGGTGGAAGGGGGGCGGGAGGAAATTGGTGCGAGGGTCGAAGCAGAGATCAGGAGGTGGGTTTAGGTTAGAGACAGTGAAACTATTTTCTCTGGTGGGGGAACAAGAGGCTATAAACTTAACATTAGAGCCAGGCCGTTTAAGAGTGAAATCAGAAAGTATTTTTCACAAAAAGAGTAGTGGAAACCTAGAATGATCTCCCCCCAAAAGGCTATGGATTCTGGAACACCAAGCAATAATAAGGCATTCTATGTGTCAAATTCTATCAGGGTCAAAATCCTGGAAGTCCCCACTGACTTCCCAGCTGTTTGAGTCAGGAAGTCGGGCATTAAAATCAGCTGACCCTCCCTGCTATTGCTCCCAGGTGGGACAGCAGCTCGCTAACTCCTCCCAGGATTTAAAATTGACCCCATAGGGTGACAATCTGGTTTGCCTTGTTTGAATTCACCCTCTCCCAATAGATAATGGTCCATAATTTGCAGTCAGCGGTGAAGCAAAGACGCTCATCGTTGGACTGGAAGAAAGCTGCTTGCGAGAAGTTTGCCTTTTTCAATATTGAATTGATTTTAATGCTCTGTAATGTGAATTCCTAGTGTGATGCTGCAGTGACGTCAACAAGCTATCTAAGCAGCTACACACATTGCAGAATTCTCACAGACAGCAAACCAGGAAATGAGAATTTGCTTTTATCCGGACTTTAAAAAAATATTACAGAGAATGAAATAAAGATTGGGATTCTCACATGGGGATAAGAACATAACATAAGAACATAAGGAATAGGAGCTGGAGTAGGCCATTTGGCCCTTCAAGCCTTCACCAAGATCATGGCTGATCTTCTACCTCAACTCCACCATCCCGCACTATCCCCATATCCATTAATTCGTTTCATTCCCAAAAAATTATCAACATCTGTCTTGAATATACTGAACATCTGCAACTCTCTGGGGTAGAGAATTCCAAAAATTCGCCAACACTTTGAGTGAAGAAATTTCACCTCATCTCAGTCCTAAATAGCTAACCCTTTATTTTGAGACTGTCACCCCGTGTTCTAGATTCCTCAGCCAGGGGAAACATCGTCTCAGCGTTAATCCTGTCAAGCTCCTGTTTATAAGGTAGAAGCTGAAATATCATGAACAAACCTTTTTTTAAGTTTTGGGGTTGGAATTCGGTTACTACCACCAGATGATACTGCCTGAGTGAGGTAGCAATTGGGGCATGAACAACTGGCAGGCGGCGTTATGCATGGGTGCCGCCTGATGGGATATTCGGTTGTCCTTTTTCAAGGGCGCAAAGATTTGCCGTCCCACCGGCTAACGCCATGGAAATCCTGACATCAGAGAGTGTGCAACGACTCCTTGGGGCCAGTCTCGCCAAATTCACTTTTGCCGCCACACTTACTGACTAGTGGTGATGACACCTGAATAAGTTGGCGTTCACAAAGCGGGGAAATGAATCCAGGCGTTATTTAAAGGGAGTTGCAGCCTCGCACAGTTCGAAGGTGCTGGCGTCCAACGGCTACTGACTCCTTAGCTTCAGAACTAACATTTCAGAGACATTGGTGGGTTCAAGACCGGATAAATTTGAAACTAGCATATTTCTGTTACCTTGGCAAGGTTATGGGGGCAGTGATCGCACACCATGTTGCCCTGTGCCGAAGACTTGAAAGGCGCCAGCTGCAGAGACGGCTTATGGCAAATGTGGATTCTTGCCAGAGGAGAGACCTCAGACGGCGGGGCAGGAGGCCGTACGGTCGCATTATTCTTACCTTGAGACGTCCGAGGAGCTGTGCCTAAGAAGGCTGAGATTCCACAAGGAGTTTGTCTCGGAGTTCTGCCACCTCCTGCAGACATACCTGGCAGCTGACCTCGACACCAGGATCTCGCTGTCTGTGACAGCGAAAGTGATCGCAGCCCTTGACTTCTACACTATCGGGTCCTTCCAGTCTCCTGTAGGCGATATATGCAACATATCGCAGTTTGCAGTACATTGCTGCATTCGCCAGATGACCAACACTTTCTACATCCAACAAATGGACTACATAAATTGCTACACAAATTTGCTCGAGTTCTTTGAGGATGTAACAAGCAGGGTGGATAAGGGGGAAACCAGTGGATGTGGTGTATTTGGATTTCCAGAAGGCATTCGATAAGGTGCCACATAAGAGGTTACTGCACAAGATAAAAGCTCACGGGGTTGCGGATAATATATTAGCATGGTTAGAGGATTGGCTAACTAACAGAAAACAGAGAGAGTCGGGATAAATGGGTAATTTTCCGGTTGGCAAACAGTGTCTAGTGGGGTGCCGCAGGGATCGGTGCTGGGGCCTCAACTATTTACAATCTATATTAATGACTTGGATGAAGGGACCGAGTGTAATGTAGCCAAGTTTGCTGATGATACAAAGATGGGTGGGAAAGCAAATTGTGAGGAGGACACAAAAAATCTGCAAAGCGATGTAGACAGGCTAAGTGAGTGGGCAAGAATTTGGCAGATTGAGTATAATGTGGGAAACTGTAAGGTTATCCACTTTGGCAGAAATAATAGATAAGCAAATTGTAATTTAAATGGAGGAAAATTGCAAAGTGCTGCAGTACAGAGGGATCTGGGGGTCCTTGTGCATGAAACACAAAAAGTTAGTGTGCAGGTTTAGCAAGTAATCAGGAAGGCAAATGGAATGTTGACCTTTATTGCAAGGGGGATAGAGTATTAAAGCAGAGGAATCCTGCTACAACTGTACAGGGTATTTGTGAGGCCACACCTGGAGTACTGCGTACAGTTTTGGTCTCCATATTTAAGGAAGGATATACTTCTATTGGAGGCTGTTCAGAGAAGATTCACTAGGTTGATTCTGGAGATGACGGGGTTGACTTATAAGGATAGGTTGAGTAGGTTGGGCCTATACTCATTGGCGATCAGAAGAATGAGAGGTGATCTTACTGAAACTTATAAGATAATGAGGGGGCTCGACAAGGTGGATGCAGAGAGGATATTTCCACTCATAGGGGAAACAAAAACTAGGGGACATAGTCTCAGAATAAGGGGCCTCCCATTTAAAATTGAGATGAGGAGAAATTTCTTCTCTCAGAGGGTTGTAAATTTATGGAATTCTCTGCCCCAGAGAGCTGTGGAGGCTGGGTCATTGAATATATTTAAGGCAGAGATAGACAGATTTTTGAGCGATAAGGGAGTGAAGGGTTATGGGGAGTGGGCAGGGAAATGGAGCTGAGTCCATGATCAGATCAGCCATGATCTTATTGAATGGCGGAGCAGGCTCAAGGGGCCAAATGGCCTACTCCTGCATGGATTTGTGAAAGGGAAATCATGCTTGACAAATCTTCTGGAATTTTTTGAGGATGTTTCCAGTAGAGTGGACAAGGGAGAACCAGTTGATGTGGTATATTTGGACTTTCAGAAGGCTTTCGACAAGGTCCCACACAAGAGATTAATGTGCAAAGTTAAGCACATGGAATTGGGGGTAGTGTGCTGACGTGGATTGAGAACTGGTTGTCAGACAGGAAGCAAAGAGTAGGAGTAAATGGGGACTTTTCAGAATGGCAGGCAGTGACTAGTGGGGTACCGCAAGGTTCTGTGCTGAGGCCCCAGCTGTTTACACTGTACATTAATGATTTAGACGAGGGGATTAAATGTAGTATCTCCAAATTTGTGGATGACACTCAGTTGGGTGGCAGTGTGAGCTGCGAGGAGGATGCATTGAGGCTGCAGAGTGACTTGGATAGGTTAGGTGAGTGGGCAAATGCATGGCAGATGAAGTATCATGTGGATAAATGTGAGGTTATCCACTTTGGCAGTAAAAACAGAGAGACAGACTATTATCTGAATGGTGACAGATTAGGAAAAGGGGAGGTGCAACGAGACCTGGGTGTCATAGTACATCAGTCAATGAAGGTTGGCATGCAGGTACAGCAGGCGGTTAAAAAAGCAAATGGCATGTTGGCCTTCATAGCGAGGGGATTTGAGTACAGGGGCAGGGAGGTGTTGCTACAGTTGTACAGGGCCTTGGTGAGGCCACACCTGGAGTATTGTGTACAGTTTTGGTCTCCTTACTTGAGGAAGGACATTCTTGCTATTGAGGGAGTGCAGCGAAGGTTCATCAGACTGATTCCCGGGATGGTGGGACTGACCTATCAAGAAAGACTGGATCAACTGGGCTTGTATTCACTGGAGTTCAGAAGAATGAGAGGGGACCTCATCGAAACGTTTAAAATTCTGACGGGTTTCGACAGGTTAGATGCAGGAAGAATGTTCCCAATGTTGGGGAAGTCCAGAATCAGGGGTCACAGTCTAAGGATAAGGGGTAAGCCATTTAGGACCGAGATGAGGAGAAACTTCTTCACCCAGAGAGTGGTGAACCTGTGGAATTCTCTACCACAGAAAGTAGTTGAAGCCAATTCACTAAATATATTCAAAAGGGAGTTAGATGAAGTCCTTACTACTAGGGGGATCAAGGGGTATGGCGAGAAAGCAGGAAGGGGGTACTGAAGTTGCATGTTCAGCCATGAACTCATTGAATGGCGGTGCAGGCTAGAAAGGCCGAATGGCCTACTCCTGCACCTATTTTCTATGTTTCTATGTTTCTATGCTCCTATTTCTAATGTTCTTATGTTCTTATAAAGTTCAGGATGTCCAGGGAAGATCAGGATGAGTGCTCCTGTGGCTTCGCCAGGATAGCGTGCTTTCCTAGGGTTCAGGGGGCCATTGATTCTACGCATGTGGCATTGAGGGCCCCGCCCCAAGTTAGCGAACTGTTTCAGAATCGCAAGCGATACCACTACCTCAATATTCAGCTAGTATGCGATCACAGGTAGATGATCCTCGCTGTCAATGCATTCTATCCTGGCAGCTGCCTCGATGCTTTCATCCTGCGGGAGACCAGTTTGCATGAAGGCAGTGGCTAGCTCCTCGACGACAAAGGATATGGTGTTGCCACCTGGCTCATAATGCCCCTCCGCAATCCCACTACCCCTGCTGAGCAGCACTATAACATCAGCCATATCGCAACCAGGACCATTAAAGCGATAACCATCAGGGTCCTGGAGCAGCGTTTCCGCTGCCTTGACCGCTCCAGATCTGCATTTCAGTACTCACCTGATAGTCTCCACCTTCACCATTGTATGCTGCATGCTACACAACCTGGCCATTATGAGGGGCCAGCCTTTACCACCAAGGATGGATGACCCATCTCAGGAGGATGATGACGATGAGGAGGAAGATGAGGACCTTCAGCCAGGAGGAGGCAGCCTGACACTGCTGCGGCTGGAAGTCAGCAACCGACTACCAGCGCATCGATTCCAGTGAATGACTGAAGTCGTGCCAAATTGTCAGCCCTTACATGTGGGCATCAACTCAACACATCGCTCCCCACCCTGCAACCCTCCGTGTACATAAATCGCAGCACAATAATGTGAAGACTGTCAACTTTGTTTATTTAACACATAAACCATGGTGTGCTGAAAATGAGCACAAGACAACGCTTTCATCCCCAACAAATAATCATACCCACAAGACCCCTTCAAACATTCTCAACGACATCCAAGTACAACTATTGACATCAGTTCATTTTCCAGCAAGGTAGCCATCTCTGGCGACTAGCAAACTACTGTTTCTTCATTAATCCAAGTGCAACAATTTATATCTGCTCACATTCCAACAAGATAGTCATCTCTGTTGACTATCAAGCAATTGTTTGCTGGATCATACAAGTGCAACTAGTTATATGAGTTCATATCTCAATAAGGTGAGGATATGTGGTCACCTTCCCACAGGTCTTCATTTGCTCTTGTACAGTGCTTTACCATCCCTTTCCTTCTCCCCTCTCCCATGCTTACTGCCTCCTCCTCAATGAGGCCTCAGGGCCTGCAGCAAACCTAGTAGTCGGTTGCTGACTTGGAGCCGTAGCCACATATGATGACCTTGCAAGACGTCCCCGACCAGCTTGGGCCCTGGAAGGCCCAGCTAAGGACTGCCTCACCTCAGCATGGGCGGCAGCACTCTGTTATGGATGAGTTGCAGAGAGTGGCAGGTGCAAAGGTGGAATGATGTCATTCTGAGAAACGACATCACGTTCCAATTGGCCCAACAGGCTGATACTCCCCCGGGGCAGAGCATCATCATCTGCAGCAATCTGGACAAGGTTAATTCCCCATTGAACTGATGGGACCCCAGACAGAATGGCAGCGGTCAGTGCATCCATTGCATCAAGTTGCCTCTGCATTAAGACTGACTGCGACTACTGCACAGCACAGAGCTGATTGATGCCACCACGCACTGACGACATTACAGTCTGCAGGCCTACAATAGCATCAGACTGGTGCTCAATGGACACTGTGACGTCAACCATAGCCCATGCCACCATGTCTGAGACCCCATGGTCACTGTTTGCATCCAACACCAAGGATGGGCTCGATAGGCTGCTGAGAGGCATGACCAACAGTTGAGGCAAACTCCTCTATCCTCACAGCTAGTGCATCGAGACTCTGGGGCTATTGCACCCAGCAGATCGCTGTGCAACTGCAGGGATTGTCTTGTGACAACCTCAAGTTCCGGCTCATCATCAGAGTGCTGCTGAGCATCACTCAGGCATGCGCTCAACCTCCGGGGAGCTGGGCCCATGCTTACCCATGGTGTTGCTGCAGGCCACTGAGTCCCGCAGCATCACCCACCTTCACCTCCCTGACCACACCTTCGTCAACGAAGGTGATTGTCCCGCTCTCAGTTGCCACTGGCTCCTGCGTGACATCAAAGGATGTGTCCTCCTCCTCCTCCTCTTCCTCCTCCTCGGCATCTCCACCATTGGAAGGCTGACGTGAAGGCCCTGGTGTGTCTGGTTGATCATCTGAAAGCACAAACACATAGAAGACTGGTTACCTGCAGGTGAGAGGGCCAGGAGCAGTGAAGGCATTCGATAATGGCAGTCTCATGGAAAGAGCTGAAGGATTGTGGTATCAGGCCTAATTGGTCTGCCGAACGCTGCAAAAGAACTCAACATACCGTCACTGTCCCAGGGGGGTTCAGCCTCAACCACCGCCAAGGCACCAACTTGGCTGAGACGCGTTCTTCCAACGGAATGGGGTCCTGGAGTTCACATCCCCTCCTCCAGTCCTCATCTGCTCTCTGCGGTTGTGGGCGAGCTTCACCTGTAAGATTAAAGAGAACGTCTGAGTTAGAGCCCTTCGATCAGTGTGCCCCATGTGCTTTACATAGTTTCGTAGATGTTACTATATGAGAGTTTTCACAGCTCGAGGTAACTTCCACTCACTGCGTTGACTTGCTGTGGCAATGCTTGAATTAGGGGTCCAGGACCTAACAGTAATGGGGAGGCTATCATCTTCGAGATGCATATGAAGACTGAGGAGTTAACAACATGAGGGGTGGGTGTGTAGAACCGGGTAGCAAGGTTAACAGCGCATGCAGGCCCTTGCAGTGGATGAGGCTTCAAATGGTGACCTTGTTTCTGGCCTCCTCCACGCAGAGCATGGATTCCCAAACACCACATTGAGCAGAGAGTGCACATTGAGGTCAGAGCATAGCATGTTGATGTTTAAGATTTAAGATACTCACTCTCACCAGCCGCGTCATGTCGTTGTATCTTTTTCTACATTGAGTGGCTGTCCAGGCCATCGTGACACTCGCAGACACTCGTTCTGTGATTTCCCTCCATAGCCGTCTGCACATTTGTGGTTGTGGTCTCCTCCCAGGCTTTGTCCTGAGCAACTCCCGACGCCTCTCCAGTGCATCAAGGAGTGTATCCACATCGGCGTCCGAGAACCGAAGGGCATATTGACGAGCTGCTGCTGGGTCTGCCACCGTCAGTGTCTGAGTGAGTGCTTCGGAAGCGAATATAACCACGAGGCATTGAAGCCCCCAATCAACGCCTTAATGGAATCCAGGAGGCGCTACTATGTGTGTGGCACAGCTTCAAATGCTGCCTAATGCCTGGATGTTGAGGCCACGTTTAACAGCCCACTCAACGCCGCTTACTGCCTACAGGTAAGTGAGCAACGCCATGATTTAATGCTACAAGCCATTTTTCAGTCACCAAAACTGTTTTACCGCCAGGGCCAACGCCTGGCGGTAAAACAATCATCTCAGTCGGTGACACCGCCTCAATATCGGTGATATCGAATTTCGACCCCGCAAAGGTTATCATAATGGAGAAATTTGAAACTCCACAAGTATAAAAATTCGTTTTTCAGGGCCAGAATGCGTGTTTACCAATCAATACACTATTACAATCCCAGTTATACCTATTCCAACAAGGCTTAGCATTTAATGTGATATTAAACAGCGATATTATCATAGAAGTGCCCAAGTTTTCATCAGTTTCACTAATTTCACTAATTACACTTATTGCCGGCTATAGGGGATGGGGTCAACAGTGCAGCCAATGTCGGAGCAGTGCAACTTCAGGATTTCTGCGTTTAGATGCGCATGCACTAATTCTCTGAAGCTGCAGTCAGAGTCAGAGGGGTAATGATGGCGAATGTCAGCATTACCCCCCACAAATTCCAGACCAATGTATCATCCTCGGCTCAGTGGTAACACCCTCATCTGAGTCAGAAGGTTATGAGTTCAAGTTCCAATCCCGAGACTTCAGCACATAATCTAGGCTGACACTCCAGTACAGTACTGAGAAAGTGCTCACTGTCAGAGGTGCCATCTTTAGGATGAGATGTTAAACTAAGGCCCCGAGTGCCCTCTCAGGTGGACGTAAAATATCCCATGGCACTATTCGAAGAAGAGCTGGAAAGTTTTCCCAATGTGTCCTGGATAATATTTATCCTTCAACCGCCAACACCAAAACACATTGGTGGAAAATTTGCGGTCGGGATGACACCGAACTAGCAGCGTTTGCCGTCATTTCGGTTTTGGAGTTGACCGCAACTTCAGGATTTGGTGCCTGTGCAGGCGAATGCAGAAATCCCAAAGTTGTTGCCGGTCATTCACTGCTCCGAAACAGGCCCCCCTCCCCCACCCACCCACAGAGCCGGCAATCTGTGTAATCAGCCAAATCATTGAAACTGACGAAAACTTCGGCTCTTCCGCAGTAAGTACGCTGTTATGTTCCCACTAAAAGTTAGACCCAAAGGGATTAGATGTAACTGGGGTTTTAACAGCGTATTGACTGCTAAACAAATGTTAAGGGCCTGGAAAACTAATTTTAATTTTCTGCAGTGTGAAATTTGTCAATTTTAATAAAAAGAAAAAAAAGAACTTGCATTTATATAGTGCCTTTCATGACCTCAGGATGCTATAAAGTGCTTTACAGCCAATGAGAGCCCAATCTTTATTTTGCTCTCTCTAACTATTTTAAAAAGTTAGAATTTTAAGAGCTTATTCCCTTTCTTGTTCGCTGTCTCTGGACTAAGCTTTCCTTTCATTTTCGGCGGGTTCTTGGCAATTTTCTCAGCGGTACAGCTGTTTTTCCACCTGACGAAAGTTTCCCCCTGTGTTTTTCAATGGTATCACCCAAATCTGAAAACGCCCGCCGGGACCAAAGCACTGCCAAGAAAATCACTAGGGCGTAAGTTTAGTCTCAACGGAAGCCTGTCCAGATCGCTGAGGGAACCTTCCTGTAAAAGCTGCTTAAACAGGGCGTTAGGTGAGTACTCTGCAAAGAAAGGTAAGTTAAAGGTTCTTTATTTATTTAATTTTTTAATTGAAAAATGGCGATTAGGTGTAAAAGTGTTTTGAGAATGTTTCTTAACTTTTTTTTTCGTGAATTTTTTTTAAAGTTTTCTCCCCCTTTGCTTCGCTGCTGACCACATATTCCGGGCTATCATCTTGTTATGATCTCATTACTGTTTGTGTGACCTTGCTCTGTGCAAAATTGGCTCCGGTGTTTCCTACATTCCAACAGTGACTATACTTACAAAGTACTTCATTGGCTGTAAAGCACTTTATGGCATCCTGAGGTCATGAAAGGCGCGATATAAATGCAAGTTCTCTTTCTTTCTTTCTAATAATAGACCAACATTGACAACAATCACTGAAAAGGCTTTGGGTGAGACCATCGTGTCCTTCCATCTGGAGTAAGCCAAAAAGTGATAAGTGATCTTCAATGGCAGGACAATGGGAAAGAAAGATGAACTGTAACTGAGCATTTCAAAATGGCCATATTATCTGCTAGTTTTTTTTTCCTAATCCATAGTTGCCATTATTTCACAACATATATGAAAAATAAATTCTTCAAATCAATACAAAGCCCTGCATGATTCTGGCACTGAGTAAGAAAGGCTATTGTAGCCAAAGGAAGGTTTTAATTAAGTTTTCCATCCTACTAACCGAAGTTTGAAAGATCTCTCTCTCCAAGCTTCTTCTGATGTAACATTGAACCAAAGCATTTCTTTAATCCTGTTTACACAAGCATCTGGATTAACTCTGGAATAGTTTGCACTGGGGGACTGCAAATAATTATTTGACCTTTATTTATACTATAATCACAGGAAGGTGGCTCATAGAAGAAAAAAGGTGTTGATTCGCCCATATGCAAGCACACTAAGAACATTAAATGAGATTTGTGTCATGATGTATAGCTTTGCTGTGATGCTGATAACAATACAAAGGAAAATGCTGACAAGGGCTATTCTGTAGTTGTACTATGACCCACTTTAGACAGTATGCAGTCTGATGCAAAATTGATGCTTTCCACAGGTCCTGGAGTGAGCTTGTGCTGGTTTTGAAATGTTTTACCAGATTTTACGCTCTGAGACTTTACTGGAAAAAATGTCACTCTGGGTCACTACTGAATTCACTTAAATTAAGCTTTGCTCACCAAAACTGTTGCATTAACTTTAACTAGAGGAAATGAATCCTCAACCAAGAATAAAATACATCTCTGATTATAGTTTAAGTATCTGGGCAGTAGGATCAGGAAGAGTTGCAACAAGGAAATGGAGCGATTACGCTTATATGTTTTCAGTTCATCAAAACTCAACTGAATGGAAATCTTAAACCTTACTTTATACCAGACTGACCTCAGAATTATAGGGTGAATTTCTATGAGGGTTTTGATTGTTTGCCATAACTTTGGTTGAGAAGAACCTTGCAGGGCTATTAGGAAATAGCAGGGGAGTGAGACTAATTGGATAGCTCTTTCAATGAGCTGACACGGACACAGTGGGTCAAATTGCCTCCTTCCGTGCTGTATAATTTTACGTCCAGAAAAGTTGACAGTACCTTCTGGCTATGCTGGCTCTTTGGTAGAGCAATCTAAATCTAATGCCACTGCTCTGCACAAATTGTAGGCTGGCATCCCCGGACTATGTCCCATCTTTCTGGGTTAAGTTAGGTTAGGTTTCATTAACCTATCAAGAAAAAGTAAAAGACTTGCATTTATATAGCACCTTTCACAACCAACAGACGTCCCAAAGTGCTTTACAGCCAATGAAGTACTTTTGAAATGTAGTTACTGTTGTAATGTAGGAAATGCAGCAGCCAAATTGTGCACAACAAGCTCTCACAAACAGCATGGCCAGATAAACTGCTTTAGTGCTGTTGATGGAGAGATAAATATTGGCCAGGACATCGGGGATGTCCCCCCTGCTCTTCTTCGAAATAGTGCCATGGAATCTTTTACATCCACCTGAGAGAGCAGACGGGACCCCAGTTTAACGTCTCATCCGAAAGATAACACCTCCAACAGTGTAGCACTCTCTCAGTACTGCACTGGAGTGTCAGCCTAGATTTTTGTGCTCAAGTCTCTGGAGTGGGACTTGAACCCACAACCTTCACCAAGAGGAAACCATCAAGGAAAATGTGATTGACACGACAGGAGGAAAATCCAGGCCTAAATATCAAAATGCACATCTTTTGTTTGCTTCTTCTCCAGATAGCTTGGGAAATAAAGAAAGTAGGAAGAGATAGCATGTTTGTAACCTTCACATAACTGTAACCTTTATGTAACAACACTGTACACTGTATACATCTGAGAAATACACACCTTGACCACAGGGGGTGAACTTGTGGGAGACGCTCCTCATCTGGTCATCCAGGTATATAAAGAAAGGTCCCACGCAGGGTCAGCACTTCTTGGTCCTGGGAATAAAGGGTCAGGTAATGTAGTGACCTTGTCTGCAGTACATGCCTCGTGTGATTCTATAGTAAGGTGTAAGGACACTACATTTGGCGACGAGAAACAGGAATCAACGACCTACGAGGATGGCCACTGGTAGCACAGAGGAACAGTACTGTGTTGGTGAGGACTGGGACGATTTCATTGAGCGGCTCCAGCAGAGCTTTGTCATGAAGGACTGGCTGGGAGAGGAAGTGGCTGACAAGCGGAGGGCGCATCTACTGACCAACTGTGGATCCAAGACGTATGCGCTGATGAAAGACCTGCTCGCAGCCGAGAAGCTGGCGGACAAGTCCTTTGAAGAGCTCAGCACACTGATCGGTGAGCACCTCAAACTGGCGAGCAGTATACACATGGCCCAGCACCGGTTCTATACACACCGGCGTCGGGAGGGACAAAGCATATCGGACTTCGTTGCGGACCTTCGGCGTTTGGCCAGCCTCTGTAAGTTCACAGACGCCTGCAGGGGGGAGATGTTAAGGGATTTCTTCATTGGGGGCATTGGTCATGCCAGGATTTTCAGGAAGCTTATTGAGACCAAGGACTTGACTTTGGAAAGGGCAGCGTTGATAGCTCAGACCTTCATGGCAGGGGAAGAGGAGACCAAGATAATTTACATGCGCAGCCCTGGTGATGGACCAGGGAGTTAACATTGTAAATGCGACTCAGAACCCCGCAGACAGGCAAGGGCAATTCAACACTGCCCAGGCAGCAACAGACTCGAGGGTGGGCCAGCAACAGAGACAATGGCAGGGGGATCGGCAATTCACGCCATCACAAGGGACAATGCATCCCGGGATGGGACCATTGACACTCACCAACAGAGTGCTCAGGAGTAATCAAAGAGACAATCAGAGAGGAATGCCTGGTAACAGTTCCTTTGTTCACAACAATCTCAGCTCATGCTGGAGATGCGGTGGCAGACATGCTGCGAAAACCTGTAGGTTTCAACAATTTATCTGTAGAAACTGTAACTCCAGTGGGCATTTGGCCAGAATGTGCAGAAAGCCCGTAGCGAGGCTAGTTTACAAGGCAGAGGAACCAGACGAGGGGTCTGCAGGGCAGGGTGATGCTTGGGGCAAAGCTATGGATGCTGAAGTCCAGCGGGTTCATGTGGGAGACGTCCACAGCTCGTATACCAAAATCCCACCTATGATGATGAAAGTTCTATTAAATGGCATCCCGGTATGCATGGAGCTGGACACAGGAGCCAGCCAGTCACTTATGAGTGCCCAACAATTTGAAAAACTATGGCCACTCAAAGCTAACAGGCCCAAACTGGAACGCATTGACACGCATTTACGTGATCATCCCAGCGCTAGGCAGTGCAAACTTGGTGATCACACACAATGGATCGGAGAACCGGCTGCCACTCTGGATTGTCCCGGGGAATGGTCCCGCGCTCTTGGGGAGGAGCTGGTTAGCCGAGATGCACTGGAAATGGGGGGATGCGCATACCATTTCATCTGTGGAGCGAAGTTCATGCTCACAGGTCCTACAGAAATTCGAGTCACTTTTTCAACCAGGTGTCGTGACTTTTAAGGGCACCAAAGTAGTGATACACATCACCCCGGACGCCAGACCAGTGCACCACAAAGCCAGAGCCGTGCCGTATGTGATGCGTGAGAGAATTGAGAGTGAGTTGGACAGGCTGCTAAGAGAGGACATAATTTCGCCTGTTGAATTCAGTGACTGGGCAAGCCCTATCGTTCCTGTCCTTAAAGCGGATGGCTCAGTCAGGATCTGTGGCGACTACAAGGCCACCATCAACCGAGTGTCACTACAGGACCAATACCCGCTTCCGAGAGCGGAGGATCTTTTTGCCACGCTAGCAGGTGGCAAACTGATCACCAAGTTGGACCTCACTTCAGCCTACATGACTCAGGAACTGGCTGAAGAATCCAAGCTTCTGACCACCATCACTACGCACAAGGGGCTATTTATCTACAACAGGTGTCCATTTGGCATTTGTTCAGCGGCCGCTATCTTCCAGAGGAACATGGAAAGCTTGCTTAAATCCATTCCTGGAACAATCGTATTCCAAGATGACATCCTAATCACGGGTCGAGACACCGAGGAACACCTCCACAACCTGGCGGAGGTGCTACGCTAACTGGACCGGGTAGGCTTGCGATTAAAGAAGTCCAAGTGTGTGTTTTTGGCCCCAGAGGTCGAGTATTTGGGCAGGAGGGTTGCCGCAAGACGGGATCCGGCCTACCGAATCCAAAACGGAGGCGATCCGTCATGCGCCCAGGCCCGGCAACACATCGGAGTTGCGGTCATTCCTGGGACTCTTAAACTACTTCGAGAACTTTCTGCCGAACTTAAGCACATTGTTGGAGCCGCTACATGTGCTCCTGCGTAAGGGTTGAGAATGGTTTTGGGGGGACGGTCAAGGTTTTCAATCGGGCGCGGAACCTGCTTTGTTCTAACAAGCTGTTGACCTTGTACAACCCCTGTAGGAAACTGGTTTTAACGTGTGATGCATCATCCTATGCGGTTGGGTGCGTGTTGCAGCAAAGTAGTGATGAGAGCCAACTCCAACCTGTGGCTTATGCCTCCAGGTCGCTCTCCCAGGCAGAACGGGGATATGGGATGGTTGAAAATGAAGCACTTGCATGTGTCTACGGGGTGAAAAAGATGCACCAGTACATTTTCAGCAGAAGGTTCAAGTTAGAAACCGACCACAAGCCGTTAACATCCTTGTTGTCTGACAGCAATTCTGTCAATGCCAATGCTCCAGCTCGCATACAACGGTGGGCCCTCACGCTGGTTGCATATGACTACACCATACGGCACCAGCCAGGCACCGAAAATTGCGCTGACGCGCTCAGCAGGCTCCCACTGGCGACCACTGAGGGGGCGTCGGAGCAAAGCGCGGAGATGGTCATGGCCATTGAGGCTTTCGACACCGCAGGCTCCCCCATCACAGCCCGCCAGATCAAAATCTGGACCAACAGAGATCCCCTCCGATCCCTGATAAAGAAATGTGTCCTGACTGGGGATCGGGCGCCTGCACACGGAGCGTGCCCCGAGGAAGTCAGACCGTTTCACAGACTGATGGACGAGCTCTCCATCCAGGCTGACTGCCTGCTATGGGGCAGCCGGGTAGTCATGCCCCAGAAAGGAAGGGAAGCATTCATCAGGGAACTCCACAGCGAGCACCCAGGCATCGTGCTAATGAAGGCCATTGTCCGGTCACATGTATGGTGGCCGGGAATTGACTCAGACCTGGAACACTGGGTTCGTAGGTGCACGACATGTGCTTAGCTGGAAAATGCCTCCAGGGAGGTCCCACTCAGCCAGTGGCCCTGGCCCAAGAGGCCATGGTCACGTATTCACATAGACTATGCGGGCCCGTTCATGGGAAAAATGTTCCTGATTGTTGTCGATGCATACTCGAAATGGATCGAGTGCATCATATTGAATTTGTGCACGACATCCACCACTGTGGAGACTCTGCGTACGGTCTTTGCGACCCACGGCTTGCCGGACAACCTGGTTAGTGACAATGGCCCATGTTTCACTAGCTATGAATTCCAGGAGTTTATGTCGGGTGATGGTATCAAGCACATCAGGACAGCACCATTCAAGCCAGCTTCCAATGGCCAGACGGAATGTGCGGTTCAAATTATAAAACAGGGCATGCTCCGGATTCAAGGACCCTCCCTTCAGTACCTCCTATTGCGCTTCCTGCTGGCCTATAGGTCCCGCCCGCATTCGCTCACGGGAGTCCCGCCCGCGGAACTACTCATGAAACGCATGCTTAAGACGCGGCTGTCCCTCATTCATCCAGCCCTGTCAGACATTGTTGAGGGCAAGCGCCAGTCCCAAATCGAGTGCCATGATCGCAACTCAGTGGGGAGATGCATAGAAATCAATGACCCTGTATTCGTTCTCAATCATGCTTTGGGACCCAAGTGGCTTGAGGGTACTGTAATTGGCAAAGAGGGGAATAGGGTCATAATGGTCAGACTTAACAATGGGAACATCTGGACCAAGTAAAGAAAAGGTTCAGCATGGACACTGAGGAACCTGAGGAAGATCATGAGATGTTACCCACACCACTGCCAATGAACGAGCAACAAGGACATTCACCAGCATGCACAGTTCCTGCGGCCAGCCCGGACAGGCCGGAATCACCTCAGGCGACAGAGACGCATGCCAAGGCTCAACCACCAGAGCTCCAACTGCGGCGCTCCACGAGAGAGCGTCGACCGTCTGAAAGACTCAATCTTTGACCCAAAGACGTTGGGGGGAGGTGATGTCATGTTTGTAACCTTCACATAACTGTAACCTTTATGTAACAACACTGTACACTATATACACCTGAGAAATGCACACCTTGACCACAGGGGTGAACTCGTGGGAGACACTCCTCACCTGGTCAAGCAGGTATATAAAGGGAGGTCCCACGCAGGGTCAGCACTTCTTGGTCCTGGGAATAAAGGTTCAGGTCATGTAGTGACCTTGTCTGCAGTACATGCCTCGTGTGATTCTATACTAAGGTGTAAGGACACTACAGATAGCATTAGAAAGATACATAGGATTCAGGAATAGGAAATCATATGACAGAAGAGCACGATACATTCTTAAAGGAGCAGCTGTCTGAAAACTTCCCCAATCGGTTATGGTACGTGGAGGAAAATGAATGCATATGAATGTACATTATGGACATGTAATTTATATGTATTTAAAGTCCATGATAATCATATACTTATAAATGGAGCCAGGCTGAAGATCTACTCCACTGCTACTCATCCCAAAAAAGGAGTTAGCCACCTCATAATTCCTAAATTCCGAGATTAATGCCCATGAATCTATCAAACAAATTACCACTATAAAACAGGGGTAATTTAAAGCAGCAGATGAAGAAGGCTAAAGCTGGGATCTTTAAGGCAGGTTGTTGTGTTCCATTCTGCTATTAGACAGATGCTTGTAACAATGATTTGGATTGGTCCTTTGTCAAAATTTGTTTACTCTTTGTTTTGGAGAATCCTGGTTTTATTTGAACATCTCGCTGGAGACTGTTTCTTGTTCGGTAAATTTCCTAACATGAAGGGAATGGCTGCAAAATGTTTTGCTTCAAAAGGGATTCCTATCTTTGTCATCTAGTTGTTGTAACAGGATAGCAAGCAACCAGGAAGTCAGGCTTATAAGGTAGCACCACGGGAGATCTAGACCCTCCTGCAGATGCACAACCACCAGGGTGAGCTGTCCCAGAAGATCATTCCTCAATATCCATGGAGTTATGTGTCAGGAGGATTCTGTGTTCTGTGGAACATGAACAGAGGATCTTGGAACTGCCATCCACTGCAAGATGCTCTGAATTTGTAGAGAAATTCTCTCTTGATTTATGAATAGCTAACCTTGCTGTCAATCAAAACAATTCTGATGTTTGATGACTTCCACAGGTCCAATATATTGTCATGTTCGTTAAATCCAGAAGGGAGCTTCTTTTACCCACATTCTGTACCATAATGAAGAAAGAAAGGGCATGCCATGATTCACATGGACTGCAGCAAATTAACAACAACAAACAACATTTAGGAGGAACCTAGGTGTTTGCAGAAAATGCTGGCCACCAAAGCAATTCATGTACTCAAGCTTCAGCCAAGTACACAAATTGAGCCCCAAGTTTCCAATATAGTGGAAGGCATCTGCAAGGGAACAGTTGCCAGGGACTTATAATATCATATATACAATTCAATGAGAAACAATTAATATTCTATTCAGAATTGTTTTATTTTATAGCTTTCTTATATTAGAAATGGTACTTTTACAGATTTTTTTTAACCTAGAAAAAAATGTAAGATGGCAACTGAAACTAACTTTGCAAAATGTTTGGAGTAAATTGATTGGTCTATTCTTGTTTCCTGTCAGTTAGGCATAGATTACTGGTTGATTGAAGAACATAATAAATAGAAGCAGGAGTAGGCCATTCAGCCCTTCGAGCTTGCTTCACCATTCAATAAGATCATGGCTGAATTTCTAGCTCAACTCCACCTTCCCACACTTTCCCCATCTCTCTTGATTCCCTTAATATCAAAAAATCTATCGATCTCAATCTTGAATATACTCAATGATTAAGCATCCACAGCCCTCTGGGGTAGAGAATTATAAAGAATCATAACCCTTTGAGTGAAGAAGTTTCTCCTCATCTCAGTCCTAAATGGCCGACCCCTTATTCTGAGACTGTGGCCATGAGTTCTAGACTCCCCAGCCAGGGGAAACATCCTCCCAGCAGCCGTGTCAAGCCCTGTAAGAATGTTATATGTTTCAATGAGATTACCTCTTATTCTTCTAAATTTTAGGGAATATAGGCCTTGTCTTCTCAATCGCTCCTCAAAGGACAATCTCCCCATCCCAGGAATCAATCTGGTGAACTTTTGTTGCATTCCTTCTAAGGCAAGTATACCATTCCTTAAGTGAGGAGACCCAAGACTGTACTCCCAGTGTAGTCTCCCCAAGGCCCTATATAATTGCAGTAAGATGTCTTTTATTCTTGTACTCCAATCCCTTTGTAATGAAAGATAACATATCATATGCTTTCCTAATTTTCAAATGTATCTGTTTGTCTTGTAACACTGTTGTGAATGAAGCACCTTGCGACGTTTTACTACGTTAAAGGTGCTATATAAATAAAAGTTATTAATATTGTTAATTGCTCACTGTACCTACATGTTACCTTTCAATGATTCTGTACAAGGACACCCAGATCCCTCTGACTGCCAACATTCCCCAATCTATTACTATTTAAAATTAACTCTGCTTTTCTATTTTTCTTACCAAAGTGGATAATTTCACATTTTCCACATTATATTCTATCTGCCATGTTCTTGCCCACTCACTTAACCTGTCTATATCCCTTTGCAGACTCTTTGCAAACTCCTCACAAATTACTTTCCCAACTAGCTTTGTATTATTAGCAAACTTGAATATATTACACTCGGCCCTCTCATCTAAGTCATTGATAGAGATTGTAAATAGCTGAGGCTGAAGCACTGATCCTTGCAGTACCCCACTAGTTACAGCCTGACAACTCAAAAATTACACATTTATTCCGACTCTCTGTTTTCTGTCCGTTAATCAATCCTCAATCCACGCTAAAATATTACGCCCAATCCCACGAGGCCTAATTTTGTGTAATAACCTCTTGTGCAGCACGTTATCGAATGCTTTCTGAAAATCCAAATATACTACATCCACTGGTTTCCCCTTATCAACACTGTTAGTTACAACCTCAAAAAACTAATAGATTTGTCAAACACGATTTCCCTTTCATAAATCCATTTTGATTCTGCCCAATCAAAATGCCACGTACCTAATAATAGATTCTAGCATTGTCCCTACTACTGATGTCAAGCTAACTGGTGTGTGGTTCCCTGTTTTCTCTCCAACTTCTTTCATTGCTCATTTTTCTTCTGCTTACTCATTTCTCATTCTAAAGGGGGTGTATGAACAGAGAGACCTGGGGATATATGTGCACAAATAGTTGAAGGTGGCAGAGGCAGGTTGAGAAAGCGGTTAAAAAAGCATACGGGATCCTGGGCTTCATAAATAGAGATATAGGTGTGGATTTTTGGCATTTCATTCTAATTTCAGTCATCACACAACCGAGGTGAATCGCCTGCAGGTTCAAAGTAAAAGCGGTGGGGCCCCACAGTCTCAGAAACTGGAAATGGGAACAGAATATTGACGTCCTGCTAACGGTGCCTGGGACAACACATTGCTCAAAGTTGTCCATATGTGAAGGCAGAGTGTTTCTTCTGCAGGAAAACTGGGCATCTTGCGAAGGCATGCCGACTGAAGGGTAAACCAGCTTTCAAAGCCAAGAGTAGAAATCCCCAGAGACTATATAGCATGGAAGAACAACAACAGGACGAGGAGATGTTAGAGTTAAACATCATCAGGAGCACAAGGTTAATGGACGGCGATTCGAAAAGTATCATAATCCACATAGATATTGCAGGATTCAAGATACCCATGGAAATCAACACTGGTGCATCCGTGAGTGTAGTATCGGAGTCGCTATACCTCGACAAATTGCGGGATTTCCCATTGGAGAAAGTCAAGATAGAGCTGCGAGGCTACTTGAGAGAGAACATTCTGGTGGTAGGTCATATCACCGTACCGGTGAAATACAAGGATTAAGTTCAGAGCTTGCCTCTAATAATAGTGGCAGGAGACAAGCCTGCCTTACTAGGAAGAAATTGGTTGGGGTCACTGAAGCTGGATTGGAGTGAGATTTTTCGTGTTGAAATGAGATTTGCGTCAAAGGATGATGTCATCAAGAATTATGCGAAGGTGTTCTGTGAAACGGGCAGTCTGATCCAAGGCTTCAAGGCGAGTGTCAGGGTACAGAAGGATGCTAGATTGGTTTACCGCAAGCCACGTTCCATACCATATGCACTCAAGTTGAGCAAGAACTCAAAAGACTAGAGACTGAGAACATTATTTCTAAGATAGATCGATGTAATTGGGCTACACCCATTGTTGTTATACCTAAGTACGATGGTAAGGTAAGATTGTGTGGTGATTATAAAGTAACCGTAAACCAGGTTCTAGAGGGTAATGTCCCCAATACATTGCCAAATGTAGAAGATTTGTTCACAACACTGACAGGGGGGTCAGGTTTGAATCTTACGAATGCCTACTTACAGCTTGATCTAAATGAGGAGTCCAAGTCATGCTTGACTATAAATACCCATCTAGGCCTATATCAATTTAATAGGCTACCATTTAGAGTGTCTACCACCCCTGCCATATTCCAAGGGGTATACCAGATTTTGCAAGGTATTGAATGGGGTAGTATGTTATTTAGATGACATACTAATTTCAGCACCAAATAGGCAAATTCACAATAACATATTAAATGAAGTCCTCAAACAGCTAGAGAAGCACAGAGTACGAGTGTCTGCTCGCAAGTGTGAGTTATTTCAAAACTCAGTGGAGTACTTAGGGTATAGAGTAGACAAAGATGGTTTACATCCAACCAAGGAAAAACTGGATGCAATCAGAAATGCACCCACTTCCAAGATTGTCACTGAACTTCGATCATTCTTGGGTCTTTTGAACTATTATGGGAAGTTCCTACCAAATTTGCAAAAACAGGTCCATTGGTAGTGGTCAAAAGAATGCGATACAGCATTCAAGGAGTGTAAAAGCAACTTGGTAGAGAGCACCATGTTAGTTCACTATGACGTATCTCAGGAGATCAAGCTAGCATGTGATGCCTCTCTATATGGAGTTGGGGCAGTAATCTCTCATGTATTACGTAGTGGGGAGGAGAGACCAATTGCTTTTGCTTCACGCACTCTCAATGCCAGTGAGCGTAATTATGCGCCAATCGAAAGGAAAGCTTTGGCATTAATTTTTGGGGTCAAGAAGTTCCACAAATACTTGTATGGTCATAAGTTTACTTTCGTTAAGGACCATAAGCCCCTGACAGCAATCCTCCATCCAAAGTCCCCAATTCCAACATTAGTTGCCGCCCGAATGCAGAGATGGGCTTTGATTTTGTCAGCATATACATATGATATTGAATACAGACGATCAGCTGATCACAGTAATGTTGATGCTATGTCTAGATTGCCTTCCTTATCACAAGTTACACCCGATAGGGAAAATTCTATTTTTCATACATTGATGAACTGCCAGTCACAGCTGAAGAGATTGCTAGAGCAACCAAACGTGAACCAGTTATGTCAAAGGTGTATGATTATATTTCAAACGGATGGCCAAACCAGGTAACAGACAAAGATATTCATCCATTTTTCATTCGCAGGAATGAATTATCAGTCGATAAAGATTGTATCATGTGGGGTGCAAGAGTGGTTATATCAAATAAATTCAGGTCCAAGTTATTAGGAGACCTCCATGATTAGCACCTGGGAATGTACTTGATCGAGAGTTTTGAACGCAGTTGCTTATGGTGGCCAGGTCTTGATAAAGATATAGAGTACATCATAAGTCAGTGTACAATATGTCAATCGGTAAGCAAGCAACCACCATCAGTACCATTATAGCCATGGAAATGGTCTTGCAGGGTGTGGCAAAGGCTACATATTGATTTTGCTGAGCTAGAAGGACAATTGTTCATTGTGATTGATAGCCATCCAAAGTGGGTGAGGTGTTTCCAATGTGGAAAATAACAACAAGTAAAACATTAGATATTTTGCGAAGGTTATTTTCTTCATTTGGCTTCCCAGAAGAAATTGTTTTGGATAATGGACCACAATTTCATTCAGAAGAATTTGCACAGTTCATGAGCAAAAATGGTGTGAAACATACCAAGGTTCCATCATACCACTCTGCTTCGAATGGTGCAGCAGAGCGCACTGTACAAATTGTAAAACGTGCCCTCATGAAACAAATGTTGGATCCAAATCCAAAGAAATGACAGTTGTTATTGGACCACAGATTGGCTAATTTTCTAATAACATATCATAATAGAACTCACACAACTACTGGTAGAACACCAGCAGAGTTGTTTCTCAAACGACAGCCATAAACCAGATTCTCGTTGTTAAAACCGAACTTGGCACAGTCCGTAGAAGAGACACAATTAAGACAGAAAGAGAATCATGATAGAGGTAGAGTCTAAGAGAGGAGTGTGAAATTAAATCAGAAGGTGAGAGTGAAGAACCATCACCATAAATGGGTAAAGAGGTTACCAGGAAGAGTGGTGAAGATATGTGGTCCTCGCACATATTTAGTCACGATGTTTGATAATGGACAGGTTAGGTTTGTTCACATTGATCATATTTTACCCACAGACATGGAAGTAGTTGAGAGTGGGAGTGATTCAATTATTTCTGACTCATCAGATAGTTTTGATATACCAGTAGCATATCCTACATCCAATGTACTGGAAACAAATCCAAGAGAAAGTCAGAATTTAAGTCTGAGTCCGAGTCAGGAAAACAAACAGTCTGAAGTTAGAGAGAGTTCAAATTGAAATCAAGGGCAACTCTTGGAGGAAAACTTCCCTCAGGATCAGCCTCGAATGAGTTTAAACTCGACACCATGTTTGGAAGGTTCCATTCGAGAGTGAAGGTATCCTCTTCGAAACAGAAAACAAGTGGTTAAGCTTGCTTTGTAAATATGGCAAAATAACTCCATATCCTTTGTTATGTATAACCATGCAAGTTATGTATGATAATTGTTTGTTAAAATAACTTCTTCATTAAGGAGGGAGAAGTGTAATGTCTGTAGCTCCACACTGTGGGCGCCTGTGTTACTGCAGCTAGTGCTGTTTAATAAAGAGCAGGTCACCTGACCAACAGGTCAGAAGTTTCTGGAACCAGCAGCCATCTTACAGGTTGTGTGTTGTGTGTTTTCTGAAGATATTGCACTGGGCTTCATAAATAGAGGCATGTGGGTGGATTTTCGGCTCCTCTCTGCTCCGTTTTTTGCCCCGGAGCAGTGGCAATGGCAGCGGTGAGGTGTTCTGGCTGGGCCGTCAGCCTCCAGTGCCCCACAGCGATCCTCGGGTCCGGTTTTGCGGCGGCGCTAAGCAGCACCGCCCGGAAGAGCTGCAATGCCCCTGGTTGCAACAGTTTTAACTATTGCCCGACCCATATGCCCCGAAGTGTGCCCCGCAGTGAACGCCTGGGAAATCAGGCAGTCCAACGATACCGACAATGGAGAGCTAAGTAATGGACTCCTAAGGTAAGTGTGATAGTGTTTTCTTTGAATTTTTTTGCGATTTTTGTTGTGGTGGCATGGGCAATGTTTTGGGAATGTTTTTGTGGCTTTTTTTAGGGTATTGTTTTCTCTCCCAGGCATCTCTTTTAGCTCTTTAGCTTGGGAGTTACCCATGCCAGCGCCCAAGAGAGGTATACAACGCCTCACTTAGTGCTGCGTCCCCAGACTCAAGGCCTAACTGCCCAATGTTACTTACTGAGGCACAAACTGTTCCCAGGCGCAAACTTTATCGCCCCACCATCATTGCCACCCCAGAAACATCAAAGCCAAAAATCCAGCCCAGTACAAAAGCAAATAAGTTATGATGAATCTTTATAAAACACTGCTCTGAGCTCAACTGGAATATTGTGTCCAATTCTGGGCACCACAATTTAGGAAGGATGTGAAGGCCTTAAAGAGAGTGCAGAAAAGATTTACAAGAATTGTGCCAGGGATGAGGGACTTCAGTTATGCGGATAGACTGGAGAAGCTGGGGTTGTTCTCCTCAGAGCAGAGAAGGTTGAGAGGAGATTTGATAGAGGTGTTCAAAATCATGAAGGGTTTAGACAGAGTAGATAGAGAGAAACTGTTCCCATTGGCAGAAGGGTTGAGAACCAAAGGTGATTGGTAGAAGAACCAAAGGCAACAGGAGGGAAAACTTTTTTACATAGCCAGTGGTTAGGATCTGGAATGCACTGCCTGACAGGGTGGTGGAGGCAGATTTATTTGAGATTTTTAAAAGATAATTGGATAAGTACTTGAAGGAAAAAAATTGCAGGGCTACAGGAAAAAGGGCGGTGAGTGGGACTAGTGGAAGTGCTCGCAGAGAGCTGGCACAGGCTTGATGGGACAAATGGCCTCTTTCTGTGCTTTAACCATTCTATGATTTTATGATTCTATTCTATTGATACTTACCAATAAAATCAAACAGCTTTTGAATCGTTCATGTATAGTCAATCGTACATTTAATTTGTCACTTAACAGAAAATCTTCAATTCAGGCAGTTACAAATTTTTACCTTACGGATGTGTCTTACTCTGAGGTGCAATGCGATGAAATATAACATGCTGAAGTGTAATTCCTTTGAAAGGCATTCTTCTGATTGAAGATCACTACCTACTTTTATTATTCTTAAAAGAGGAGAGGAAAGTCTGTCCCACTTAATTCTTTCAAACTTTTGTACGCTCTGGATCTTGAAAGTATGAAGCTTAAAACAAGGGAGCCTTGTTGTTCAAGTGAAATGAAAATCTTTTCAAGTTTTATTCAATTACTGAAGTACTTTCTGTGACATTACTGATAGTAAATCAACGGGCACAATTAACCCCAATGCCATTTTTTGGCATATTGCAAGAGTTACACCCATTTGTTTTGGTCCCGACTACTCCAAAAAAGTAACTAGCAAGTTTCCCCATTCTATTTTTTGAAATTGGCGCCGTGCAGCCTGTCCTTTAGCTTTGGGAGGGTGGAGCCTAATGTCTGCGCCGAGAAAACAATGCGCATTCGTGGAAAAAAAAAATGTTTTTGTATGTGACTGCTGTGGGCGCACATGTCCAGTACAGCTCCCAGTCTGCATTCGGCCATTTTCAAAGAGCCAGTTGTGTGTGAGAACTTTGACTGCTGTGTGAGAACATTAATTCTCAGTGGAAAAATCGGAGCTGCAATACAAGATGCAACGCGGCTCAGGGACCAAGATTTCTCACAGGATGAAGTGGAGGCACTGGATACTGTAATTCAGGCCAGATGGCATGAGCTGGTCACCAGCAGAGATCACATAAAAGTTTCATCAAAGGAAATAAAGAAACGCTGGAACCAACTTGTAGAAGATTACTGTGCAATGGTGACCACCCCAAGGTCTGGAGGCTAGTGCAAAAAGAAGTGGCAGGACCTTGGTCAAGTAGTTGGTGTATATAATATTTTCATTTATTCGCTAGAATTGCTATTGTAAATGTGACCATCTGTATATGTCCCACCCTGCAGGAAGACATTCTCTCTAAAAAGTTATATTTTCATCTTAGCTGAGGAACGTGGCAAACAAAATAAAGAGAACTTGAACAGGAGGAGGCCCGGCAAATCTGCAGCCACTGACACATTTGGAAGCCAGGGTCTCTGCTTTGATGGGTCCTGACTGGAGAAAAGCAACCACGACTGCACAAGTTAAGCTTGTGGGAGAGGGTAAGTCCTACAAATTCCACAGTCTGGCTTTGCTAAATGTTACGTACTGCACGGGCTAGCCATGCTTCGGTTCATGGGGATATCAGCTACGCTTCGGTTGATGCAATGTGCTATCATTCATTGTGGTCCTTCAAATCAGCCTGCTGCCTGGCCTGCGCTGTGTGAGCCTACTCATGCCACCCACCCTGCCCCCTCCTCTGCTGCTAACCATTTTTCTGTTCTGTTATATTTGACAGAACTTGAGGCCAATCCTGACGAAGCTGAAGCCGATGCAGAAGAAGATTCAGACACGGACGAGCCTGAAGTGGAAAACATCTTCCAATCCCACCTTCCAGACGAAGACCATAGGGGTGAGGGGGAGGGGCAGGGGGAGTGGATGGATGAAGCCCCCACCGTTGTACTCACTCTGGAGGAGGTGCAGGTGCCACCCATTGAGATGCCAGGCCCTTTCCTGAGTGGTACGAATGTTGGCACATTTCATGGTTGCTCACAGTACGAGGCTAGGGATTCCAGTGCATTGCAGCGAGGCACACCCAGGGCCCCACCGTCCGAGGCTGCGGGTCCCAGAGAGATGCAGCGAGCCACACCCATTGCCCCACTGTCTGAGGCTGCGGGTCCCAGAGAGATGCAGCGAGGCACACCCAGGGCCCCACAGTCCGAGGCTGCGGGGCCAAGTGGGATGCAGCGAGCCACACCCATTGCCCCACTGTCTGAGGCTGCGGGTCCCAGAGAGATGCAGCGAGGCACACCCAGGGCCCCACCGTCCGAGGCTGCAGGTCCCAGTGGGATGCATCGAGCCACACCCAGGGTGAGGAGGGGGAAGGAGAGCTCAACAGCACTCTCCGGAGGTGCAGGATCTAACAGATGTGGTTCACATGATGGCAGTGAGTGCAGAGAGCACTGACCTTATGCAATCACACCTGGACACCATCAGTGGGGTGAGTGATGACGCAGCGGGACTGTCGGGAGAAGTAACAACATTTTCATGAGAAATGGGAACATTGTCCAGGGAAGGGAATGTTGCAGGTAGCTGATACACTGTCGGCGAACATGAGGGAAGGAATGTTATAGGTAGTTGAGACACTGTCAGGGCAGATGAGGGAGGGAATGTCGGAGTTAGCTGCTGCAATAAGGAAACAAGTCCAGACCCCGTGGCCATTGACAGAATCAACTGCCACTCTCACTCCAAACCCCAGACCAGCCTCTGAAGAGGCCCAAGCCAGGCCTTCCACATTGCTGCCTGCCGACGCCCCCCCCCCCCATCAAAAAGTGCACATTACCCAAGATGTTCGAAAGAATAAGCTTGGTACCAACCCAAGAAACGCTGCACCACTGTCTGTGTGCAGGGGTGAAGTCAACAAGTGCAAGTGCAGCGGGTGGTCTTAGAATAAGGTGGAGGAGAGATGGGTGCAGCCTTTCTTTGCTGCTGTTGTTATTATTATTGTTGTTACTGTTGTAACTGTTCTCAAATTAAAAGTTTTTTGTAAGTTATATAAATTTACAAGTTTAAAAGTTTGTAAGTGATCTTAAAGTTTGTAAGTGATCTTAACTGAAAACTTTAAAGTTTGATACAAGAATATTTTTATTAAAGTTAGGTTAAGTACAAACAAGTGTTTGTTAAACTTTTGAATAAAATATATTTTAAAGTATAATTGAATCATTTCCTTTATTTGTTCCATTATTAACACAATTTTTTGAACTAAAGAAGAATCATTTCCATTATTTGTTCCATTAACACAACACAACATTACAGAACAGGTCCAAACAGTAAACATGGTCCATTTGGAATAGTTGCAGCTGAGCCTTCAGGCAGCAAAGCGTTCACGGATGAACTGCTGGCGCAAGGCTCGAGCAATTGTTAATGGGGAACGACGGCCCGCCCTCCTGCGCCGTCATATTCCGGGTCTAGGTAGTTGCATGGCTTCCTCCTCCTCCTCCTCCTCCTCGTCATCTGCATCATCCTCCTTATCATCAGCCACTATCACCTCAGGTGGGTCTTCTACGAGGAGATGCTGCTGCCTCATGATGGCTAAGTTATGCAGCATGCAGCACACAACAGTGAATTCACTGACAATCTCAGGGGACTATTGCAAATAGCCTCCAAAATAGTCCAGACATCAGAATCACTGTTTCAAAATGCCAATGGTCACCCTGCAGCCTCTTAGCATCCTTCTCGCAGTTCACACCGCCACCCAGCTTAGTGTCATCTGCAAACTTCGAGATATTACCCTCAATTCCCTCATCTAAATCATTGATGTATATTGTAAATAGCTGGGGTCCCAGCACTGAGCACTGCGGCACTACACTAGTCACTGCCTGCCATTCTGAAAAGGATACCATGTGCTTTAATTTTGCACATCAATCTCATTCTCGCACATCAAAAGCCTTTTGAAAGCCCAAATACACCACATCCACTGGTTCTCCCCTGTCCACTCTACCAGTTACATCCTCGAAAAATTCCAGAAGATTTGTCAAGCATGATTTTCCCTTCATAAATCCATGCGGACTTGGACTGATCCTGTCACTGCTTTCCAAATGCGCTGCTATTTCATCCTTAATAATTGATTTCAACATTTTCCCCACCACTGAAAGCTCTATAATTACCCTTTTTCTCTCTCCCTCCTTTCTTAAAAAGTGGTGTTACATTAGCTACCCTCCAGTCCATAGGAACTGATCCAGAGTCAATAGACTGCTGGAAAATGATCACCAATGCATCCACTATTTCTAGGGCCACTTCCTTAAGTACTCTGGGATGCAGACTATCAGGCCCTGGGGATTTATCGGCCTTCAATCCCATCAACTTTCCTAACACAATTTCCCGCCTAATAAGGATTTCCTTCAGTTCTTCCTTCTCACTAGACCCTCGGTCCCATAGTATTTCCGGAAGGTTATTTATGTCTTCCTTTATGAAGACAGAACCAAAGTATTTGTTTAATTGGTCTGCCATTTCTTTGTTCCCCATTATAAATTCGCCTGATTCTGACTGCAAGGGACCTACGTTTGTCTTCACTAATCTTTTCTCTTCACATATCTATTGAAGCTTTTGCAGTCATTTTTTATGTTCCCAGCAAGCTTACTCTCGTACTCTATTTTCCCCATCCTAATTAAAACCTTTGTCCTCCTCTGCTGTATTACAAAATTCTCCCAGTCCTCAGGTTTGCTACTTTTTCTGGCCAATTTATATGCCTCTTCCTTGGATTTAATACTATCCTTAATTTCCCTTGTTAGCCACGGTTGAGCCACCTTCCCCATTTTATTTTTACTCCAGACAGGGATGTACAATTGTTGAAGTGCATCTATGTGATCTTTAAATGTTTGCCATTGCCTATCCACCGTCAACCCTTTAAGTCTATTCTAGCCAGTTCACGTCTCACACCATCAAAGTTACCTTTCCCTCAGTTCAGGACCCTAGTCTCTGAATTAACTGTGTCACTCTCCATCTTAATAAAGAATTCTACCATATTATGGTCACTCTTTCCCAAGGGGCCTCGCACAATAGGATTGCTAATTAGTCCTTTCTCATTACACATTACCCAGTCTTGGATGGCCAGCTCTCTAGTTGGTTCCTCGACATATTGGTCTAGAAAACCATCCCTAATACACTCCAGGAAATCCTCCTCCACCGTATTGCTACCAGTTTGGTTAGCCCAATCTATATGTAGATTAAAGTCGCCCATGATAACTGCCGTACCCTTATTGCATGCATCCCTAATTTCTTGTTTGATGCTGTCCCCAACCTCACTACTACTGTTTGGTGGTCTGTACACAACTCCCACTAGCATTTTCTGCCCTTTGGTACTCCGCAGCTCTACCCATACAGATTCCACAACATCCAAACGAATGTCCTTCCTTACTATTGCGTTAAATTCCTCTTTAACCAGCAATGCTACCCGACCTCCTTTTCCTTTCTGTCAATCCTTCCTGAATATTGAATACCTCTGGATGTTGAGTTCCCAGCCTTTGTCACCCTGGAGCCATGCCTCCGTAATGCCAATTATATCATATTTGTTAATAGCTGCCTGCGCAGTTAATTCATCCACTTTATTATGAATACTCTTCGCATTGAGGCACAGAGCCTTCAGGCTTGTCTTTTTAACACACTTTGCCCCTTTAGAATTTTGCTGTAATGTGGCCCTTTTTGATTTTTGCCTTGGATTTCTCTGCCCTTCCACTTTTACTTTTCTTCTTTCTATCTTTTGTTTCTGCCCCCATTCTACTTCCCTCTGTCTCCCTGCATAGGTTCCCATCCCCCTGCCATATTAATTTAACCTCTCCCCAACAGCACTAGCAAACACTCCCCCTAGGACATTGGTTCCTGTTCTGCCCAGGTGCAGACCATCCGGTTTGTACTGGTCCCACCTTCTCCAGAACCGGCTCCAATATCTCAGGAATTTGAATCCCTCCCTCTTGCACCATTCCTCAAGATAAGTATTCATCTGAGCTGTCCTGCAATTCCTACTCTGACTAGCATGTGGCACTGGTAGCAATCCTGAGATTACATTTAACTCCTAGCTCCCTAACTTCAGCTTTTCGACTTCATCCCGTTTTTTACCTATATCGTTGGTACCTATATGCACCATGACAACTAACTGTTCACCCTCCCCCTCCAAAATGTCCTGCAGCCACTCCGAGACATCCTTCACCTTTGCACCAGGTGGTAACATACTATGCTGAAGTCTTGATTGTGGCCACAGAAACGTCTATCCATTCCCCTTACAATAGAATTCCCTACCACTATAGCTCTCCCACTCTTTTTTCTGCCCTCCTGTGCAGCAGAGACACCCACGGTGCCATGAGCTTGGATGCTGCTGCCTTCCCCTCATGAGCCATCTCCCCCAACAGTACCCAAAATGGTGTATCTGTTTTGGAGGGGGATGACTGCAGGGGACTCCTGCACTACCTTCCTTCTACTGCTCTTCCTGATGGTCACCCATTCCCTATCTACCTGAGTAACCTTTAGTTGTGGTGTGACCAACTCACTAAACATGCTATTCACGATATCCTCAGCATTGCAGATGCTCCAGAGTGAATCCATGCACAGCTCCAGTGCCACAATGCGGTCTGTCAGGTGCTGCAGCAGGATACACTTCCTGCACATGTAGTCATCAGGGACACTGGAAGCGTCCCTTAGTTCCCACATAGCACAGGAGGAGCATGACATGGGTCTGGGCTCTCCTGCTATGAATTAACTCTTAAATTAACTTAATTTGGCAACAATGCCAAAGGTTATCTGCTGAAAAAGGAAAAGAAAAAGAAGAAAAACTACTCACCAAATCACCAGCCATTTACTTACCCCCTTGGCTGTGATGTCACCCTTCGATTTCTTTTTACTTCTTTTTTAACCTTCTCACCCTGCATTAGCTGGCCTCCTCGATCTCCCGCTGCTCCGACTGTTGGGCCTTTTATAGGTCTCCCCCGGACTCCCACGCCGCCTCCTCCGATCTGCCGCCACTCTGACTGTTGGGTCTTTTATAGTTCTCCCTCGGACTCCCGCGCCCTCTCCTCCGATCTGCCGCAACTCCGACTCTTGGGCCTTTTACAGGCCTGCCCCGGACTCCAGCACCCTCTCCTCCAATCACACATGAGCTGCAAATTAATGGAGTGGAAGCCTTTTCTGTTCCTGTACATCTCTGAATCCTCCAAAAGTGCTCGCAAGGCGACATGGGTACAATCAATGCAGCCCTGTACCTTTGGGAAACCAGCAATCCTGGAGAAGCCCACAGCCCTTTCACGCATTGCCTGGGTGGTCATGGGGAACTTTATGTAGTCATTCCTCTGGGCATATGGTGCTGCGATCACCTGCCGAATGCAGATATGAGTTGCATGTTGAAAAATGGTACACACATCCTCAGTTGTGGCCTGGAATGATCCAGATGCATAAAATGAAAGTGCAGCTGCAACCTTCACTTCAGCTGACAAAGCAGTCTTCCTGACGCTTCTAGATTGCAGGTCTGCTTTTACTAACTCACAGATCTCGGTTACAACTTATTTGCAGAAACGCAGTCTTCTCACACAGTCTGCATCACGCAGGTGCAGATACGAACACCTGTTTCAATATACCTGATGTGAACAAGGCCTTCTGCCCATCATCCTATGTGCTCTGAGGTTCCTCATGCGATGACGTTGAACCAATCGTCTCCTCCGAAGCACCATTATGCAGAAGGCTTGCACGAGGTATGGTATTGTCAATATTGCTCCCATAATTAAATTGTACCTTTGCAAGAAGCTCAAAACAGCAGGACAAGAAGTTAAAGCTTTTCTCCTCTCTCTCTCTCCAAGGTCAACGCCCTAGTATGGACCACACCCAGGTCTGCGCAGGCGCAATAGGCTTGCTTAGAACCGGAAGCTAAGCATTCAATGAGGACATTTGGGGCAATGAAGTCTAATGCAATTCTTTAATTTTAGATTTTTTTCAAAAGTAACACCCCACCACCAACCGAATGTCTCCTCACTGGGCTCGAGGGTCGGCCAGCAGAATCACTCCCGCACCCGGGCACAGGGGCTCAGAAAACACCCACCGCCCACCCCCCCCACCCCCCGGGCTTCTTTAGAAGATGCTGCATAGTGTAATGCTTCTCATCCCTTCAGTTCGGTTTCCAACCCCCGCCCTCACCCCCAACCCCCCCAGGCTTCTTTTGAAGCCAAGTCCCGAGCCCCTGTGTCCGGGCGAGATAGTGATTCTGCCAGCCGACACTCCGACCCTTGGGCCAGGTGAGGAGATGTTTGGTCGTGGTGTGGCACTTTGAAAAAAATTCAAAATTAAAGAATTACATTAGACATCCACTTTCTCTGTTTTGAGCTTGAAAAAAATTAAGTTTCATGATGCATATTCTTTGTCGGCTTGACTTTGCATAAAAACAATGGCGTCTTTCTGAGCTGATTTTTTTAATGTACGCTGGTTTCTCTTAAGTGCCCAGAAGATTTTTTGGGAGTGGTCACACATGTCGTCCTAGGAAAAATGTAAGTTGGTCAAACTTGCATAAATCTGAAAAACTGGCGCAGACATCAGGTTATACCCCCTATGACGCAAAGGAATACTAACCTAAAAAAATTGTAACTAACTAAGTTATGCTGGCACAGAAACTTTTGGGAAACTTGGATATTTTAACTTGCACCCAAAAAAATGGCGCGCGCCAAAATAACGCAGAGATAACTGGGGAAAATTGAGCCCATTTAATGATGTGCTGTTTTTACAACAGCAGGAGCATTATACCATGAAATGTGCAGTGTATTATTCTGCTGCTACAGTGCAGATGTGGTTTAATTGCCCTGTTTGTTTCAACCAGAAAGTCTAATTGCGGTGAATCCTGAAATCAATTAGCAGTTAACTGCCAATAGTGAGGGAAGTTTGCAGATTGACAGGTGCTTGTAAATTTCGAGTTGCAGGTTCGAAGAAATTCACACAAAATAACTAGCTTTCTTTCTTTTTTTCCAGTTGTAACACTTTGAAGTGTGACAGACGCACACCAGATGCAAGAATGTTATAACAGTAGCAGATAGAAGTTTAATTTAAGTTAGCATTGTATTGGTGAGAAACTAATGGCAATTAATTGAACCTATTAAGTATGGACCAGACCCATACACCATGTAAGATAGATCTTTGGTTATATAATAATAATATTCAATACATTTGCACCCATTTAAAATTAATTTATCTAAGGTAATCCGTAATATAAGTAAATAAGGTATAATTAGAAATAACCAATGCTAATAGTTCTCCTTCACTCCTTTGCATGCTTTGATTGATTCTCTTGATCCCTGGCTGGCTGTGACATCTCAGAAGCTAACTACTTACATTTTCAAGCACAATCACTCACTCAAATCTAATCGCTACTGAAGTGGCATTATGAAATCATATCCCTTATTGAAGTGGGAATGCTTATGAACCTTTAGTGGAATACCTAGTAAAAGATACATGAATAAACCTCCTATCCCCATCACCATGAGCATTGTCAGGATCCACTCTCATATTTCTAATGATTGCTCCTGGTAAGGTACAATGCTCTTCAAGTGCATAGAAAGTGAGACTGAGGTGACCTAGTATAACATCTCCCAAAAATTGTTTGCAGAAAGAAATTCTTTCCAAGTCTAGTCACTCTTTCACACATCAAAAATATAGAAACGTAAATGGTGAAGAAGGGAGAGATATGCAGTCTTCCAAATACAGGAAAATATCATCCCCATTAATATTTAATATAGTCAAAAATATTGCAAACAAGATTACACTTAACGCCATATGGGGCGAGAAATTCGGTTTTCCGAAAATGGTATTTTTTCACCAAAATTACCGTTTTCGCTTCGCTACCATTAGTAGGCTGGATATTCAGCCTTTAATTTGCACAGCGGTAAAAATCAGCGTTGCTCGAGGATTCACGGTGCAAATCGTGAATTTTGGCAACTTTAGTCTGAAGCCTTGGGAGGGGTGAAAAACACCAACAAAAAAAATTCTCAAAACATTCACAAAACCCTTATCGACTAAATTGCTGAAAAAAAATTTAAAAATAAAAACTTTAGCTTACCTTTTTTGCAGGTCTTCATACTTACTGCTGCTGGCAGGGCTGCAATGCAGATTTTTCCCTGTCGGTATTCCAGGCGCAGAATACAGGTGTGGAGAGAGCCAAATTTCGGCCGAAAATGCTATTTTGGGTCTTTCATGGTGGCGCTCCTCTCCCCAGCGGTACGTGGAAAGCGCCTGCTCAAAAAGGTGCCGAAAGTTCCTGCTGACCGGTTATTCGCCAAATATAGTGAAATATCGCCAAAAACCCGGTTGCAAAGTCGGTGAATTTCTACTTACAAGATCTCTACAACAAGGTGATCGACCCATGTATTTCCATATTCAGCTCTTTACTTCCCTCTGGTGGGTTAGGCATTATTCACATGTGCTATGAGTAACCTAGCAAGGCATTGTAGTTTCGGAAGAATCATTGAGCTTTTTGTTAAATATTTCTGGCTTACATGACGATCAGTGAGAAAAGCTTATTTTAGAATAGCAGAATTGATCAATAAACTCATGTGAAACAGTAAGATACATAACAGATTTCCTGCTGTTAGACTACATAGAATTGCATAGAATGCACAGCGCAGAAACAGGTCATTCGGGCCAACTGGTCCATGTTGGTGTTTATGCTCCACACGAGCCTCCTCCCACCCACTTCATCTAATCCATTCAGCATAATCCTCTACTGCATATAACATTTGCATGGAAAGTCGCTCCAATTCATCATTACCCTTTGTAGCAGTACCTTATTTTTCATTGTGCTCGATAACTTAATTACTCATTATTATACTTCATGAAACCTATTGGAGTATTAATCCAGGCAACAAATCAACTTAATAACCTCTTAATAGTATCAATTACCTGCTATGTCAAACATAAATGTGTTTGTCATCATGCAAGATCTCTACTTATTGTCTGGCTGAATTTTCCATCCTTATTCATTTTCTTTCTGCATGGCACACACTACTTTCTGGCTGAGAGCTGGGCTGCTGTCATTCTTTGGGGGTACAGCAATGTAGTGGTTATGGTACTGGACTACCAACCAAAAGGTAATGAGTTGAAATTCCACATGCCAACTTGTTACTTATGAATACAACGGCCCAGGAGTTGGTTGACACCCTGGCCACTTTACAGGCGTAAAGCGGGCACCCAAGATTCCGATATGGCGGGTGGTGTACATGTGCAACAATCCTTGCCGGAAATGCATCACCTGCCATATTGGTAAAGGCAGAAACAAAGAATCTATCAGTTGTCAATTCCTTTTTGGATGCCTGACCAATGTTGCACCAGAAAAATCTCTATGGTAAATCTTTGTCTGAATATTCCTTAATCAAATGATTTTTATGTATTTTCTTCACCTTGTACAAATATTATGTTTCTTTTGTTGTAAACTGAATACATAATGTATTTTACCACAATATTCCATGTATTATTAGAATTGTGAATTTAAATGACCCTATCTGTGTGTCTGTTTGCTCTGTGATCTGGTCATTTATATACTGTATTTTATTAAAATGTTCACTTCTCCAAATGACCATAAGCTAATAGGCAGAATTACACTGATTGTTATAGTAGAGGTGAAGATAAATGTCTGAGATTAGCTGCTGTTCCAACTGTGAAAATAACTGCTATGAAAAATATAGCACTAAGCATCACTGCAGCCAAGTGTCACAATAACTGTCAGTAACAGATGAAGAAGGTAGTTTCTCTAAATGTTACTTCATCATGCTCGACGAAAGAAAAATAAAAGGTAAGTCCCTCCCATACATATTCAAAGGCCCAACACCACCCCCCACCATATTATATCATAGCCAAAGATAGAGGCCAGACCAGGTACTAACAAATAAAAGTCATGGGGAATACCTCTGCCATTTCTACTGGAGCTTCCACTGCTTGTATTACACTAAGTGTATCTGTTCACAGTGACATTGGTGTGATAAGAGTTCCTTTCCCATCCGGTCCTCAGTCCTGGACCACTTTTCCCAGCTCTGCTTCAATCACTACGATTGTGCCATCACCACAGTAGCTTGAACATTGAAGGACATTTTTTGTGCTCGTCCAAGTAATGTATCCCTTGCTCTATTCCCTCTAACTGTACTTGTACTTGTACTAGCTAATCCCTCTCTTGCCTATTAACTATGTTGCCATGCTGACGCTGTGTATATTGTATATTAATCAACAGGAGGTTTTTTTTCTCTATTATGTCTCTTCAGATCATAAAATCATAGTACAGCACAGGAGGCCATTCGCCCCATCAAGTCTGTGCCGGCTCTTTCGAAGAGCCATCCAGTCAGTCCCACTACCCCTGCTCTTTTCCCATATCCCTGCAATGTTTTCTCCTTCAAGTATTTATCCAATTCCCTTTTGAAAGCTACTATTAAATCTGTTTCCATCACTCTATCAGGCAGTCCAAACCCCAACCATTCAGTGCGTAAAAAATATTTTTTTTATGTCACCTCCGGTTCTTTTGCCAATCACCTTAAATCTGTGCCCTCTGGTTATTGAACCTTCAGCCATTGGAAACAGTTCCTCTTTATTTACTCTATCTAAACCCTTCATGATTTTAAACACCTCTATCAAATCTCCTCTTCGTCTTGAAATATAGTCTGAGATATTTGATTCTTAAACTGCAATATTGTGGCAAAGATTTTTTTAAAAAGGAAGACAGAGAAGGTATGGAAGCCATAATCAAGAAAGAGAGAAAGAAAGTTACATAAGGCTGCTTGAATATGCAAATCAAGGTCCTATGCCAGAAGTAGGACACTAATTGTAAACTTCAGGTACAATTGCACCGTGCACGCTCCATTCTGTTGCATCAGTCATTGAGCAACATAACCAATGGTCCTTAAAGGCACAGTTGGAGGCCATTCTGAAACCGACCCAGGAAATTTTCAGTTTATATTTTTCTGGGCCCAGAAGAAGTAGGAGTGTTGCTCCTTGCCCACAAAAAACTCTGATCTACCACTGGCAATCAAGGCTCCCACCCTGGATGGCTTCCAATCCCTCCAAATGTCCCCAATCCCGATCTGCCAGTCGGCTCAGCAGGAACCTGCTGATTGTCCGCTCTCCCACAACCGACGAGCAGCATTGGGGCGCCCGTTTGGTATCCATAGCTTGCCAACATGCCAGCGGTATTTCATTGATCTGGCACAAACGGTTTGGCGGGTAGAGCAACTGCTCCGCCAGCTTCATTCACATTTCGGGTGGAAGTCAAATTTGTCAGCCATGCTTTTCTAAAAAAAACCTCGAGACCAATGATAGAGTTCCCTTTAGATATATTATCCTGGGTCACTTGCATCCTGGTCAAAATACGCCTTATAAAAATGCATGAAATATTTTTCCCTATTAATGGTTATAAAGTAGAAAGAACTTAAATTTATATAGTGCTTTTCTTGTACGCAAAGATCCAAAATCACTTCACAGCCAAGGAATTACTTTTGAATTGTAGCCACTGTTGTAATTTAGGCAAATGAGGTATCCAATTTGCACACAGCAAGGACCTACAAACAAATAAATGATCAGTTAATCTGTTTTTATTGGTGTTGGTTGAGTGATAAATGTTGACCAGGAACTCCCTACTCTTCTTTGAATAGGGAGTTATTTTACACCCACCTGAACAAGTAGAAAAGACTTTGGTTTAATGTCGCATCAGAAGCTCAGCAATTCTGACAATGCAGCACTTCCTCAGTACTGCCCTGAAGTGTCAGTGTAGATATGTGTTCTAGTGCTGCAATGAGTTACCTTTTAACTTGGGAGATGATGGACCTAGAACTGCAACTCTGCAGATTAACCGAGGTCGCTGGCTTTATATGGCTGTTAAATTTTATTTCAACCAAGGCATATCAATCCCGCCATTTAAATTTAGTGCGTCTGTTGTTCCTAGCATATAAAATTCTATTAAACCAAAGATTTGTGTATTCATAAAAAAGGTGAAGGGAAGGCTGATTTATTTTATTACTGACATGTGGTGCAGAACTGTTTCTATAATATGTATCTCTCTGTGGTTACACCTGGCTCAGATTTTAAAAACTGACAGCAGCTTCCATTGCATACCCCAACAGCTGCTTTTGTACCAATATAGTGTAATACTTTATCTTATTTCACATGAGCAAACTACCAATACAAGCATATTGTGCTTGGCTTTATCATAAATATTCTCCAGCAGGGATGACTGTCAATTTGGCCGATATCTTGAGAGTCATTAGGGGTGACAAGCCTAACCAAAGGAACTCTTTTGTGAAGACCCTGAGGTTTTGGGCATATCTACCTAGGAACAAATCAGTCTACAACATTGTGGCTTTCATTACAAACAAATTCTTTCATTGCTATAAAAACCATTGAACAATTTTCATATTTCCAGAAAGAAACAAGTTTTGCCAAAACATTCTCTCATTGATGATATCACAACGCAGAGCTTCACTTTTTTATATTTTGAAAAATTCCCTGCATCCTATGTCCTTAGTTTACGAGATAAAAGGGCATTTGATGCCAATGTGTTCTCTGTGATTGGGGAACTGATTGGGGCTGTTTGAAAAAAAGAACACCTAAAAGCTGAAGTGCCCTTCCTTCACTCAGCAAGACAAGCACTCCTTCCTGAAGGATTACAGATAGACACAAGCCTGTACTTCCAAGGTTCTCCTTGTGACCGAATAATGCTCAGATGAACTGAACCATCACTTTGACCATCCCCACAAACCAAAAATAAGTGCTTGTCATAATTCTATATCCTTGGTTTTGACCAATCTATTTTACTACTAGAACTGACAATGGACACAGGGGGTAATCAGGGTGGGGTTCAGCCTATGTATAGGCAAATAAGTAAAATATCTCATGGTGCTGTCACAGCTACTAACACAGAAACCATCTGAAGGAAACTATTCTACTTTAACCAAAACCTAACGACAATCACAAATAGCAGAAAATAAATTATGCTAACTGTTATCTAGAGTAGTTAAAGGAAATCCCCAAGGCCAGTCCACTCATGCATTAAATGCTAAGAGCATAGGATGCGCAGGGTTCACCAATGCAGAGGCTGAATATCTGGGATCTCCTCAACCATGAGTTCATGCAGAAAGCATGTTAGCAATATGGCAATATTATATTGTGTCATAGAGTCCATTAACATCAGCAGCATGTTTAGGTAACAGGCTTTACAAAAATAAAGTTACACTGCTTTGATATGAATTAATCATTGTGCAATGTCTGGATAAGACAGCGCCAATGTAATTAACTATAGAAAGTAGCACAGCACTCTCTGTGGAACTAACATTGTTCACTGATTGTATGTTTTTAAAAAATAAACAATGATATTTTGTGCCTTGTCGATTCCAGAGATTGTATACAACTTTAATTTGTTTAAAATGTATTTATTTTTTCTCTAGTGTATTTCTAACCTAATTAAACAGACTTCCCTTATGGTCATGTTATACTATGATTTAGTAGCCATGCCTTTCTTACCGCTAGACTATTCCAATGCACTCCTGGCCGACCCCCACGTTCTACCGTCCATAAACTTGAGGTCATCCAAAACTCTGCTGCCCCTCTCTTAACTCGCACCAAGTCCCGTTCACCCATCACCCCTGTGCTTGCTGATCTACATTGGCTCCCAGTTAAGCAAAACCTTGATTTTAAAATTCTCCTTTTTGTTTTCAAATCCTTCCATGGCCTCGTCCCTCCCTATCTATGTAATCTCTTCTTGCCCTGCAACACGCCGAGATATCTGTGCTCCTCTAACTCTGCCCTCTTGAGCATCCCCGATTTCACTCACTCCACCATTGGTGGCCATGCCTTCAGCTACCAAGGCCCTAAGCTCTGGAATTCCCTCCATAAACCTCTCCGCCACTCCCCCCATTTTCCTCCTTTAAGACGTTCCTTAAAACCTACCTCTTTGACCAAGCTTTTGTCCTAATATATTTTTATGTGGCTACTTTAAAGGCACAAGTTGTTGTACAATAATCATGGGGACTTTAATCTTGATATATACTGGGCAAGTCAAATTGGCAATGATAGTCTGGAGCACGAGTTCATGGAATGCATTTAATACAGTTTCCTAGAACAATACGTTATGAAACCAAACAGGGAACAGATTATTTTAGATCTTGTCTTGTGTAATGAAACAGGGTTAATTAGTAATCTCATAGTAAAGGATTCTCTGGGGACAAGTGATCATAATATGAACCATTCGTGGCTAATTAGAGAAGTTAAGGATTGTATTAGATTAAAAGAAGAACCTTATAATGTTGCGAAGAATAGTGAGAAACTTAAAATAATTAATATCAGTAGAGAAAAAGTACTTGAGAAACTAATGGGACTAAAAGCCGACAAATCTCTTGGACATGATGGTCGACATCCTAGCTGCAGATAGTGCGATCTTCCAAAATTCCCGAGATTCTAGAACCGTCCCAGTGGGTTAGAAGGTAGCAAATATAACCCCACTATTCAAGAAAGAAGGGAGAGACAAAACAGGGAACTACAAGCCAGTTAACCTGACATCAGTCATCGGGAAAATGCTGGAATCCAGTAAAGAAGTGGTAACGGGGCACTTAGAAAATGATAATATGATTAGGCAGAGTCAAAGTGGTTTTATGAAAGGGAAATTATGTTTAGCATTTTTGAGGATGTAACTAGCAGGGTAGATAAAGATGAGCCAGTAGATGTGGTATGTATGGATTTCCAAAAGGCATTCGATAATGTACCACAAAAAAAGGTTGCTATGCAAGATAAGGGCTTATGGGGTTGGGGATAATATATTAGCATTGATAGAGGATTGGTTAACAGACAGGAAACAGAGAGCAGGGATAACTGAGTAATTTACAGCTGTAACCAGTAGTGTGCCGTAATGATCAGTGCTTGGGCCTCAGCTATTTACAATCTATATTAATGACTTAGATGAAGAGTGTTGTGTTTCTGTAAAGCATGCACTCCCATACCAGCATCCCTTGGGAGCACTGTATATAAGCCGGCCCCAAAGGCCTGTTCCTCACTCTAGAGTGTCTTATTAAAGACTGAGGTCACTGTTACTTTAACCTCCCTGTGTGCAGCCTCATCTGGGTTCGGAACACAATAACTAGCAACGAGAATACGAATCCAACGCAAAGATGCAGCAAACTGTGGGCATCCTGGAAAAGTTCTCGGAGGGTGAGGACTGGAAAGCCTATGTTGAAAGGCTACACCAGTACTTTGTAGCCAACGAGCTGGACGGAGAAGGAAGCACTGCAAAAAGGAAAGTGGTCCTCCTCACAGTCTGCGGGGTACCGACCTACAGCCTCATGAAGAATCTGCTGGCTCTGGTGAAATCTACAGATAAATCATATGAGGAGCTGTGTACACTGGTTCGGGAGCATCTTAACCCGAGGGAGAGCGTACTGATGGCGAGGTATCGGTTCTACACGTGCCAGCGATCTGAAGGTCAGGAAGTGGTGAGCTACGTCGCCGAGCTAAGGTGACTTGCAGGACAATGTGAGTTTGATGGCTACCTGGAGCAAATGTTCAGACACTTTTTTATACTGGGCATTGGCCATGAGACCATCCTATGAAAACTTTTGACTGTAGAGACACTGATCCTCAATAAGGCCATTGCGATAGCACAGGCGTTTATGTCCACCAGTGATAACACCAAACAAATCTCTCAGCACACAAGTTCATAAATTAACTGGAACTGTGTTTGCGAGCAGAAATGTACAGGGCAGAACCCACGAGTCTGCAACTGCCAGCAGGCCTCAGGTGACCCAGATGACTCAGATGACTCAGAATCCCTAACAAAGGATGACTGCAAGGCAATTCACACCTTGTTGGCGTTGTGGAGGCTTCCATTCGGCTTATTCATTCCGCTTCAAAGGGTATGTTTGCAAGAGCTGTGGAACAATGGGGCACCTCCAACGAGCTTGCAAATGAGCTGCAAGCTCTGCAAAACCTGCTAACCACCACATGGCAGAGGAAGATTGATCCATGGTGGATCAAAGCAATTTCGAGCCTCAGTGAGAGGAGACAAATACTGAAGTATACGGGGTGCACACATTTTCAATGAAATGTCTACCTATAATGCTGAATGTAAAATTGAATGGCTTACCCGTAGCCATGGAACTGGACACTGGCACTAGCCAATCCATCATGAGTAAAAAGATGTTTGAGAGATTGTGGTGCAACAAGGCATTCAGACCAGCCCTGAGCCCCATCCACATGAAACTGAGAACGCATACCAAAGAGCTTATCACTGTCCTGGGCAGTGCCATGGTCAAGGTCACCTACGAGGGCACGGTGCACGAACTGCCACTCTGGATTGTCCCAGGTGATGGCACCACACTGCTTGGAAGGAGCTGGCTGGGCAAAATCCGCTGGAACTGGGATGACATCCGAGCGCTATCCCATGTCGATGAGGCCTCATGTACCCAGGTTCTTAACAAATTTCCTTCCCTTTTTGAGCATTGGAAACTTTTCCGGGGCAAAGGTGTGGATCCACTTGGTCCAAGAGGCATGACCCATTCACCACAAGGCGCGAGTGGTACCTCACATGATGAGGGAGAAAGTGGAAATCGAGCTGGACAGGCTGCAACGCGAGGGCATCATCTCCCCAGTGGAATTCAGCGAGTGGGCCAGCCCGATTGTTCCAGTACTCAAAAGTGATGGCATGGTCAGGATTTGCGGCGATTATAAAGTAACTATTAATCGTTTCTCGCTACAAGACCAATACCCGCTACCAAAGGCAGACGACCTATTTGCGATGCTGGCAGAAGGTAATACGTTCACCAAGCTTGACCTGACTTCGGTCTATATGACGCAGGAGCTGGAGGAGTCTTCGAAGGGCCTCACCTGCATCAACACGCACTAGGGACTGTTCATCTACAACAGATGCCCGTTTGGAGGTCCTCCAGCGACTGGATCGCGCAGGGCTGCGGCTGAAGAGGTCGAAATGCATCTTCATGGCAACAGAAGTGGAGTTTTTAGGGAGAAAGATCGCGGCGGACGGCACTCGGCCCACAGACGCCAAGACAGAGGCTATCAGGAACGTGCCCAGGCCACAGAATGTCGCAGAGCTGCAGTCGTTCCTGGGATTCCTCAACTATTTTGGTAACTTCCTACCGGGGTTAAGCACCCTCTTAGAGCCCCTACATATGTTATTGCATAAAGGTGAGAACTGGGTATGGGGGAAAAAAACCAAGTAATTGCTTTTGAGAAAGCCAGAAACATTTTATGCTCCAACAAGCTGCTTGTATTGTATAACCCATGTAAAAGACTTGTGCTAGCATCTGATGCGTCGTCGTACGGAGTCGGGTGTGTATTACAACAAGCTAACGTTGCGGGGAAGTTGCAACCTGTCGCCTATGCCTCCAGGAGCTTGTCTAAGGCCAAGAGGGCCTACAGCATGATTGAGAAAGAGGCATTAGCGTGTGTGTTTGGGGTAAAGAAAATGCATCAGAACCTGTTTGGCCTCAAATTTGAGCTGGAAACCGATCACAAGCCCCTCATATCCCTGTTTGCTGAAAACAAGGCGATAAATATTAATGCCTCAGCCGGCATACAAAGGTGGGCACTCACGCTATCAGCGTATAACTGTACCATCCGCCACAGGCCAGGCATCGAGAACTGTGCGGATGCTCTCAGTCGGCTACCATTGCCCACCACGGGGGTGGAAATGGTGCAGCCTGCAAACTTGTTGATGGTCATGGAAGCGTTTGAAAATGATAAATCACCTGTCATGGCCCACCAGATTAGGACTTGGACCAGCCAAGATTCTCTGCTGTCCCTAGTAAAAAAACTCTGCACTGCATGGGAGCTGGGCCAGCATCCCCGTTGAAATGCAAGAGCTAATCAAGCCATTCCAGTGGCAAAAGGACGAGCTGTCCATTCAGGCAGACTGCCTGTTGTGGGGTAACTGCGTAGTGCTACCCAAAAAGGGCTGGGAGATGTTCATCTCGGATCTCCACAGCACACACCCGGGCATAGTAATGATGAAAGCGATAGCCAGATCCCACGTGTGGTGGCCCGGTATCGACTCGGACTTAGAGCCCTGTGTACGGCAATGCAGCATGTGTGTTCTGTTGAGCAACGCGCCCAGAGAGGCACCACTAAGTTTGTGCTGCTGGCCCTCCAGACCATGGTCAAGGATCCATGTCGACTATGCAGGCCCGTTTCTCGGTAAAATGTTCCTGGTGGTGGTGCATGATTTTTCAAAATGGATTGAATGTGAAATAATGTCGGGAAGCACCGCCACCGCCACCATTGAATGCCTGAGGGCCATGTTTGCCACGCACAGCCTGCCTGACATAATGGTCAGTGACAAGGGGCCATGTTTCACCAGTGCCGAATTTAAAGAATTAATGATCCGCAATGGGATCAAACATGTCACCTCGGCCCCGTTTAAACCAGTCTCCAATGGGCAGGCAGAGCGGGCAGTACAAACCATCAAACAGAGCCTTAAATGAGTCACAGAAGGCTCATTCCAAACCCGCCTGTCCCAAGTACTTCTCAGCTACCGCACAAGACCCCACTCGCTCACAGGGGTGCCCCTGGCTGAGCTACTCATGAAAAGGACACTTAAAACCAGACTCTCGCTGGTTCACCCCAACCTGCATGATCAGGTAGAGAGCAGGCGGCAGCAACAAAATGTAAACAATGGTCGCGCCACTGTGTCACGGGAAATTGATCTGAATGACCCTGTGTATGTGCTAAACTATGGACATGGTCCCAAGTGGATTGCGGGCATGGTGACAGTTGAAGAAGGGAGTAGGGTGTTTGTAGTCAAACTAGATAATGGACAAATTTGCCGAAAGCACCTGGACCAAACGAGGCTGCGGTTCACAGACTGCCCTGAACAACCCACAGCAGACACCATCTTTTTCGAGCCCACAACACACACCCAAAGGATCAACGACACCACGCCGGACCAGGAAATCGAACCCATCACGCGCAACAGCCCAGCAAGGCCAGGCTCACCCAGCAGCCCTGCAGGGCCAACAACACGCCAGCCCAGCGAGGGCACGGCCAACACACCAGAACAGACATTTGTACCGAGGCAGTCCACCAGGGAAAGAAAGGCTCCCTACCGCCTCACCTTGTAAATAGTTTTCACTTTGACTTTGGCGGGGGGAGTGATGTTGTGTATCTGTAAAGCATGCACTCCCATGTTCCGCCACCAGGGAGCTCATCCCCTGAAGCCCCAAGGGATCCCAGCATCCCTTGGGAGCACTGTGTATCAGCCGGCCCCTGAGGCCTTTTCCTCACTCTGGAATGTCTTATTAAAGACTGAGGTTACTGTTACTTTAACCTCCCTGTGTGCAGCCTCATCTGTGTTAGGAACACAATAAAGGGACCAAGTGAACTGTATCCAAGTTTGCTGATGATACAAAGCTAGCTGGGAAGGTAAGTTGTGAGGAGGACACCAAGAGCCTGCAAAGGGATATAGATAGGTTAATTGAGTGGGCAATAACATGGCAGATGGAGTATAATGTGGAGAAATGTGAGGTTATTCACTTCGGTAGGAAGAATAGAAAAGCAGAATTATTTTTTAAATGGTGAGAAGCTATTACATGTTGTTGTTGTTCAGAGAAATTTAGTTGCCCTTGTGCAGGAATCACAGACAGTTAGCATGTAGGTGCAGCAAGCAATTGGGAAGACAAATGGCATGTTGCCCTTTATTGCAAGGAGGTTGGAGTATAAGAACAAGGAAGTCTTACTACAATTGTATAGGGCTTTGGTGAAACCATACCTGGAGTATTATGCACATTTTTGGTCTCCTTATCTGAGAAAGGACATATATGCCTAAGACGCCGTGCAACAGAGGTTCACTAGATTGATCCCTGGGATGAGAGGGTTGTCCAATGAGGAGAGACTGAGTTGATTGGGCCTATACTCGCTGGAGTTTAGAAAAATTAGAGATGATCTTATTGAAACATACAAGACTCAGAGTGGGATTGACAGGGTAGATGCTCTGCTCAGAGATTGTTTCCCCTGGCTGGAGAGTCTAGAACTAGGGGGCATAGTTGCAGGATAAGGGGTCGTCCATTTAAGACTGAAATGAGAAAGAATTTCTTCTCTCAGAGGGTTGTGAATCTTTGGAATTCTCTATCCGAAAAGTCTGTGGATGCTGAATCATTGCGTATAGTCAAGGCTGAGATAGAAAGATTTTTGGGGGAATCAGGGAATATGGGGTTCAGACAGAAAAGTGGAGTTTAGGTCGAAGATCAGCCATGATCTTATTGAATGGCGGAGCAGGCTTGAATGGCCAGATGGTCTACTCCTGTTCCTAATTCTTACGTTCTTATATTGTTGTAGCCAAAATGTGATCTGAAAAATGTATAGAGTATACATATTCCCGACCATTGTAGCTACACTAACGGCGCCAACATTCATCCAGGTTGCTTTTCTGGAAGTGCAATACCATTTGGAGCAAGATTTTGTCTATGCATGATGTGTAGTGCAATTATAAATACGCTCTATACAAACATTTCATTACAAATTGTACACAGAGGTTTTTCCTTATTGTGTCATTTCAGTGTAACATGAGAACTTGACACAATGTACCATAATCTGGTAAGTGTCACAATACCACCACACGCATTGGAACCACTCTCTCTATCTATGGATTCATGCCAGTAGGTTATAGTGGCCATATATAATCAGTTGTTCCGTTTTCCTCTGAAACTGTACAACCAAGGCAGATATGCAGGCAAGATGCAATAAAACATATATTGTATGTGCCTGCACTGTACAGTGATGAATTTTGGAGAAAATTAGTGTGCCTAATTGTGTGCAGTCACCTTACCCTGTCGCACAAAACGAAAGCAGTATTGGGGTCAATTTCAATGGAAATGAAAATCAGGAGTGATGTATTTGTGTATGAGAGATGCAGCTGAATCGATATTGGCCATTTTGCACTGTCATCCAAAAACAAAATTACCCCTATTACATAAGAACATAACTGTTTACAATATACATAGATGACCTGGAAGAGGGGACGGAGTGTAGTGCAACAAAATTTGCAGATGACACAAAGATTAGTGGGAAAGCGGGTTGTGTAGAGGACACAGAGCGGCTGCAAAGAGATTTAGATAGGTTAAGCGAATGGGCTAAGGTTTGGCAAATGGGATACAATGTCGGAAAGTGTGAGGTCATCCACCTTGGAAAAAAAACAGTAAAAGGGAATATTATTTGAATGGGGAGAAATTACTACATGCTGCGGTGCAGAGGGACCTGGGGGTCCTTGTGCATGAATCCCAAAAAGTTAGTTTGCAGGTGCAACAGGTAATCAGGAAGGCGAATGTAATGTTGGCCTTCATTGTGAGAGGGAAGGAGTACAAAAGCAGGGAGGTCCTGCTGCAACTTTACAGGGTATTGGTGAGGCCGCACCTGGAGTACTGCGTGCAGTTTTGGTCACCTTACTTAAGGAAGGATATACTAGCTTTGGAGGGGGTACAGAGACGATTCACTAGGCTGATTCCGGAGATGAGGGGGTTACCTTATGATGATAGATTGAGTAGACTGGGTCTTTACTCGTTGGAGTTCAAAAGGATGAGGGGTGATCTTATAGAAACATTTAAAATAATGAAAGGGATAGACAAGATAGAGGCAGAGAGGTTGTTTCCACTGGTCGGTAGACGAGAACTAGGGGGCACAGCCTCAAAATACGGGGGAGCCAATTTAAAACCGAGTTGAGAAGGAATTTCTTCTCCCAGAGGGTTGTGAATCTGTGGAATTCTCTGCCCAAGGAAGCAGTTGAGGCTAGCTCATTGAATGTATTCAAATCACAGATAGATAGATTTTTAACCAATAAGGGAATTAAGGGTTACGGGGAGTGGGCGGGTAAGTGGAGCTGAGTCCACGGCCAGATCAGCCATGATCTTATTGAATGGTGGAGCAGGCTCAAGGGGCTAGATGGCCTACTCCTGTTCCTAATTCTTATGTTCTTATGTTCTTAAATATTTATGTTTGCCCAGTATGAGCCACACTCTCCCCATAGGGACACATCCAATTACTTAAGTCCAAAGAACATAGGCACAGATTGGCATCACTGCTTGTTCAGCTAGGATTAATGACATTGGTTTGCAGAATTGGAGCTGAATGGGAAGAATAATAGTCCCAAATAAGAGGTTTACCTTTCCAGGTTCCATTAATGAATCAGACTAGCTGGTTAATCATCAACAGTGCCTTTGGTACTGCTAGTTTCACTGGCTCAGTATTGGATTATAGAATAAGCCATGAAGGGTTGACTCACGTGCAATTATCCATCAGGCTTGTCATCTTAGACCAACTGGACCTCGAGGAGGCTTCACTTACTCCAATGAAGATAGTCATTAGATAATTAACAAGGATAGTTTTTAGCCCTTGCTAAGCAGACAGATATCCTCACAAGCAACATGGTTGGCAGATAACTCAACATAAAATATATGAGTGCATTGTCACCATCCTCCTGACAGCAACATGGACATACATCATCCCTTATTGAATTGTGATTTACCCTGTCAGAAAAGTGAAGCTTCAGCAACAACTATTTACTTCTCTGCTTGTCATTTCAGACTGCAGTCTCCAGGCCTTTTAATAGCTGTTGTGCCATGTCTCAGAGTTTCCTTATCATTTATGTATAGATATCTGCCTTCAGCATGGTGGATGTCCCTGTACAGAATAGCCATTATGTGCCAGCCACCTTGGTGTTCTCAATGTCCAAATGTCCAGTTGCATGACCATGTACCAGACTTACTTGTCACCGAGGGCTTAATTCTGGTTCTCAGGTGAGTAGCATCAGAAGAAACGCAGATCTGCTGTAAAGCTGTGTCTCGATGCAGGTTGCTGAATGACAGGTGATTGTAGCCCTAAGCATTCCCTTTCTGTTCCCCTTTTCACCACAAATTAAGCTCACAACTTGTCTCTGGACATTGCACATGGACTAAAGGAAACCCTTCCGGGAGATCCTAAGACATTCTGAACCGTGAAAGAGAAATATTTTGACACATATCATATATGCTGCAAGCTTAATCTGCACCTTTGCTGCCATTGAAAAAAGATGAAAGTGAGCACTCTTGTTTCTTCTGAGCGTGGTCCCAAAGATGCGTGTCCAAGCTAAGGTTGGGATCCACCAGGACTGCAGGCATGGATATCAACCAACAAATGGGACAGGTGACCTTGTATCTTCCAATCATTACATTTGAGATCATCTCATGGTATTATTTGTCAGTCTGTTATAGAAAGTCAATGAAACAAAATAAGAATTAAAGTTGACAGTTTATCCAAACTATTGGATCGACCAAATATCCAAATCAATATAGCACCCTTGATAGTAGTGGTGCTCTCTTTGAAGTCAAGAAAGAAAAAAAATATTTTATTTTATCTTTCAACATGAATGACAATTCTAATTAAGGAACATTGCTCTTTTAACAAAAGGGATAATGAAAAAAAGATGGAAATTCCAATTTGGGCGACTGTGTTGCCAAATGTGTGGTTGGATAAGAATTTTGCCTGCCAATCTGCTCCAGCGCTGACCCTATCTCACATTCCAGAGTCAGGCTAATCAGTACAAAAGGAGCGTGTACCTGTGCCATTTGTGGTGCTTCTTGGTGTCTGTTTTCATTTCATTTTGGAATTTTGGAGCAGCGCCTTGACAAAGTAATCAGAGAAAAAAAAAGGCTTTGCTGCGGTGCTCTTTGATTTTGAACGCCATTGGGAAACAGTATTGTGGACTCCAATTACACGTTTTGAACACCAAATGCACCTACATCAAGTAGGTGTACTGCACATTACCCTGTATGTTGGGTGGAACTGGCGGGATTTTCAGCAGTATTATTCCTCCAGTAAACATAGAAACATAGAAAATAGGTGCAGGAGTAGGGAATTTGGCCCTTGGAGCGTGCACCACCATTCAATATGATCATGGTTGATCATGCAAATTCAGTACCCCATTCCTGTTTTATGTCGAGGAACCAACTAGGGAGCTGGCCATCCTAGATTGGGTGATGTGTAATGAGAAAGGACTAATTAGCAATCTTGTTGTGCGAGGCCCCTTGGGGAAGAGTGACCATAACATGGTAGAATTCATATTAAGATGGAGAGTGACACAGTTAATTCAGAAAGTAGGGTCCTGAATTTAAGGAAAGGTAACTTCGATGGTTTGAGGCGTGAATTGGCTAGAATAGACTTGCAAATGATACTTAAAGGGTTGACAGCAGATAGGCAATGGCAAACATTTAAAGAGCACATGGATGAACTTCAACAATTCTACATCCCGATCTGGAGTAAAAATAAAACGGGGAAGGTGGCTCAACCGTGGCTAACAAAGGAAATTAAGGATAGTGTTAAATCCAAGGAAGAGGCATATAAATTGGCCAGAAAAAGCAACAAACCTGAGGACTGGGAGAAATTTAGAATTCAGCAGAGGAGGACAAAGGGTTTAATTAAGAGGGGGAAAATAGAATACAAGAAGCAGCTTGCTGGGAACATAAAAAATGACTGCAAAAGCTTCTATGGATATGTGAAGAGAAAAAGATTAGTGAAGACAAACGTAGGTCCCTTGCAGTCGGATTCAGGTGAATTTATAATGGGGAACAAAGAAATGGCAGACCAATTGAACAAATACTTTGGTTCTGTCTTCATGAAGGAAGACACAAATAACCTTCCGGAAGTACTAGAAGACTGAGGGTCTAGTGAGAAGGAGGAGCTGAAGGATATCCTTATTAGGTGGGAAATTGTGTTAGGGAATTTGATGGGATTGAAGGCCGATAAATCCCCGGGGCATGATAGTCTGCATCCCAGAGTACTTAAGGAAGTGGCCCTAGAAATAGTGGATGCATTGGTGATCATTTTCCAACAGTCTATCGACTCGGGATCAGTTCCTATGGATTGGAGGGTAGCTAATGTAACACCTTTTAAAAAGGGAGGGAGAGAGAAAGCAGGTAATTATAGATCGGTTAGCCTGACATCAGTAGTGGGGAAAATGTTGGAATCAATTATTAAGGATGAAATAGCAGCACATTTGGAAAGCAGTGACAGGATTGATCCAAGTCAGCATGGATTTATGAAGGGGAAATCATGCTTGACAAATCTTCTGAAATTTTTTGAGAATGTAACTAGTAGAGTGGACAAGGGAGAACCAGTGGATCTGGTGTATTTGGACTTTCAAAAGGCTTTTGACAAGGTGCCACACAAGAGATTGGTGTGTACAATCAATGCACATGGTATTGGGGGTAAAATACTGACGTGGATAGAGAACTGGTTGGCAGACAGGAAGCAGAGAGTTAGGATAAACGGGTCCTTTTCAGAATGGCAGGCAGGCTCAGTGCTGGGACCCCAGCTCTTTACAATATACATCAATGATTTGGATGAAGGAATTGAGTGTAATATCTCCAAGTTTGCAGATGACACTAAACTGGGTGGTGGTGTGAGCTGTGAGAGGGACGCTAGGAGGCTGCAGGGTGACTTGGACAGGTTAGGTGAGTAGACAAATGCATGGCAGATGCAATATAATATGGATAAATGTGAGATTATCCACTTTGGGGGCAAAAGCGCGAAGACAGAATATTATCTGAATAGCCGCAGATTAGGAAAAGGGGAGGTGCAACGAGACATGGGTGTCATGGTTCATCCATCATTGAAAGTTGGCATACAGGTACAGCAGGCAGTGAAGAAGGCAAATGGTATGTTGGCCTTCATAGCTAGGGGATTTGAGCATAGGAGCAGGGAGGTCTTACTGCAGTTGTACAGGGCCTTGGTGAGACCTCACCTGGAATATTGTGTTCACTTTTAGTCTCCTAATCTGAGGAAGGACGTTCTTGCTATTGAGGGAGTGCAGCGAAGGTTCACCAGACTGATTCCCAGGATGGCAGGACTGACATATGAGGAGAGACTGGATCAACTGGGCCTTTATACATTGGAGTTTAGAAGGATGAGAGGGGATCTCAGAGAAACATCTAAGATTCTGATGGGACGGGACAGGTTAGATGCGGGCAGAATGTTCCTGATGTTGGGGAAGTCCAGAACCAGGGGACACAGTCTTAGGATAAGGCGTAGGCCATTTAGGATTGAGATGAGGAGAAACTTCTTTACTCAGAGAGTTGTTAACCTGTGGAATTCTCTGCCGCAGAGCGTTGTTGATGCCAGTTCATTGGATATATTCAAGAGGGAGTTAGATATGGCCCTTATGGCTAAGGGGATCAAGGGGTATGGAGAGAAAGCATGAAAGTGATACTGATGGAATGTGCAGCCATGATCTTATTGAATGGTGGTGCAGGCTCGAAGGTCTGAATGGCGTACTCCTGCACCTATTTTCTATGTTTCTATGCTTCTATGTTTCTCCATACCCCTTGATCCCTTTAGCTGTAAGAGCCACATCTAACTCCCTTTTGAATATATCTAACAAACTGGGCTCAACAACTTTCTGTGGTAGAGAATTCCACAGATTCACAATTCTTTGAGAGGAGAAGTTTCTCCTCATCTCGGTCCTAAATGGCTTACCCCTTATCCTTAGACTGTGACCCCTGGTTCTGGACTTCCACAGCATCGGGAACATTCTTCCTGCATCTAACCTGTCCAATCCCATCAGGATTTTATATGTTTCTATGAGATCCCCTCTCATCCTTCTAAATTCCAGTGAATATAAGCCTAGTCGATCCAGTTTTTCTTCATATGTCAGTCCTGCCATCCCGGGAATCAGTCTGGTGAACCTCCTCTGCACTTCCTCAATTGCAAGAATATACTTCCTCAGATTAGGAGACCAAAACTGAACACAATATTCCAGCTGAGGCCTTACCTAGGCCCTGTACAACTGCAGTGAGACCTCTCTGCTTCTTTACTCAAATCCCCTAGCTATGAAGGCCAATATGCCAGTTGCCTTCTTCACCGCCTGCTGTACCTGCATACCAACTTTCAATGACTGATGTACCATGACACCGAGGTCTTGTTGCACCTCCCCTTTTCCTAATCTGTCATCATTCAGATAATATTCTGCCTTCCTATTTTTTGCCACATTTATCTACATTATACTGCATCTGCCATGCATTTGCCCACTCACCAAGTCACCCTGCAGTCTCTTAGCATCCTCCTCACAGCTCACACTGCCACCCAGCTTAGTGTCATTTGCAAATTTGGAGATATTACATTCAATTCCTTCGTCCAAATGATTAATGTATATTATAAATAGCTGGGGTCCCAGCACTGAACCTTGTGGTACCCCATTGGTCACTGCCTGCCATTCTGAAATTATTCCTACTCTTTGCTTCCTGTCTGCCAACCACGTCTCTATCCACGTCCATACATTACCCCCAATACCATGTGCTTTAATTTTGCACACTAATCTCTTGTGTGGGACCTTGTCAAAAGCCATTTGAAAGTCCAAATACACCACATCCACTGGTTCTCCCATGCCCACTCTACTAGTTACATCCTCAAAAAATTCTAGAAGATTTGTCAAGCATGATCTCCCCTTCATAAATCCATGCTGACTTGGACCGATCCAGTCACTGCTTTCCAAATGCGCTGCTATTACATCTTTAATAATTGATTCCAACATTTTCCCCACTACCGATGTCAGGCTAACTGGTCTATAATTCTCTGTTTTCTCTCTCTCTCCTTTTTTAAAAGGTGGGGTTACATTAGCTACCTTCCAATCCATAGGAACTGATCCAGAGTCTATAGAATGTTGGAAAATGACCACCAATGCATCCACCATTTCTAGGGCCACTTCCTTAAGTACTCTGGGATGCAGACTATCAGGCCCTGAGGATTTATTGGCCTTCAATCCCATCAATTTCCCGAACACAATTTCCTGACTAATAAAGATTTCCTTCAGTTCCTCCTTCTCGCTAGACCCTCGGTACCCTAGTATTTCCGGAAGGTTATTTGTGTCTTCCTTAGTGAAAACAGAACCAAAGTATTTGTTCAATTAGTTTGCCATTTCTTTGTTCCCAATTATAAATTCATCTAATTCTGACTGCAAGGGACCTACATTTGTCTTCACTAATCTTTTTCTGTTCATATACCTATAGAAGCTTTTGCAGTCATTTTTTATATTCCCTGCAAGCTTACTCTCATACTCCATTATCCCCCTCCAAATTAAACCATTTGTCCTCCTCTGCTGAATTCTAAATTTCTCTCTCGTATTGCTACAACTGAGGAAAGGGCAGAAGATGCATCCAATCTCTCACCATCGGAATTTTATATTGGATCCAGAAAGGGGTGGAAAGGACAGATACATGGCAGAAACAAGTTCTGCTCCAATTTAACTCCCCTACCCAGTTTGCGTGATTACTGAGCCAAAACAGTGTAGGAATCTTAGGTCTAAAGTAATGATCTTTGGCACAAACTGAACATGAGGTCCTATTGTACACTATGATTTTCACATCAGTCATGATTAACCACTGTAACCAATTTGCGTTTTGGCCACTTGTCGATCTTCCAGTTTAAAAATCACATACCATTGTATTCTATGCTTAACTTTCAATAACACAACTACCTGCATTTCTTTACTTTTTCAATTTTTCACTTGTTTTCATTTACACAATAAGCAAATTTAATATGCATTTTATTAAGTCTCAGGTATAATGGAAGTTCTCAGAATTGGCTGATTGTGGTATTCTGTACTGAAGCCTGCCAGAAAGAAATGAACAAAAAAATAGTCCAGGCATAGGAGCTGGCAACATATGTACACAGTGGGCAATGTTCCAAATGCTTTTAATGGTATGTGGGCAATCATATATTTTAATCCGCATACATTTTTGTGGAAAAAAAGTTCATTCAGACATTCATTCATTTATTTATGCAGACTGAACTGACTGCCTGTGTGAATCTGATTCCAGTGTACTAGACTAAGTTCACAGTTCCCACTAACAGATGGATTTCAGTGAAGCTATAATTACATCATTACAGATCTTTCAGTTGTCATAATTTGGCTCGGTTGGGGTGCTGTTTTGTGCAATCGCCTTCTGGCCCACATGCAGTAGGTTTTGCGTAGTGCTGGTACTTATGAGTTTAGATTCTGGGTACAGTCTGACAAATACAATGGAGGCACTGTTTCCATTCTGTATACTATATGGACACTTGTACTGCTTGTGCACTTCCGTTCCACTGTAGTACAAATGAAATATTTCTATCTATGAAATTAAACGATAAGAAGTATGCATGTTCAGCAACTGTACTGGCACTTACACCATCTTTTATACTTTCTAGTTGTAGACCTTTGGACACGCATCCAAATGTTTCAGTGTTAACCTTGACAGTCTTTGTGAATGATATTTTCCAATTCTGAGCTGAGCTGCTAGATGATGCACCTTGTTGGAGATAAAGGGGCTGTGGAATGATCTGATTGAGGTGTTTAAGATAATGAAGGAAATTGACAAGGCTGATGAAGAACAACCTCTTCCATTTAGAAACATAGAAAATAGGAGCAGTAGTCAGCCATTCGGCCCTTCAAGGTCTGCACCACCATTCAATATGATCATGGCTGATCCTCCATCTCAACACCATATTCCCGCTTTTTCCCCATACCCCTTGATGTCTTTTTTTTCCTAGAAATCCATCTATCTCCATCTTAAATACATTCAGTGACTTGGCCTCCACAGCCTTCTGTGGTAGAGAATTCCACAGGTTCACCACCCTCTGAGTGAAAAAATTTCTCCTCATCTCGGTACTAAATTTCCTACCCCGTATCCTGAGACTGTGACCCAGCCAGGGGAAACATTCTCCCCACATCCAGTCTATCCAACCCAGTCAGAATTTTATATGTTTCAATGAGATCCCCTCTCATTCTTCTAAACTCTAGTGAATACAGGCCTAGTTGACCCAATCACTCCTCATAAGACAGTCCTACCATCCCAGGAATCAGTCTGGTGAACCTTTGTTGCACTCCCTCTATGGCAAGTATATCCTTTCTTAGGTGAGGAGACCAAAACTGCACACAATACTCCAGGTACGGTCTCACCAAGGCCCTGTATAACTGTAATAAGACATCCTTGCTTCTGTACTCAAATCCTCTTGCAATGAAGGCCAACATACCATTTTCCATCCTAACTGCTTGCTGCACCTGCATGTTTGCTTTCAATGACTGGTATACAAGGACACCCAGGTCCCTCTGTACATCGATACTTCCCAAGTCATCACCATTTAAATAATACTTTGTCTTTATGTTTTTCCTACCAAAGTGGATAACTTCACATTTATCCGCGTTATACTGCATCTGCCATGTGTTTGCCCAATCACTCAACCTATCTAAATCACATAAGAACATAAGAACATAAGAATTAGGAACAGGAGTAGGCCATCTAGCCCCTCGAGCCTGCTCCGCCATTCAACAAGATCATGGCTGATCTGGCCGTGGACTCAGCTCCACTTACCCGCCCGCTCCCCGTAACCCTTAATTCCCGTTGCAGCATCTTTGCATCCTCCTCACAACTCACAATCCCACCAAGTTTTGTGTCATCAGCAAACTTGGAAATATTACATTTGGTTCCCTCATCGAAATCATTTATATATATTGTAAATAGCTGGGGCCCAAGCACTGATCCCTGTGGTACCCCACTAGTCACTGCCTGCCACCCCGAAAAAGACCCGTTTATTCCTACTCTCTTTTTCCTGTCAGTTAACCAATTTTCAATCTATGCCAATACATTACCCCCAAGCCTATGTGCTTTCATCTTGCACACTAACCTCTTATGTGGGACTTTATCAAAGGCCTTCTAAAAGGGGTAAATTCAGAAACAGTGATGATGTTAGAATTCAGGATAAGCTAGTTGTGGATCATTCCAATTTAAGAGTAGAGGGAGAGGAAAATAAACCTCAGGGAAATGTATGTACATCGCATGGTACATATTTCACATGTTCATACCCATCCCCTGCCCCACTAAGCACCCATTGTTTTCACCAATTAAGTTACTGTGGCTCTGCAAACTTCAGTCAGGTTGGTGGCAATCCTGGCAATTATGCCAGGATGCACCTATCCATGATTTTTTGGGCCTTATATTTTCCTGTTCTGGAATCTCCTATTCCTTTCCTATTCCCATTATTTTAAACATCTCAATCACATCACCCCTTAATCTCATCATCTCTAGAAATGTAACCCACGTTTACTCAGTCTGTCATCATAGCTCAAGTTCCTTCAGCCAAGCATCAACCTTATGAAATGTCCCAGGACTTCCTCAACATTTAATCTGGTTGGTTGCAACAATTTTTAAATTGAAAAAAAACTTCAAGGAGAAAAAAATTCAGAGGGAGTACTTTCCATTCAAAGCACTCTACCCCAGCTCTCTTAAAATGCAAAGTATATAATACTTTGGCTTCATGTTCCAGGATTTCTTTTACCCTCTCCCCCCACACCATCTCCCCATTACATTTCATATCTCCTCTTCCTTCCAGCGATGCTCTGATGGTGTAGGATGTAAAGATGGCATGCATGTGTTCGAGCATGTCATTGTTTCCAATGGAAATTAATGTTGCAGATCCACAGCAAGGCTGTTAAACACACTATCCTGAAAAAAAGACTATTCATGGATTTGCAACAATATCCAGACAGTACTGGGCTGGGTGCCTCCTGATTGGATTCTAGGCTGATTCAGACTGGTGGATGCCATTGAAGTCAATAGGGCCACCCTGCGGCAAGCAGGCCACCTCCATAACTCAGCTCAAATAGACGTGCATTGTGATAGCTTTCATGAGGATAATATTTTGGAGAAACTACAATATTTAGTATAAGTTATTAGATATTGTTATGTCTGTACATTTTGAAACAGAGTTGGAGGGATGAGTACAGCCCACAGAATTACTTTCTGTTTTAATATTGCATAATATCATAAGTTCAAAAAGAGCAAGGTTTATTTACGGTGCAGTTAAGTATAATGGAACAAATTTAGAACTTGCTTTCTTGAGACACTCCCATAAACAATAACGCCATAGGATGTTTAGTATCCTGTGACAATTTTTATGTGGACCATTGACAGACTAGGACAATTATTTGCAATAAAGAAGAATGAATGGAATATCCCACCCAAAAGGTTTGGAAAAGTTACGCTGGGAACAAAAACAAGCCCTTTTATTTAGCATCATATAATTTCAGAGTAGAGGCTTTAAAAAAATACCAAAAGTATCAACTTCACTGGAAAGGAAACAGCATTTATAAATCTCATTTAAGCATATCATACTGCATTGTCAAATGTAGCCTCCAAGAGCAGTCTTTCTATATCTGGCCCTCCACTTATGACAACAGATGCTGCCTGAATACAAAGGGTCAAGCGATGTTCAGCCCCTATAGATCAGAAAAATAAGTTTCCCACAGCTGGTAAGAAGTTACCAGGATTATTGTTGTGCCTGGATCTTGTGAATGATCTTTCAAATGAAAATCAAACAGAAGGAATATATACAAAAATGCTCCATCCTGGAATATTTGACAGGCCATAGAGGGCAACCACTCATCTGTCTTGACTCCTGCAACAAAATCTTACCAGCTGTTTGTTCTGGAAAGTTGCCATAAGTCCATCTCCAGGTTAACCCCATCTGTCACAGACCATCTGGATCATCTCAAAATGGAAGGTCTACTCATAAGGATGCCCTTTGCTGCTACTTAGAGCATCTGGCATGATACTTTAAAATCAAGCAAGGTATTGAGCAAAAAGTGAGATTCTGATGACATCAATATCAAATCTACATTGTGTCCAGTAATAGACTACAAAGGTACTCTTCTCTGCTTACCTATATGCTCTACTACTACATTAGTGTTGTTGGATCAGTCGGGATGATTATTCTCTGAAAACAACAATATTAATAACACTATTTGAAGCCCCAGTACTCTCTGGAGGATAATATTGTTCCTTTTGAAGTAACAGGAAGTCCACTTGTGTTCAAAACAGATGAAATGCAGTATATCAGACAGGAACCTAAAAAGATGCATCTTACTGATACCTTGGTGCAGATAGATTTCCAAACATAGTAGACACTCCAGATGACAGGACCTGCCATTATTCAAACAGGTGGGACCTCATGGCATTAATCACATGAATGAGGAAGACCAATTGGCATGGTTAATACCTTTATTTTCCAGAAGCATCCTGCATTTCAATGGAGTAAGTTTCTTGAATTAACCAGAGAAAATGTTCCTTCCAGAGATTTTGGTCTTCGTGGTTTCCATTTTACAGCAACAATAAAGTTTCAGTGTGAATCCGTATAAATCTGCAGTCATGGTCCAGAGAGAAGATAGTATGAGACTCCCAGGAGGAAGCATACTCAGTGCTTGGGTTTGACATCATGTGTAGTATAACTGCAGTGCAGTGTCAAGTCAAATTTAAAAGATGCTCATGGGTCTGTATTAAACCTACTTGCAGTTAATTTAAATGTTTCAGCTGGGGAAGAACCCTATGCATGATGGCTGCACATGCGCAAGGTGGTGGACAGGCAAATTGTAGTTTCAGCGGGTAGTGTAAATGTTGTGTAACAAAAGCAAGCTTTTCATCTTGCATCAAATGGGGAAAATATCCCCATTTTTTCTACAGGGCTTAGATAAACAAGGTAAATATGAGTGAATAATTGACTTTGAATACCTGTAGTTAGGAAAAGGGTTTTCTCTCTCTCTGTGATTAGGGGGAGCAGAGTGCCTACCTATTAAAAAATATCTCCGACCAATTGAATTAAAATAGGAAGGTGATCTGCTCTTCCAGATTACTGTCCATCAGACATTAGAAATGGTTTTGATCTTTAGTAAGTGTAGATGAATGTGAATTTGCATATGGGGTTAAATAGACCACATTTCACGAGCTTAGTTTTTCCCTTCCAATGAATTGGGGTGTATCTGCGACAGGACAGGACTTCCACCCAGTACAGAGGTGTATCACTAAACCCAGGCAGGCTTCCGGCCTTGGAGTCAGTTAAATATTGGAGACAGACTCTCTGGCCTCCGCCTAGAAGTTCCATCAAATTGGGGATAGAGTTTGCTGCAGTAGCCTTCATATGGATGCAGGCAGCCTCTGTGTTGCTTGTAAAAAGAGCCAAATCGGTTTTTAAAAATTCAGGCTTTCTCTTCAGCCTGCTAATTTGAGAAATTGTACAGGCCCTGCCAAAGAAAATAAATTCTCAACTCCCTTCCACGAGTGGAGCATAAATGCCGGCATGGACTGGTTGGGCTGAATGGCCTGTATCTGTGTCATATATCCAAGTAATCCACCACCAAAACAATACTGGGCTCCAAACACTAATTGGCAACTAACACTGTGAAGCCACAGATTTGGAGCAGAACCCATAATCGGCAGGTTCTGCATATGTTTGACTGTTGGAAATCCTGGGACTTTTAGGGCCAGGCCCATAAAATGCTCCCCACAAATGGGTGGGAGTAAAATAATATGATTTCATTGTGAGAAATATGTCATATGACATATTTCCTTCATGTAAACAAGGGTGTTGCTCGGACCCTGGGGTGGGGTGGCGGGGGGGAGGGGGGAGTTAAAAAATTAAAAGGTCAATTTCAACTAAGCAATTGCTCGTCGTACATTGCTAAAACCAGCAGAAGAAATTGGATGCTTTCAACATTTTTGCCCTGGCTTCTAGAGGTCTGTAGTTGCCATAGTGAAATTCTATTGCCCGCCCCATGGGATGGGTGCAATCAGATGTGGCAGAATGGCACAGGCGCTTCCCAAGATATTTAATATAGCCTCACCACGAGATTCCTGACAGGGTCAGTGATGTCAGATGCAGGCAGAAGGAAGTTCTGCTCCATCTCATATTCTGCCTCCTCCCAATGAATTTCTGAGCCAGAATAGGAGAATAATAGTCAGTACTTTTACAAAATCATGCTCCTAGAATGAAGCTTCCCCCACCCCCCCTCCCCCTCGGGAACATGCACTTAGCAGAATTTGGTTGCAAAATCACAGGGAGCATGCACCTAAATTCCCAATATGTATTCCTGGCTGGTGAGGCCCCGCACCGATCTCTCCGAATTATTGTAGCATGACATGAGCGACATGTTTTTTTTATAATGTTATTTGTTATTGTTCTTTGCATTATCAATAGTCTGTATTCAATTCAATTTGTTGTATGGTCTTTTTATGCATTGAGGAAACCATTAGATTTCCAATCGTACTGATCTGGAGGCCAGATATTGCCTACCTGTGCTCAAAAGCAGAGATGATTATACACAAAAAATGGATACATTGCAAAATTCTATTTTGGGTAAAAATCTTAGAATCTCATGTAATAAAAATGAGCTTAAACCTATTAATGATAATTTTAACTTTGGGCAAGAGTGTAAAATGGAAGATATTGAATTGGCTGCCCATTATACGATCTGCCTGATGTTTTTCCATCCATTGACTTTGGGTGTTGTTTATAATGGCCGGCTAAATTGATATCACCCATTTTACAGCATCACCGATTCCGTTACCATGGGGTAATTGTAACCTAACCCGTGGGCGGGTTCGAGTCAGTGACCTTTTTTACACCTGCAAAGTAAAATCACACCGAAGAGTAAAATCAGGTGGGGTATAAAATGATTGGCCGACCCGAAAACACCTGTTTCCTACTGGCGGGCTATGTTAATAGCCCATAAATCAGTGACCCTAATTATAGGATTTGGAAACATATATCATCCTGCTATGGTGCAATAACAAACTCAATAATACATTTGCCCCGAAATTGCGGTGTGGATTATGGCGAACTGGAGGTATTTGCTGTCATTTGCCTTTGAAACTAACCGCAAATTTGACTTTTGGCGGAGGCGCATGTTAAAATCTTGCAGTTGCGGTCTGTCATTCACTGCTCCTCAACAAGCTGCGCTGTGCCCTACCCCACCCCAACAGAGCTGGCAATTATGAAAATCACTCAAATCAGGGAAACTGACAAAAACTTCGGCTCTTCCACAGTAATACCAGTGTTAAAAGTTAGACCCAAAGGGATTAGGTGCACCTGGGCCGCTCCGACCTGTTTGAGAACACCACCGCAGGTCCAGACTATAAATAGAGCTGGAGCGCCGGGCCCTCGAACATTGTGGGCCACCCCGACCTGTGTGAGAACATCACCGCAGGTCGGGGCTAATAAATAGAGCTGGAGCACCGGGCTCTGGAACATCGTGGGTGAAAGTGCAGCGAATGATGATACGGGGCCCAGAAGAGCCGAGGGCCCAGGGGCAGCACGGACCTGCCCACACTGCGATATGTATGCGCACTAGGTCCGTGCAGCAGAGCAGGTCTCCAGTCATCCTAGTTCAACCCTTGCCACTGGATAAAGGCCTAGCTCTGTCGAGCCCGTATGGTGGCTGATGTGCAACAGTTACCACACGTTAAAAGAATCCACGCACAGGCCTCTTTCACCCCTTCAATTGGAGTTCAGGACTGGAACAGCGAGTCCTTCATTGAAACATCTGTGAACTCTTGTAGAAGCAAGTCATCCTCCTTCGAGGGACCACCTATGATGAGGTGCACCTGGGGTTTTAACAGCGTATTGACTACTAAACAAAGGCTATGGGCTTGAAGAACTAATTTTAATTTTGTGCAGTGTCAAATTTATCCATTTTAATTAAAATAACACATTTTAAAGTAACTTTTAAAAATAAATGTTTTAATTGTTTTTCAAGTTTGTCATTCTTTACTTCAGGTTTGCCTTTTTCTCATGAGAGCCCCAATCTTTGTTTTGCTCTCGCTAATATATTTTAAAAGTTAGAATTTTAAGAGCTTACCCACTTCCTTGTTCACTGTCTGTGAGAATTCTGCGTTTGATTGGCTGCTTAGGCAGCTTGTTGCTGACACAGCAGCTCACATTAGGGGATCCCCACTATACTCCGTTGATTTGAATTATGGGTCAGAAAACCCAAACTTATCGACACAGAGATCGCGAGATTGTTGTGCTAAACTAACTCCGGGGCCAGCGGCGAATGCCTTTGCGTCACCGATAACCACAAGTTCTGGGCCATTAGTTTATATAAAGTATGTGTGCTCCACACAGTAGAACAGCAAAGGTTTTTTACCTGGATCTGTAAGATTCAGAGGGAGCAAATGTTCCCTTACTCTGCCACTAATGTCTTTTACCAGAATTTTCCCTATCTGGGTGGGTCTGATGCGGGCGGTGGCCGTAGCAGATCGTGACCCCCGTTGCTGGCTCCATCCCGCTGCACAAAACGACTTTACATCAGTAGGGCCTATTAAACCCACCCTGTGCATTACCCGGTCCAATTAAATGGAGCAGGTCTGCTGATGTCATCCATGACATGTTTTCAGCTGGGATATTTAATGGGGCCATGGCCACATTACATTTGAAGGTTAATCTAAATAATGCAGTCAGTACACTACAGCATTGAAGTGTTGCAAACACTTTGGAAATGACTGCACAGAGGCAGAGAGCTGAACCCATGCTCTCCCATGACTCTCTCCATATGCTTGTGGAGGGAGTCAGAGCACGCAGCGTCCTCCCCAGGAGACCGGAACAGTCTGGTTGGAGATTGCAGAGGTCAACAGCAGGGATGTGGTCAGGAGGACCTGGGTGCAGTGCCGCAAATGCTTCAATGATCTCATTAGATCAGGAAAGGTGAGCGCAGAGCCACACTCAACTTCAACCTGCCTTCCCAACCCTACTCCTGCACATCCTTACTCACACCAACATACCTTTCACGTCCACTCATCCCTTCCTCTCTATCTACATTATCACATTCCCATCTAACCACCCCTCACACTCACCCTCATCCTAGTGCAATATACCAACTAACAACACACAAGATCATTTGGCTTTGGCACCCCACTCCATCATAGTCTCCCTCAAAAGAACTGACCCACCCATTCCTTACACTCATTCCATCACTCTCACTCAACCTTCTCTTCTTTCCCTCCTTGCAGGAAGAGAGGGCCCAAAATAAGAATTGCAAACCTTACAACAGCAGAGGAGGCTGCTTTAGAAATATCTGGAGTGGCCGAGCAGCTGGAGGTGGGAGATGGAGAGGGGAGACATCTCAGCAACCTGGTGACAGAATTACATATCATACAACTACATGGCATACAGCAGCCACTGAATGGTCATCATGTGTATAATGGTATCTGTACCCATTCTTCACATGACATATCTAACACATCTCTTTACTCTCACACAGGTCCATCAAAAGTCCCCCCCCCCACCACTGTCCAGTAGGAAGAGGAAGACAACTCCTCAGAGGAGCCTCCAGCCTCCAGACATAAGCGCATTCAGCACCAGCGCAGATACACAGATCTCAGTGGGTCCCATGTGACATAGAGTAGGGTTATCACCTGGTGTCTCACAACTCACAAGTGAGCAAGAGCAGATGGTGGAGACAGGGACAACAGTGGAGAGTCCTCACTGGAGGGTGCAGAATGCTCCTAGCTCTGCTCAGCTGCATGCAGACGCTGGGCCTCGGGGGCCATCCCTGCAGGAAGAAGTGCAGGGGGTTCTGACAGGTTTTGCGAGCGCGGTGTTTGCAAATGTTCAGAGAATGAAGGATTCTATCTCCAAAATGAGCACCGTGTCGCAGGCAATGGCAAGTGCAGGCTTCTCCATGGACAGGATGGCCACCTACATGGAGCAGCTAATGCACCACTCACAGGAGCACCTGGTCTCCATGGGAAATAGATGGCTATCTATGGAGAATAGATGGCAGAGGCAGCATAGACGTGGGTCCTCAAGGCCCCACTGATGAGCAGCAAGGTGCTCTCCAGCTCCTTGGCAGCAGGGAAGTGAGCATGCTGCCTCTACCTTTGGTGAAGCCACAGGGGTAGCATCTTGTAGAAGCACACGGTAGAGAAAGGTGACACACAAGTAGATTCACAAGGGTGTTTTATCCAATGTTTATGTAAAGTTTCCATTAATGTGCTGTCAAACATAAAAATCTTTATTTTCAACACTTTCTAGTATTGGACAGATTTGTGTGCACCTTTGGAAGTGGTTTAGTGAGTTGCAAGGAATAGTGAGATATAACAGTATCTCCAGCAAAGGTAGTGAGTGTGAAAGGAATGGCTTGTAGGGATGCTTTATGGTGTTGGTGTGGGATGGTGCCAACCTGGCGCATCATGTGGCAGCCATATGGGTGTACAGCGTAACGTTAAGTAAATCTGGCCATGATGAGGCCATCCCTGGCAACAATGTAGCCAGGTGCTGATGCCCTGTGACCTGTGTGGCATAAGTTGATTGCGGAAAAGGTTGGTATTGTTGGTGCTGCTGATGCTCATCGTGGTCAGATTCTGAAGGCCAAGATGAGACATATAAACGGCAACACTATTGATAGAATACATGGCAGGTGAAATAGAAATGTTAATGGTGAGAGGGGTTCATCCACTGAGGTGACACAGGATGCCGACTTTGCTGGAAAGACTTGCAGCCTGCAGAAAGCTCATTCTATGCTGGCAATGCAATGAGCAACAGATTCTGCCTGAGGAAAGTGATCAGCTGCGTGAGCTAGGAGCTTTTACAGTACATTTAATTTTGTCAACTAATCAGCTTGATCACTGGCCACTCAACTCCCACCTCACGCTGTGGTCCCTGAGAAACATGAGTCCCGTGGACGTCCAATGAAATTGGAAAGGTAAGGTTAAAAAGACTCTTAAAGGTCTGACAACAAGCTAATAATCCTTTAAATTGGGTTGCCCACCTCTACCAGTCGGGTAGTTGCCACGCTGACAGATGCGCCCGAGGGAAAGGTGCATGGAAGCAGGATGACGGCAGGTTCCCGACCCGCTGCATGAAATGTCAACTTTCTAACCCGGCCCGCCTTCTAACAAAGATCCCGGAAAATTCCAGCCTTTATGTCTGTTCCACAACCATCAAGTGTAACCAATGCAAATGTTCTTCTTTTGTCCTTTTTAATGTTGTTATTGTGCATTGTAATGGTTATAATAACATCAAAAATAGTTTACATGTTGATATTCTAGCTAGTTTTGTTCTATTGAGAATAACCTTGTGCCTTTGTATGGTTTTTGGCACTTTATCTCATCTAAGACATACAGATAATACTATATATATAAATATAAATATATATTACATATAAAAATATTATAAAATATAATCTATATGCATATATACATACATACTTATACACAAGTACACACACTGTGAGTAGCTGTAACCAATCAGGGCTGGGTTGCTGTTTGGGGGAAGCCCTTGGAGTGTGTGTGTGTGTGTGTGGTGAGCTCGGCTCCGCGGGACTCGAATTCATTCATTCGGAAACTCAAACCATGTGAGACAGAGCGAGCGAGAGAGAGAGCGAGACAGACCCAGAGGGAAGCAGCCGCTCTCAGACTAGTACAAGTTTACATTATTGTACGAGCAACCTTCCTTCAGCTACCAAAAAATCTAGAAAATCTAGAATCAGCCAGCGCCTCACCCTTTTCATTCTCATACCAAAGAGGTTGTGTTGTTGTTAATTATAACAAGAATTAACTTTTATATTAAATACAGGGCACTGAGGGAATACAAGAATGCTCCAGAATCACATTTTCTATATTTTGTATCTACTGTATTTCACGGATGCAATAGTTTCAGGTACAGTAACTTTTATTTGAAGATTGCTTTATATTCAGCCAAGATTAAAAAAAAATACTTTTAACACCAATCTCAGTTGCATCCTACATACAATTGCACTTGGGGGAAAAAAATGTTTCTATCCCAGATCTTTTGACACTAAAATACAGTAGTATTTCCACTTGGACAGTTTGGCTAAAAGTGTTAACCGTGGTCTTTTGAAGGAAAATTTCTTTTAAAAATGATTTTCCATTAATTAGATTTTTTTTTCTCCCTCCACACAGGTCTCGAGATTTTCCGAGAGGAATCGGAGATCGTTTTCCCAGCCGTTTTGCAGAATGGAAACCCGTCCCCTTTCCAGACCGGCCTGGCACCCAGAGCCGCAGCCGAGCCCGGCACCACATCCCGGGAAGTCCGCTCCATCTCCAACGTAGACGAGTACGAGTCCCAGGAGTTTTACCCGCGGGAGCTGCAACCTCCCGCCCCGCCCGGCGGCCGTGGCCCCGCGGCCGCCGCTTCTTCCTCGCCCGTTTCCTCCTCTTCACCGTCTTCCCCCGGGCTGCAGCTGAAGATCCCGGCGTTCGGCAGAGAGCTTTACCTGAGCCTGAGGCGGGACAGCCGCTTCCTCTCGGGCAGCTTCACCGTGCACAACCGGCGGGGCCGGCACCACACTTCGGTGCGTTCGTACCGCGGCGAGCACGCCTGCTACTACAGCGGCTACGTGCACAACTATAGGGGCTCGCTTGCCTCCTTCAGCACCTGCGGGGGACTGGTAAGGACAGAGCTGTCAAATGTCACTTCTGCTCGCTCACTCTTACTGCTTTACAATTTTGAATTGCAACGCATTTGGCTGAAAATTGCAATGTAAAAAATACCATGTCGATAATTGCAGATGCCCAGCTGCTATTTAGTCTCAGCAAAGTTGCAATCTAGGTCAGTTTTTTTTCTGGAATAAAATCGAATGCCTAGTTTTCCAAAAATCCAACCTTGGCATGTCTGCTCAATCTTTCCTGTCTGTCTTTGCCGGCACCCGCTCTTGTTGCAATGCATTGCACTTCTGAGTTTCATTTTTTTTTTAATTCGTTATTTGTGCATTTGATTGCTAACACTTTCAAAGAATTTACTCTCTGTGAAGTGTTTTCAAAATAGCTAATTGGCAATCGTCCCAATTCTAAAATGTAAAATGCCTTTAGATGTAAAAGTACTTTGTTCACCACGTCTGATTTCAAATCGTGAATAAGACACCCGTGTGTTACAACTGTGCGGGACCGCTGCCCACCTGGAGACGGGGGACGGGCCGGGCCGGGCCAGGCAGTGGCAGACTCCGCGGGTCGGCGCTCTTATTCCAGGCTGGGTCAGCAGGAGGCGCGCGTGCGTTGGGCTCCAGGCGGGGTGCTCTCAGTGCACGCGCCTTGGCTTTGCATTTAACGCGAGGCATCGAAACATTTTCAAATATAACCTCAGGAGTCCCGTTGTTAAATGCTAATACTCATTCAGAAATGTGTTATCGTGGAAAGAGGCTTAACCCACCCCAGTGAACTCCAAACCAAGATGTTCTGTGAGGTTTACAAGCATCATCAGAGGTCATGCATTCGGAGGCAGTACCTCTCCTGTCTGACAGAATATTGGGTACACTGGCTTTGCAATTGCATTTTGTTTCATCCAATTGGTGAACGTTCTATGGTTTGTGTTTGTCTTAGACATATTTTGTAGTTTCAGTAACATTCACCAAAGATTATTGCACTACCTCCTCAGGCAATATACCTGCATATAATTTACAAAACCATGTATAAGAACATAAGAAATAGGAACATTTTATATTTTAATGTCTGTACCAATATGTATACATTCAGGTGCATGGGTGCAGGTGTACGTGTGCTCTCTCTTGTGAGTGTGCCTTCAGCATTGTTAAAGTGGAGGTTACAAGTCAGCGATCAGTGCCCTGCAGACCTTAAATTATAGCAGCATAGCACAAAAACAGCGGAGCAAGAGTTAATTATCTTGCTGCATCAGAAGTCATTTCGTTTTCATAAGTCACTGATTCCCAGTATGTATTCTGTATTTTCTCCAGTCCTTGAACATGGTGTTGTCTCCCAGATCCATGCCTATCTTTCCCATTCGTCCAATCGGGGTTCTGACCATGCCATAGCACTAAATCAGCCCTAATCAAAGTCACACATGACATCCCTGTGACTGTAGCCATGATGCACTATCCATCCTCGTCCTCTCTGCAGCCTTTGATATAGTCAACCACACTATCCTCCAACTCCATTCCATCGTTGTCCAACTCAGTGGCACTGCCCTTTGTTGACTTTTAAAATATTCTGTGCCTTTTCTTTTTAGACCTGCTGTACTTTTCCAGTGTTTTCTGTTTGTGTCAAAGTTTGGAAAAAAAGAAGTAGAAGCTTCTATGGATGATGCTAATGTGTGAGCGCTAAATACACTTGGATCAAATTTCTCTCTGCCCTTTATTCCAAATGGGTTAACACCAGAGGTGAATTTGTATATGTTGAGTATTTGTACGGTAACATTAACAGTAATTTCTATCCTAATATGATTCCAAATGATTAATTTAAGTACACTATATCATTTAATTACAGTTTAATAGAAATGACAATTAATTGGTGCTACATGGTTTTATGATATACATGAACTGGAAAACAGATACTGTATTAATGTGGCTCATATACAAATTGTTTAAGAGTATGCAATGGGAAAAAAAGAGGTGTGATTTACGAGTGAAGAAATCCTTATAATCCACACAGGACTTGGACACCTGAGGCTTGCAAAGGTCTTGCTCGCATCAAGTAGAAGACATGTAGCACACCATTGTTCAGTATTATGGGGTAGATTTTAGCTGCTCATTATAGAAACCGCCTGATTTCTAATTAAGAAAATAATGGGTTCTGGAGGTGCACCTTCTCCCTTTGACATGTAAGGCTGTTATACTGAAACAAGTTTATTCCAATTAGTTCCAAAAATAAGCAACTATGTATGTACATATATTTTTCACTCCCATAGTGCTGCAGATCTGATCCCTCAGTGATTTGTGTGAGAGAAAGCTGCAGCAGTTCTGTGACTTAGTCAAAGCCCCTGTCCATTTGATTCCCCAGTCTGTCCACAGTGGACAGCCTCTCCAAGCTGGATGAGATGGTAGAGGCCAGAGCCCCAATGGCAGCAGTTTGACCTTTTGATTAAAGCTGCTATTACTGGTGACAAGGCTCTTGTATTACAGATCTTGCTGCAGCTTCTACACACACCATGGTACACTGTAGAGAAGTCATGCCTTGCACCAGAACTCTGCACATGCTAGAGGTGGGCTCCTCCATTCTCTCAGCATGATGCACCCACTGTTTGCTGGTGCACTTCCAGGATCCTTCTCTTAAAGGCTGTGATGCTGAAGTCTACACCTCTGCCCTCTTCAGCAGTGCTTGGTCCGGGACTTGCCTCTGGTTAGCTGTGTCCTTCACTGTCCTTTCCACCACTGCCAACTCCTGTTCAATTGCAATGTTAGCTTTATCCTGTGCAGACCTCTCTAATTGATTATCGGAGTGCTGCTCTTTGTGCTTCCACTGTTTGAAGAGGGAGTGGGTGAGGGTGCAGGTGAAGCTGGCTTGGCTCACCTACAGTGGTGCCGATTCTAAAGCGAGATCTAGAAATAGAAGCGAGGAACAATGAATAGCAAGTACTGGGCAGGTTTCAGACATGTGGAGTGGCGAAACATCCCCAGTTTGGTCAGCTCCCTGAAGGACATCGAAGACAGATAGAAGAAAATAAAACAAATACCCTGCTGTCCCCACCGTTCCGACTATCCATCCCTGATGCTTTGAAGGAGGCCTGCACCCAAAACCACCTGGATTTCCTGCTCAGTGGAACTGAGTCCCTGAATGGAAGCTGTCTGTTTTGTTCACATTCACTTGCGGGTATTGTGTGCCAACTTGTCCTGCAGAAAGGAGGAAAGCTTATTAGTGTGTGGCTTCATTAGTGGCTTATTAATTTGTGTGAAACATGTTGATGAGTGTATGATGAACGTGAAGTGCAGCAAGCAGTGCACAGGATGAGGAGGGATCACAGAGGAAATAGGCAGCAGGAGGGTGACATTTGCTTGTAAATGCAAGAAGAATGCAGAGCTTTCCTGTGTAACAAGGTTACAGCAATATTTTGTATGTTCCTGTTGTGAGGGCAACAGCAGCTGATAGTGTAGCTGAAACTAGAAGGAGGGCTGGTTTAGTTTCCATTGCTTTTATAGAGTACATGTAGGTGCAGAGAGGCTTGGGGCGGTGCGGAGGCTGGGGTAGAGAGGAAAATGATGCGGCAAGGTGTGATCCAGAGAATGAGTCATCACAAGAAGTAGTTCTTACCTCGGCCAAGCGTGTCGGATCATTAAACTTTTTATGGCATTGCAACCATGTCCTGCGGGTGAGGCTCACTGTTTAACTGTCCAGGTCGGCTGCAATGTCTGCCTTACTGGAGGGAAGAAGATATCGCTGCATGCCCTCACTTGTTCCAGTAAAACCTCCAATGAACTTGGGGGGAGATGACCATCAGGGGGCCAGGACTTTCTGCGCCCTCTGCAGAAGTTCCACCCCGTCGCTGATTTCGGCATACTGTTCCTCAAAGGAAGCGGAGCGCAATCTTGCATTCTGCACTTCCTTTGGAGGCGGTTACCGGGACGCTACTGGGGCACTGAAGGAAGTGCTACGCGGATGCTCTGCCTAGGGCTTACATTGCTTTAACACCCCTCCCCTTCGCTTAAAGGGAGGGCTGCTGCGCACTCTGCAAGGCCTCTGATGGCCTCCACTAGGCCACCAGGGCAACGTTGGACCGGGCCTGCAGCCCAGCACCCAAAACGGAGTGCCGGGCTACACGATGGCGGCTCGGACCATGCCATTGAGGAGCCGACCCAAGAGCCAGCAATCCAAAAAAATGGCGACCCGGGGCACTGACGCCCTCCCCTTTAAGTAGCACCCCGAGAGCGGATGTCACTCAGCTTCGCGACCCACAGGGGAATTTCCCCCGCACGGTGGTAAGTGGACGGGGCCGTGAGTGGTTGCCGCGCAACCAGCGTTGACGTCATTGCCGGTTGCACGGCCGTCTGGGGTGCTCACCGCAAGGCGTGGAGCTGCTGTAGCAGCGCCTTCACAATTCCTGGGCAACTTCCTGTGAGGCGGTAGTGCCCACCTCTGGCCTCCCGGAGGCATTAACGGGGCATTAAAAAGGGGCAATTTTGCCCCCATGGTGTTCTTTCCTTTGCCAGAGTGGACTTTCAGTGTCATTTCCTAATGTGCTGGAAAAAAAGTCGTAATTTTTTAGCAGGTTGCATTTAGTTTTAAGAGACGTAGCTCCTCTTTATGTTGATGCTGGGCCCATCTGAAATCATATTCCCTTCATATAACAGAAAAATTATGGGCAGTTTAGCTGTCATAGGTTAATGAAGCCTGACCACCAAAATTGTTTGAGACACTTGCACATTCCATCCGTTGATATCAATGGATGAAAAATGACAGTCCAGTGCTTCTGTGATTTTCAGATCCTCATCAGTTGAGTGCGAGATCCCACTGGCAGCGCAGGATGTCGCAAAATATATACCAATGTCCTGTACTCATTTAGTCCCTGTTCTATGTGCCACCATGCTTGCTACACACTAAAACAAACTTGTCAGTGCCTAGGTGCTGTACGATTAGTCACCTGCCCTTTTTTGCACAGAACACTGCAGAAGAAATGACTCATGGCAATTGGAAGAGGATGAATGTGCAAAATAACTTCAGAAAATGTATTTTTTAATCAGCAGAACTTGTTATTTAATGGACTGATATGTACAGAAGGCGAATACAAATGACAGCCTTAGCAATCTCCCTTTCTGCAAGTGCTGTCCAATAGAATGGGAATAACGTCCTCAATCTGGCCAATTTCATCCCAGATTGAGCCAAAGCTCCCAGGGTGGACTCTACACCAGGTCTTGGAATGTTTAGTCCTCTTGCCTTCGATGATACGCAGGGGGTGATACCTAGCTCATTGCACCTCTGGGACACATCCTGAGTGGTTAACATGGCAGCGTACAGAGTGGACTCATCTCTGTCCACCCTCATCTTCATACCACCAGGACCATGGTGGTTGATTTACCTGCTGCTCTTTCATCAATGCAACTTAATGTATTTATTCGACATGGCAAGCATAATAGAATTTTAATGATAGTGTGGTTACATAGAAATTACATTGAAATTATAACATGCACACCAGGCCTAACCAATCTGTATTGGTGTTTATCCTCTGCATGAAGAGTAGTCCTAATTCCATGTACCTTCCTTAGTCCCTTATCTCAGCCACCTATCAACAACAACAACTTGTATTTATATCGCGCCTTTAACATAGTGAAATGTTCTAAGGTGCTTCACAGGAATATTATGAGAAAAAATATTTGACACCGAGCCGCATAAATAGAAATTAGCGTGGGCTTGGTCAAAGAGATATGTTTTAAGGAGCGCGGTGAAAGTGGAAAGAGAGGTGGAGAGGTTTAGGCAGGGAGTTCCAGAGCTTGGGGCCTAGGCAATAGAAAGCATGGCCACCAATGGTTACATAGAAACATAGAAAATAGGTGCAGGAGCAGGAGCAGGCCATTCAGCCCTTCTAGCCTGCATCGCCATTCAATGAGTTCATGGCTGAACATGAAACTTCAGTACCCCCTTCCTGCTTTCTCGCCATAACCCTTGATCCCCCGAGTAGTAAAGACTTCATCTAACTCCCTTTTGAATATATTTAGTGAAATAGAAAAATAGAAATAGTGAAATGGTTGACCGATTTATAATCAGGGATGCTCAAGAGGGCAGAATTAGAGCAGCGCAGACATCTCCGGGGTTGTGAGTCTGGAAGAGATTACAGAGATAGGGAGGGGCAAGGCCATAGAGGGATTTGTAAATAAGAATGAGAACTTTGAAATCGAGACATTGTCTAACCGGAAGCCAATGTAAGTCAGCGAGCCAGGGGTGATGGGTGAATGGGACTTGGTGTGAGTTAGGACACAGGCAGCCGAGTTTTGGATTACCTCTAGTCTATGTAGGGTAGAATGTAGGAGACCAGCCAGGAGTGTATTGGAATAGTCAAGTCTAGAGGTAACAAAGGCATGGATGAGGGCTTCAGCAGCGGATGAGTTGAGGCAAGGGCGGAGATGGGCGGTGTTACTGAGGTGGAAATAGGCGGTCTTAGTTATGCTGTGGCTATGTGGTTGAAAGCTCAATTCAGGGTCAAATATGACACCAAGGTTGCGAACAGTCTGGTTCAGCCTCAGACAGAAGTTCGGGAGAGGGACGGAGTCAGTGGCTAGGGGACGGAGTTTGTGGCGGGACCGAAAACAATGGCTTCAGTCTTCCCAATATTCAATTGGAGAAAATTTCTGCTCCTCCAGAACTGGATCGGAGAAGCAGTCTGACCATGAAGGGTTTGAGTGAATTGGTAGTGAGGTAGAGCTGGGTGTCATGTAGAAACTGACGCTGTGTTTTCGGATGTTGTCACCAAGGGGCAACATGTAGATGAGAAATAGGAGGGGGTCAAGGATAGATCCTTGGGGTAACACCAGAGATAACAATGTGGGAGCAGGAAGAGAAACCGTTGCAGGTGATTCTCTGGCTACGATTAGATAGATAAGAATGGAACCAGGCGAGTGCAGTCCCACCCAGCTGGACAATGGTGGAGAGATGTTGGCAAAGGATAGAGTGGTCAACCATGTCAAAGGTTGCAGACAAGTCAAGAAGGATGAAGAGGGATTGTCAGACACAAAGGCAATCAATTCTTAAATGTCAGCATGATTTCTCTTGTTTTCTGTATGTTTAAGTACACAATCATTTTGTAGATTCTCTATCGGAATTACTACTAATACCATGTAGGCACGATCATGAATGTAAGGCACCCAAAGAAATGTATATATTATAAATGATTTTAGAAACAAGTATTTGACCTGTTGAGATTTGGTGATGCTCTCGGTAATACATTAGTTGACTGTAATATTCACCCTGATGTTTTAACCCTTTAGCCCAGAGAACCTTGCATATTATTTAGTTTTTCTGAATTATAGCCAATCAAAATAGACCTGTAATCCTTGGTAATGATGATAAAAAAATATTGTATTACACTGGTCATTAACCCTTACAATTTGTATGGCAGTCAAGAAGATGTTTAATCTTCAGAGATTAATAAAAAGCCTCAGTTTAACTTCACATCAGCTCAGGAAATGACATGTTGTACATATCAATCATTCTGTTTGCCAGTTATTTCTTTCCTAAAATGATAGCATTTGTAATTCTCCAATGCAAATCTTACATAGACTACTGTATTCCACAATGCAGTAATATACCCTGTAAAACTGATTACCAGTTAATACAACAACTGGAGTCGTAAGATGTCAAATTAAATTTGCAAATGTACAAGGTTGTAACTGTTTCTATAATTCATTGCTGAAAATAACAAGTTAATGTTTTGTCCTACATTACAAATGCAATATACTTTGAAATTCTGCATCTGGAATCTAATATTGAGATAATGAAAACAAATTGCTCGACTCTCAGGGGGAGGGGGGGGGGGGGGGATTTTAACCTAAAAAAACAAGTAGGTTGGGGTTGTGAGGGAAGTTAATGCAAAAAATTTGAATTCCGACCAGAACCCGTCTCCACCTGCCCACATCCGGTTTTGACGGGGGTGTGCAGCAATCTGCTGCCAGGAAGCGAGTCGTCTATTCAAATATTATAATGAGGCTGAAAGCCTCGGCCTTATCCTCCATTTTGAATTTAACTTCAGCTGGTTGGGCACGTCTTGTGAAACCTACCATGCTAATGCAAGGCAAAGATTGCTGGATCCATGAGGTAAGTGCCTTTACATTTGCCTCCTGGATCTAGCGACCCTACCTAACCCAGCCCCCACGTTCGGAGATGTCATGTATTCAACCAGCAATGTAACCCATGTATAATCTGACCTAAGTTGTACACTGTGAGAACAATGACCACTAGGTGGTGAACTTGTGGGAGACATTCCTAACCTGGACCTTCAGATATAAAAGGGGAAGCTCCACCCACTTCTGCTAAGGAATAAAAGACAGGTCACAGACTGACCTTCTCTCAAGCATGGGCCTCGTGTGCATTTATACTGTATAGTAAGGACGTATCAGGAGACACAACCCCCCATGCTCTTTCGGCCATCCCCTGGCCCTTACGTGATCCCTCCCTCCCTCCTCTCTGTGGCCTAGTGCCTCAGGCCTAACCAGCCACACCCACCCAGCCTCTCCACCTGGCTGGCTGCGGGTGTGAAACGGAAGCTTCCCATGCAAATCAGGCCCTCCCGTTAAATTCGTCGGGACTTTCGGGAATCTCGTTCTCCCCGGCCGCTTCGGAGACCCCCATCCCCAAACTGCCTTCCATATTAAAATTCAGCCCTTAGTCTCATCTGGACAACTGTTTTGTAATTCACAGAGAGATAAGTAAAGTCATTCTTTTCCTAAAGATGTGAGTTTGAGACTGGCACTTGTTTAAAGTGATGTAAAACCAGCAGAACTGAGCTGTACTACCAGCTCCGCATTATTTTCTGACCGGAGAAAATGGAGCTCTGCTCATGTATTGGACCATCAACAAAACTTTATCAAGTTTAATCAACAGTGGCTGAGGTAAAATTGTATAGTGAAGCAGGCTTATCTATGTTGTCTTGTAGAGTGAGTGTATTTTCCGTTTTTGTCCATGGAATAGTATATGTTGTAATCAGCAAATTATTACAGACAAGGCAACCGGCCCAACATTGATCTATTTAAAATGGACGAGCTTTCTGTGGAGGAGCAACAGACGTTGGCTCCTCGGTCCAGGCATATGCTGACAGCAGTTATTTGGGGCACCACTGTGTTTGTATGCACCATGGCTGATCTTTGGATAACAGGAATGGATGTTCCCGGGGGAGGTAAATGTCAGGGAAATTGCTCTAAATGCTGATTTATTCGGCTATTTTGATTTTTGTTCACCCATTCCAGTGGTGATGAGCTACACGATGTCAAACGGCCGTCCTGGTGCAGCTTGCTGGATTCAGGCCTCAAGATCGGGCCGCTTCAACCGCCAGCAAGGAACATTTCGGCGGTGGGGGGGGTGTGGTGGGATGGGGAGAAGAGGTGCAGGGACGGCCACGATCACAGAAGATGAGGGTCCCAGAGTGGCATCAGTCCAGATTATTTTAGTGTGCCCACAAAAATAATTCAACATTTACCGTGGGCGGGCCTCTTCAGTTCTATTGCCCGCCTGTCCTGAAATAGCAATTGGGGTTCTATTTACATCATGGGATCTTGGTTTCCCGATTAAAAGGATGCTATCGTCTGAAACAGGCGTCCGCTTTTGGATACCTGGTGGTAGGCCCCTTTCAAAACGGAACCTGCCTGCATTGCCAGTGTTAATGGGATGCTGGAGCAACTGAACTAATTCTGAGGCCATTAACCCTCCCCTCAACCATGTGCTAACGCTAGGCAAAGGCAGTCAAAATTGACCCTGTTGTATTGTGGCCTAGTTCTAAGAAATGTTGGCCTTTGTATAATGAACTCACGGGATAAGTATGATATTTTTCTTTCTTTCCCTTCCTGTGCAATTCTGGTAGTTACTATTTTTTTTTTGGGGGGGGGGGGGGATGGGGGTGTGCCACAAATTAGCCTGGGAGACTCTAAATTGTGGTTTAAAAAAACAGAAGACATCTAGAGGGATGTACAGTCCATGACCTCTGAAAGAAGACTACTTAATGTCTTGGTCAGTGTAATCTGTTGGTGGCAGTATAAGAACATAAAAACATAAGAAATAGGAGCAGGAATAGGCCATACAGCCTGCTCCGCCATTTAATACGATCATGGCTGTTCTGATCATGGACTCGGGTCCACTTTCCTGCCCGCTCTCCATAACCCCTTATTCCCTTATCGTTTAAGAAACTTTCTATTTCTGTCTTAAATTTATTCAATGTCCCAGCTTCCACAGCTCTCTGAGGCAGCGAATTCCAAAGATCCACAACCCTCTGAGAAAAGAAATTTCTCCTCATCTCAGTTTTAAATGGGCGGCCCCTTATTCTAATATTATGCCCTCTAGTTCTAGTCTCCCCCATCAGTGGAAACATCCTCTCTGCATCCACCCTATCAAGCCCCCTCATAAAGTTAGATGTTTCCATAAGATCACCTCTCATTCTTCTGAATTGCAATGAATAGAGGCCCAACCTACTCAATCTTACATCATAAGTCAACCCCCTCATCTCCGGAATCAACCTAGTGAACCTTCTCTGAACTGTCTCCAAAGCAAGTATATCTTTTTGTAAATATGGAAACCAAAACTGCATGCAGTATTCCAGGTGTGGCCTCGCCAATACCCTGTACAACTGTAGCAAGACTTCCCTGCTTTTATACTCCATCCCCTTTGCAGTAAAGGCCAAGATTTCATTGGCCTTCCTGATCACTTGCTGTACCCGCATACTAACCTTTTGTGTTTCATACACAAGTACCTCCAGGTCCCGCTGTACTGTGGCACTTTGCAATCTTTCTCCATTTAAATAATATCTTGCTCTTTGATTTTTTCTGCCAAAGTGCATGACCTCACACTTTCCAACATTGTACTAAATCTGCCAAATTTTTGCCCACTCAATTATCCTGTCTATGTCCTTTTGTAGATTTTTTGTGTCCTCCTCACACATTGCTTTTCCTCCCATCTTTTTATCGTCCGCAAACTTGGCTACATTACACTCAGTCCTTTCATCCAAGTCGTTAATATAGATTGTAAATAGTTGGGGTCCCAGCACTGATCCCTGTGGCACACCACTGGTTACTGATTGCCAACCCGAGAATGAACCATTTATCCCTACTCTGTTTTCTGTTCCTTAGCCAATCCTCTATCCATGCTAATATATTACTCCCAACCGCGTGAACTTTTATCTTGTGCAGTAACCTTTTATGTGGCACCTTGTCAAATGCCTTCTGGAAATCCAAATACACCACATCCACCCTGTGCGTTACATCCTCAAAAAATTCTAGCAAATTTGTCAAACATGACTTCCCCTTCATAAATCCATGCTGACTCTGCGTGACCGAATTTTGCTTTTCCAAATGTCCTGCTAATTCTTTAATAATGGACTACAACATCTTCCCAACCACAGATGTTAGGCTAACTGGTCTATAGTTTCCTGCTTTTTGTCTGCCTCCTTTTTTAAATAGACATTTGCAGTTTTCCAATCTGCTGGGACCTCCCCAGAATCCAGGGAATTTTGGTAAATTACAACCAATGAATCCACTATCCCTGCCGCTACTTCTCTTAAGACCCGAGGATGCAAGCCATCAGGTCCAGGGGATTTATCTGCCTTTAGTACCATTATCTTACTGAGTACCACTTCCTTAGTGATTGTGTTAAATTCCTCCCCCCCCTATAGCCGCTTGACTATCCACTGTTGGAATATTGTTAGTGTCCTCTACTGTAAAGACTGATACAAAATATTTGTTCAGAGTTTCTGCCATCTCCATGTTCCCCATTACTAATTCCCTTGTCTCGCTCTCTAAGGGACCAACATTTACTCTAGCCACTCTTTTCCTTTTTATATACCGATAGAAACTCTTGCTATCTGTTTTTATATTTCGTGCTAGTTTGCTTTCATAGTCTTATCTTCCCTTTCTTAATCAATTTTTTTTAGTAATTCTTTGTTGGCTTTTAAACGCTTCCCAATCTACTGTCCTCCCACTAGTTTTGGCCACTTTGTATGCCCTTGTTTTTAATTGGATACCGTCCTTTATTTCTTTAGTTAGCCACGGATGGCTATCTTTTCTCTTACACCCTTTTCTCCTCACTGGAATATATTTTTCTTGAGAGTTGTGAAATATCTCCTTAAATGTACACCACTGTTCATCAACCATCCTACACTTTTTAATCTATTTTCCCAGTCCACTTTAGCCAACTCAGCCATCATACCTTTATAGTCTCCTTTATTTAAGCTTAGTACGCTGGCTAGAGATCCAACTTTCTCACCCTTCATCTCAATTTGAAATTCAATCATGCTATGATCACTCATTCCAAGGGAATCCTTTACTAGGAGATTGTTTATTAATCCTGTCTCATTACACAGGACCAGATCTAAGATAGCCTGCCCCCTGGTTGGTTCTGGTACATACTGCTCAAGGAACCCATCCTTTATCCACTCGATGAACTCTTCCTCAAGGCTGCCCTGACCAATTTGATTTGTCCAATCAATATGGTGGTTAAAAATCACCCATTATTTTTGCTGTTCCCTTTTTACAAGCCCCCACTATTTCCTGGTTTATGCTCCGACCAGCAGAGTTGCTACTGTTAGGGGGCCTATAGACTACGACCACCAGTGACTTTTTCCTTTTATTATTCCTTATCTCCACCCAAACTGTTTCAACATCCTGATCATTTGAGCCAATATTGTTTCTCACTATTGCAGTGATTCCATCCTTTATCAATAGAGCTACCCCACCTCCTTTTCCTTTCTGTCTGTCCTTCCGGATTGTCGAATATCCCAGAATATTTAATTCCCAGTCCTGGTCACCTTGCAACCATGTCTCTGTAATGGCTATCAGATCATACCCATTTACATCAATTTGTGCTGTCAAGTCATCGATTTTGTTACAAATGCAAAGTGCATTTCGACAAATTGCCTTTAAATTTGTGTTTTTACCCTTTTTTTCCCTGCTTGTTTCCTCTCTCCTTCAAACTCACTTTCTTTCTTTATTTTTGCTTTCTAATTCCAGCTTTACTCCCCTCCCTACTGAATCTATTTTTAGGTTCCCATCCCCCTGCCAAGCTAGTTTAAACCCTCCCCAACAGAACTAGCAAATCTCCCCGTGAGGATATTGGTCCTAGCTCTGTTGAGGTGCAACCCGTCCGGCTTATCCAGGTCCCACCTCCCCCAGAAGCGGTCCCAATGCCTCAGGAAACTAAAGCCTTCCTGCCTGCACCATCTCTCCAGCCACGTATTCATCTGCTCTATCCTCCTATTTCTGTACTCACTAACTCGTGGCACTGGGAGTAATCTGGAGATTACTACCATTGAGGTCCTGCTTTTTAATCTCTCTCCTAGCTCCCAAACCTCTGCATGCAGGACCTCATCCCTCTTCCTACCTATGTCATTGGTACCGATGTGGACCACGACTTCTGGCTGTTCACCCTCTCCCCCCAGAATGCCCTGCAGCCGCTCAGTGACATCCTTGACCCCAGCACCAAGGAGGCAACATACCATTCTGGAGTCACGTCTGCGGCCGCAGAAACGCCTGTCTGCTCCCCTGACTATCGAATCCCCTACCACTATAGCTCTTCCATTCTTCTTCCTCCCCTCTTGTGCAGCTGAGCCACCTATGGTGCCATGGATTTAGCTCTGGCTGTACTCCCCAGAGGCACCATCATCCCAATCGATACTCAGAATAGAGTAGCGGTTGGAGAGTGAGATGGACTCGGGACTCCTGCCCTACCTCTTAGTCCTCCTCTTCTGTCCAGGGGTCACCCAATCCCTATCTGCCTACACACTCTTAAGCTGTGGGGTGACCACGTCTAGAAACTTGCTATCCACGTAGCTCTCGGTCTCACAGATACACTGCAGTGACTCCAGCCGCCGCTCAAGCTCCAAAACACGGAGCTCGAGTTGGTGCAGCTGGAGACACCTCCTGCACATGTGGTTGTCCCAGCTGCATGAAGCATCCTGGATTTCCCACATGCCATAGGATGTGCAATCCATGGGACTGAGCTGCCCTCCTATCCCTCTAGTTACACTCGCAACTATCAAGTAGAACCTCCAAGTTCTAAACCTTAGCAAAACACACCCAGCCGCTACTCAGCATACAGCCGATTTAATTAACTGGTTCTCCTTAGATAATAAAGATCACTTACATGTTTAATTGCTAACCTACAACAATGCCAAAGGTTTCTTAAAGAAAAGAAAAACTACTCACCAATCCACCAGCCAATCACTCACTTGCTTGGCTGTGACGTCACACTTCAATTTCAATTTTTTTTCTTTTTGTCACTCAGCATCCGGCCTCCTCCCGACTGCCGCTATTCCAAGCTGCCGCCACCCTTTGTATTCCCGCTCCCACTCAGGTCTCGCGATGCTGGCCTCCTCCTGACTGTTTATTGAAATGATAGTGTATAAATCTGGTGCAGAAATCAAAATTGCTGTAAATTCAGTGTCATTTACTTCTTAATCTGAATAAGAAAGATACATTGGCTGAATTTTTCCCAATTGAATGCATGGAAAGAAGTTTTGGTAAGTCTTCGCCTATAGAAGGCACCACCCAGTGGTTAACTTTGGTATAAAAACAGAAAATGTTGGAAATCTCAGTGGGTCAGGCAGCATCTGTGGAGAAAGAAACAGGGTTAATGTTTCAGCTAAATGATCCTTCGTCAGAACTTTGTTAACTTTGGTATCTGTTCTTAAAATTCATTTTCATCTGCGGACTGCAGTGTCATATCTGTACTTTTCCTAAAATAATGTGAAGTGGTGTTTTCTATTTATATCATGTATGCTGTACAAGGGACAAGTTCACATGCATAATACATTGCCTTTGTGACCATGAGCCATAGTCAACATTGCTCATGAGTTAGATTAGTTCTACAATGGTCTTTGGAAGTGCAGAATAATTACTTCTCAGTGGAGCCTGAGCGATAAATGTGGCAGTAGATCACACAACTCATTGGGAGGAAAGGAGTAAAATTCCAGCCTAACTACTATTCATATTTAGCTATTTTTAAGAGTTGAATTTCATTAGTTGTTGGCTGGGCCTCGAGATGAAATGTTTAACAGTGGACGACCAGAAGATTTAATGAGGGGGGAGAAATTAGCATTAAAATCTTAAACAACATGCCTCCTGTGAGTCAATAAGGGGCATCAATGTGGATTGTCATGAGAAGTCAAACGCTCATTACTGGAGAAAGATAAAATGATGTTGGGAAGGTAGAACTGGAAGATAAAGAGGGTATATTATAACGGTATTAAAAATAAGTTGAACATCTTCATTTTTCCAATAAAATTATCCATTCTTCTTAATTAGTCTTTTAGTTCAGGAGTGGGTTTAGTTTTGTTATCAAACTGATAAGTAAATGTCAGTTTATTTCTCTAGTGTTACAGTAAGCTTCATGCACTAAATCATTTAACTCTTTGTCAATTATGGTGGCTGAAATAGTCATCTTGGAGTTCTCTGAAGTAATCACTATCAGTTACTTTGACAAATCATATATATTTGCTATTTGTGTATTTTATAAGTTGTTTTACCATTTCACATTATTGACTGGAATGCCTTTGTAACTCAGTTATTTAAATGAGATATTTGGCTAGGTTTTATTTAGTTGCTGTTGATAATGCTGTGGTGTTGCATTGATCTTGCTGTGCATTCTGAGATGTGAAGTAGACATTTTGAAAGCTTGCTGTGTGGGAGGCTTGAAGTTTGTGATCAGCCTGGGAAATAAAGTAGAGAATGCTAGTTTATCCATCAAAGTGAGGAATTAACAAGCTGGAGAATGCAACATTTTTCCGCTTGTCATCCCCTGACAAAATCAAGGCAATGCAGGTCAGGTATGACATGGGTCAACTGCAAGGGAGAATTCTCTTTCATTGTCCTGATACATCTAAGCTCCAGAAGAACACCTCCTACTGCTCCAGTGTGGCATTTCAATTTCAGGACAATTTTATGCCACAGACTTGAGTGCATTGAGAAGCAAATTTAGACCGTGCAAACTTATTTAACCTGTGATCCAGAACAGCTGCCACAGAGAAGAAGGAGACCTTTATCCTGTTAGGCTTGAATCCAATCCAGACAAAGTCCCAGCATTGAAATGACAGGAATCTAACATGAATTGCCACCCAATCACACAATGATGCTGTTCGTCTGAAATATGCACTCATAGTAGATTCACAGATATATCAAAGGTAGATTTTTAAATGTCTTTTCCTTTTAAATTTTCTAGATGGGATTTATTCAGATTAATGAAGAATTCATATTTATTGAACCTCTGAATCACACCTCGGCTGTAACAGGATATGCTCATCGTGTATACAGAAGGAAACGGTCAATGGATGAAAAATCAGCAGAAAAAGAGGCATCAGAACCATTGTGTGGCGTTTCTACAGGTACACTTCTCTTTCAATGGATCCATTAGTCTTTGAAACGATTCACTAATGAAAATATGTTTGAGGGTCAATACAGCTTAGCTGTAGTGTATATATGATTTGTTGCTTTTATAGCCCAGAAATTACAGTTAGAAATATTAGTGGCTGACACTTAAAGGCCAAACTTTCCTTACCTTGGCGGGTCTGGTGTGGCTGGTGTCCGTGATGGGTCTACACCCTGCTGCTGGCTCCATTCCACTGTACAAAATGAACTTGCCTTAATAGGGACTATTAAGCCCGTTCAGCGCAATACCCGGCCCAATTAGATGGAGCACTTCTGGCGACGACACTCATGATGCGTTTTAAGCTGTGATTCTTAACGGAATCCTGGCCACATTACATTTTAAGTTTAATCTAACATAGTGGGTGTTGAATCTTTACTGTACAATAATGTAATAAAAGTTATATATGAGTGACAAAGAAATATTTAAATAAAATTATTAAATAATATGATTCCATGACCAAGAACATAATTTAAAATATACATTAGTTGGGAAGTTATTGGTGCTTTAGTCACAAATCTGTAGGCTTTTGTATCAGTAACTGGTGGAAATAAAAGAGGTAGGTGTATAGGTAATACATAAAATTAAGCAGATTTTAAATGTAATTGTAATGGGATGGATTTACAATCCTATGCAAGTTCAGCGGAAGAGCTGCGGAATCCCTGACAAACAGTGTAAGTGGTGCTTACAATGTGCTTCTGGGATTTCTGCAACTCTTCTGTTGAAGTTAACAATGGACAAGTGAGAGACCTCCACAGAAATTCACCCTTAAGTCTCAGACTGAAAAAATTACATTAGTCATATTCAGTGACTGGAAGCAAATTGAACCAGTGAAATGAATGATGAGAATAAAATTGTTACAGTTGATGACTTGATTTAACGCGTAATTGGACAATCACAGCATACTGTGAGAAAAACCTGACAAGAAACAACACAAACATTTATTCAAACGGTATAAGTCAATTTTTTATAGTGCAGATCAATTCATTGCAATTACTGTTCAGTTGGAAGGCAACAGCTGACAATGGCCAGTGCAAAGTTAAATTTACCAGTAGCTTTTCAAATAGAACAGAATCGCCATCAATCTGTTAGCTGATGTAATCAACATGTTTTTATTTTGGTTTGTTTTCCATGCTGTCAAGTAATCAGCTGGAGCAATGGCCACAGAACTCACACCACAGGTTGACAGATGTGGTTCCTGAGCTGCGTGAATCCCGTGGCCAGGCAACAAAATTTAAAAATTAAAGGGGAAAAGGCTCTTAAGTGCCTGTAAAGTATCTCATAATGATTTCAATTGGGTCCCCTGCCGCTGCAGGCCGAGTCGGCTCTGTGCTGACAGATGCGTCTGTGGGAAAGGCACGTGGGAGCGAGTTGACAGCGGATTCCGGGCCTGCTGTCAAAAAAAACCTATCCCTCCCGACCTGCCACCGATCGCACCCGCTACCACCATGGAAAATTCAGCCCAAAGGCCTAACTTTCGGCTTTTACATCTTGGTAAAATTGGCATTGCACGAGGATTCGCAGCGCAAAGTTTTGGCAACTTTAGTCTGGGGACGATAGTTTTGCGATAGAGGCCTTCGGAGGGGGTTAAAAACAAATAAAACATTCAAAAAACCCTTACCTACTAAGTCGCTGAAAAATAATTAGAAACATAGAAAATAGGTGCAGGAGTAGGCCATTCGGCCCTTCTAGCCTGCACCGCCATTCAATGAGTTCATGGCTGAACATTCAACTTCAGTACCCCATTCCTGCTTTCTCGCCATACCCCATTAAAGGATAAAGGGCTAGACTTTCCTCTTCATTTTCGGCGGTTTTCTCCGTTTGCTCGGCGGAAAACCAGCCAGTGAACGTTTCCACTAAATTTTTTTTAATTGTTCCGCCGGCATTTTCAAAATATCGCTGGGGAGTGGACCACTCACATGCACCACCGAAAAATCCACCACTGTCCGAGTTTTGATTCAGCGGTGACCCGTAGGTAAGATCGAAAAAAACACTCACGAAAAGCAGCCGGTGCTGGGCGGTAGATAAGTAGCCCTGCAAGGAAAGGTACGTTAAAGGGATTTTTATAATTCTTTTAAAATTATTTTATGGCGATTACATTAAAAAGGGTCTTGAGAGTGTTTACTAATTTTTTTAATTTTTTTTCATTGAAAAGATATTCTTTGTGTGTTCTCCCTCCCTAGCCCCAACCATAGCCTCGGTCTACATTTGAGTAATTACTGCCCATTCTGGTTAAGAACTACCCAATTTTCCCAGGATTGCTTTTAACCACCAAGAATCTACGTGCAAGATCTCTTTTCTCGCCGGGAGGTATTTTTTTCCCCTTTTTTATGCAATTTTTCGCCAGCATTATTTGAAGAATCTTAGCGATCTTTATGGGCAGCAATCCAGCGGTGGTGGGCTTTAGGGAACGTCCAACCCATAAAACTTTAACTTACCTTTTTGCAGATCTTCATACTTACCGCTACTGGCAGGGCTGCACCGACAGGTTTGACCCCGTCAGTATTCTGGGTGTGGTGTAAGGGCCGGGAGAGTGCCGAAAGTGCGATGCAAATGCACGCTGGCGTACCTTTCCCCGGTGGTATGTGGAAACGCCGCCGCAAAGAGGTACCCGAGGATCCCACTGACCGGGTTTTCGTTGCAGAGGGTCAAATCATAGCTAACATCCAGCCCATAGGTCCATTGCTCTTCATTAATCATGGACTTCTTTTTTGACCAGTCACCTGAGACTGGCACAGGACTGACAGTTCTCGTACACCAAACTTAAAATTATTTACCAATGTGCAACTTTAACATGTGTGTGAAGTCCTCCTTGAGTGGATTGAAGTGGTCAGGGGAACATGACCAGGTCTTTAAAATGTTGAGAGGCTGTTGACTTAAGCAAGGTATTTAAATTTGACCATGAGCCTAGGACATGATCAACATTGATGAGTCGCACCGAAGACTAGGGGTTTAACAAAATAAATGGGGCATTAACTAAGCAGTAATGGCCTCACAATGGTGTTGGTGGCCTTGCCGCCCCATTAACTCCGACAATGCGGCCGGCGACATTTTGAAAGGGGCTGCCTGCTGAGCACTCAAAGTGAGCCCGATTGCTATTTTAGGTTTGAACTGGTGGGAGCGAGTGCTGTGCACACTTTGATCAATTCAACAAGCGATAGAACCAAAGAGGCCCAGACAAAGTACATTTGAAATGAACTTAATCGGGATGACGTTTGGGGCCTCACAGCTTGTTGAACTGATGTAAATGAGGCTAGGGCCTCAAAATCGCGGCTGCCTTTTTGCTGCGGTTTCGGGCGATGGGTCGCCCAGAGGTCAAAATTGACACCAGAATGTGAAACAGATTTTATCCCAAGTAGTTAGATAAAGTACATATGAACATAAGAAATAGGAACAGGAGTCGGCCATAAGGCCCCTTGAGCCCACTCCGCCATTTAGTACGATCATGGCTGATCTGATCATGGACTCAGGTCCACTTCCCTGCCTGTTCCCCATAAACCCTTATTCCCTTATCGTTTAAGAAACTGTCTATTTCTGACTTAAATTTATTCAATGTCCCGGCTTCCACAGCTCTCTGAAGCAGCAAATTCCACAGATCCACAACCCTCTGAGAGAAGAAATTTCTCCTCATCTCAGTTTTAAATGGATGGCCCCTTATTCTAAGAGTATGCCCTCTAGTTCTAGTCTCCCCTATCAGCGGAAACATCCTCTCTGCATCCTCCCTGTCAAGCCCCCTCATAATCTTATACATTTCGATAAGATCACCTCTCATTCTTCTGAATTCCATTGAGTAGAGGCCCAACCTAAACCTTTCCTCATAAGTCAACCCCCTCATCTCCGCAATCAACCTAGTGAACCTTCTCTGAACTGCCTCCAAAGCAAGTATATCCTTTCGTAAATATGGAAACCAAAACTGCACGCATTAGGGCGCGAGGAGACTCGAGTGGAGCAGAAACACCAGCATAGACCATTTGGGCTGAATGGCCTGTTTCTGATATGTTACTATACAGTATAAATGCACACGACCTTGAAAGAAGGTCACTCTGTGACCAGTTACCTTTATTACCAAGACCTCAAGTGATGAAGGTGGGTGGAGCTTCCCCTTTTATACCTGAAAGTCCAGGTTAGGAGTGTCTCCCACAAATTCACCCCTGTGGTCAATGATCTCAAGGTGTGCAACTTAGGTCAGCTTATACATGGGTTACAATGATAGTTGACTACATGACATCACCTCCTCCCCCCAAAGTCTTATTGGGATCACAGGTTAAGTCTCTCTAGTGGTTTACGCTCCCTTGTAGAGCGCCTGAGTTGGGGCTCCGGTTGTTAGGCGCTGGCCTGAGTGTCTGCTGTTTACGGTGCCTCAGGCCAGTCCGTACTGCCCACAGTGACTGGGCTCTCCTCCACTTGGTTCCAGTGTTCGGTCACCTGTGGTGGAGTAAACTCTACGCTGTGTTCTTCCTCTGCTTCTTCTATGGGGTTGCTGAACCTCCTTTTTAGTTTGATCCACGTGTTTGCGGCAGATTTGTCCATTCGTAAGTTTAACTACCAAAACCCTATTCCCCTCTTTGGCAATCACAGTGCCTGCAAGCCATTTGGGCCCTGCAGCATAATTAAGAACAAAAACCGGGTCATTGACATCAATACATCGCGCCCTCTCATTCCTGTCATGGTAGACACATTGTGACTGACGCCTGCTTTCAACAATTTCTTTCATAGTAGGGTGTATAAGGGATAACCTGGTTTTGAGCATCCTTTTCATTAGCAGCCCTGTGGGTGGAACCCCTGTGAGCGAGTGTGGTCGGGATCCATTGGCCAACAGGAGGCGTGATAAGCGGCTTTGTAGGGAACCCCCTTGGATTCTGAGCATCCCCTGTTTGATTATCTGCACTGCTCATTCCGCCTGGCCGTTTGAGGCCGGCTTGAAAGGTGCCGTTCTGACATGGTTGATTCCATTGCCTGCCATGAAGTCCTGGAATTCAGTGCTTGTGAAGCATGGGCCATTGTCGCTGACCAAGACATCCGGTAGACCACGGGTGGCGAACATTGCCTGTAGACTTTCTACTGTGGCAGAGGATGTGCTTGAATTTAAAATGGCACACTCCATCCATTTGGAGTAGGCGTCTACTACAACCAAAAACATTTTTCCCATGAAAGGAACTGCGTAGTCCATGTGGATGCGTGATCATGGCTTGACAGGCCAGGACCAGGGGCTAAGGGGGGCTTCCCTGGATGCATTGCCCAGCTGAGCACACGTGTTGCACCTGCGAACACAAAGTTCCAGGTCTGCATCTATCCCTGGCCACTAAACGTGTGACCTGGCAATTGCCTTCATCATGACACAGCCTGGGTGCTCATTGTGAGGTTCTCTGATAAATACCTCTCTGCCCATCTGAGGCATGACTACTCAGTTTCCCCACAGTAGGCAATCGGCCTGAATCGAGAGTTCATCCTTGTGCCTATGAAACGGTTTAAATTCCTCAGGGCATGCCCCGTACGTGGCTGCCCAGTCTTCATTCAGGACACATTTCTTAACTAAAGACAGTAGCGGGTCTTTATTTGTCCAGACTTTAATCTGACGGGCTGTCACAGGTGAGCCTTTGCTTTCGAAGGCTTCAACAGCCATGACCATCTCAGCATCATGCTCACTTGCCCCCTCAGTGGTGGCTAGTGGGAGCCTGCTGAGTGCATTGGCGCAGTATTCAATGCCCGATCTGTGCCGAATTGTGTAGTCATAGGCGGCTAACGTAAGTGTCCACCTCTGTATGCGGACCAATGTATTCGCATTTATGGCCTTGTGGTCGCCCAAAAGGGACGTTAGGGGTTTGTGATCTGTCTCCAACTCAAATTTCCTGCCAAACAGGTACTGGTGCATTTTTTTTACTGCATATACAAATGCTAGCGCTTCCTTTTCTACCATCCCGTAGCCCCTTTCTGCCTGGGACAGACTTCTGGAGGCATAAGCTACCGGCTGTAACTGACCATTGGCATTCACATGCTGCAACACACACCCGACCCCATAGGACGAAGCATCACACTTTAAAACTAGTTTCTTACACGGGTCATATAACGTTAACAGTTTGTTGGAGCATAACAAATTGCATGCTCTATCAAAAGCCCTTTCCTGGCTGTATCCCAGACCCAATCGCGACCTTTGCATAGGAGCACGTGTAGCGGCTCTAACAGAATGCTCAATTTGGGAAGAAAGTTACCAAAATAGTTCAGGAGGCCCAGGAACAAACACAGCTCCGTCGTGTTACGGGGTCTGGGTGCTCTCTGGATCGCTTCTGTTTTGGACGCAATAGGTCTGATCCCGTCAGCTACTACCCTCCTCCCCAGGAATTCTACCTCTGGAGCTAGGAAGACGCACTTCGCCTTTTTCAGTCGCAGCCCTACCCGGTTCAGTCTGCATAGCACCTCCTCCAGATTGTGGAGGTGTTCTTCAGTATCGCGACCCGTGATGAGGATGTCGTCTTGAAAAACTGCCATCCTTGGAATCGACTTGAGATGGCTTTCCATATTTCGCTGAAAGATCGCGGCGGCTGAACGAATCTCGAACGGACATCTGTTATACTCAAACAACCCCTTGTGTGTCGTGATGGTGGTCAGCTTCTTTGACTCACTCGCCAGCTCCTGGGTCATGTAAGCTGAGGTCAGGTCCAATTTTGAAAAAGGTTTGCCACCGGATAGCGTCGCAAAGAGCGGGTACTGGTCATGGAGTGACACACGATTGATGGTAGCCTTGTAATCGCCACATATCCTGACTGACCCATCCGCCTTGAGCACCGGCACGATCGTGCTCGCCCAGCCACTGAATTCGACTGGCGAGATGATGCTTTCCCTCAGCAGGCGGTCTGATTTGCATTCTATCTTTTCCCGCATCACGTACGGCACTGCTCTGGCTTTGTGGTGTACTGGCCTGGCGTCCGGGTTTATGTGAATCACTACCTTGGTCCCCATTAAAGTGCCGATGCCGGTTTGAAATAATGAGCCAAATTTGTCCAGGACCTGTGAGCATGATGCTCGCTCCACAGAAGAAATTGCATTGACATCGCCCCATTTCTAGTTCATGGCAGCAAGCCAACTCCTCCCCAGTAGTGCGGGACCATCCCCCGGGACAATCCAGAGTGGCAATCTGTTCTCTGAATCTTTGTGGGTCACGATTACCGTGGCGCTGCCTAGCACCGGAATGATCTCCTTTGTATATGTCCGTAGCTGAGCGTCAATCGGCAATAATTTTGGCCTCCTGGCCTTGGACACCCACAACCTTTCGAACTGTTTGATACTCATCAGGGACTGGCTGGCCCCCATGTCTAGCTCCATTAAAACTGGGATGCCATTCAAGAGCATTTTCATCATTATCGATAGCGTCCTGGTATATGAACTGTATATGTGCTCCACATGAACTCGCTGAACCTCAGCTTCCAACGATTTCCCCCAGTATTCATTTGGCCTCGTAGGGCTTACATCGGGCCCGTCTTCCTCATACATCAACCTGGCTGCACGCCAAGTGACCGCTGACGTTGCAGTTTCTGCAGATATATTGCTGATACCTGCAAGCTCTGGCTGGGTGTTTGCCTCCACACCTCTAGCATGAGCTGGAGGCCCCATTGTCGGAAACAAAAGGTCCATTACCAGTCGATCATCTCTGACTGTCTCTATAACTGTCCTTAAACACACCATTAACAGGTGTTGATGGCCCCATTACTGGCCGCATTGTCCATTGCAATGGCATGAATCGCCGTTCAGCTAGCCATTGTCTCTGTTGAATACCCCCTTTGGGTTCGACTACATGCTGGGGCATGTCCGATTGCCCTTGTCTGCCTGGAGAACTGTGTGCCACATTAACAATGTTGACTCCCTGGTCGTTTGCCGCATTTGAGCCAAGATTTTGTCATAAATCATTCTGGTCTCTTCCTCCCCTGCGATAAATGTTTGGGTATCAGAGCCGCCGCTTCCAAGGTCAAGTCTTTGGTCTCAATCAGTTTCCTGAAAACCCCAGCGTGCCCGATGCCCTCAATAAAAAAGTCTCGCAGCATCTCCGCTCTGCGTGCATCTGGGAACTTACATAGGCTCACCAGTCACCGGAGATCTGCCACAAAGTCTGGAACGCTTTGCCCTTCTCGCCGCCGGTGCGTGTAAAACCGTTGTTTCACCATGTGCATGCTGCTCGTCAGTTTAAGGTGTTCCCCGATCAACTTACTGAGCTCTTCGAACGTCTTGTCCACCAGCTTCTCTGGCGCTAGAAGGTCCACCATCAGGGAGTATGTTCTGGATCCACAAACCATCAGGAGATGAGCCCTGTGTTTGTCGGCCGAATCCTGTCCCAACCATTCCTTAGTGACAAAACTTTGCTGACGTCTCTCAATAAAGTCGTCCCAATCATCACCAACACAGTACCTCTCTTCTGTGCTGCTAGTGGCCATGCTCGCGTGGTTTAAATCCCAGTTTCTTGTCGCCAATGATATGTCCTTACTATACAGTATAAATGCACATGAGGCCCATACTTGAGAGAAAGTCACTCTGTGACCAGTTACCTTTATTACCAAGATCTCAAGTGATGAAGGTGGATGGAGCTTCCCCTTTTATACCTGAAAGTCCAGGTTAGGAGTGTCTCCCACAAGTTCACCCCCTTGTGGTCAGTGTTCTCAAGGTGTACAACTTAGGTCAGCTTATACATGGGTTACAATGATCGTTGAATACATGACAGTTTCTATGCTGTTAATTCTATCTAGTTAATACTATTTCAATGAAGTACCTGATCAATGTTTAAAGGAATGGAATTAAAGTTAACACATGTAAGTGTAGACAGATAATCAAGTAGCCCTTAGAACTAGATGTTCCTACATTACCAAGACCAAGGAAACATCATCTGTTAAAATGACCAGTGTTGAATAGTGGAGATTGGAGGATCGAGGTCTGAGGGAAGTTGTTTTTCAGATGTTAAGGCATGTAAAAGAGATGATCTTAAATAAGCTTGGACTTTATGGAGAAGTATTGAGAAGAAAAGAAGTTTAACGTGAAAGGAGAAACTAAGGGGGTAAAATCCAACTTCGGCCGGTGTGCAGAAAGCCGGTAGCAGATAGGCCTCCCATTGCACATCTCGCCTGATTTTTCTTTCCATTGACTTCACTCCACTCCGCTACCGTCTGTTTTGTGTCTCCACCGAAGTTGAATTTACCTCCCTCCATGCTTCTTGTAGGCAGCTTTAGTAATGGATGAGATGTGGGAGTTTCATTTTGAGGTCAGAGAAAATAGTGATGCCAAAACCGTCAAAAAGGAAGGAGTAAGGGTGGAGCCATTAAAGGTAAGAGGTGGTCATAGTTGTCTAGGTTTACAAGAGAATTACACAAGTTGTAGCCTTGAAGAATTAAAAGAAACAATTTTAACCTGACCGGACCAATGGGAAATTGACAGCATCGAATCAGCTACCCATTTTGCACACTGCTTAATTTTACTTGCGAATAAATTCAATGGAAAGTAAAATCACACATGGTGTATATCTGAGTCTGTCAGTTTCCAGCCAGGTGGGTTAGGTTAAAATAACCCACAAAATATTTTCCCATTAATAGGTATGTCATGTATCTCACACTACTGTACATAACTGTATATACCATGCTATACACGACTGTAACTAGAGGTGACCTGTAACCACAGGCTCACCTTACCACCAGGGATGCACTTGCAGGAGACACTGGATACCTGTCACAGACAGGTATATAAGGACAGGTCTCAGGCAAGTGTGGCATTTGAGAGCTGTGTAATAAAGGTGCAGGTCCTGAGTGACGTTGACTTCAGTATGTGCCTCGTGTGAATCTGTACTGCAGGGACAGGACTTTACAAGGTATAGAAGGGATCAAATATAGTCAGTATTATATACTTCACATTTTTCTATCTAACCATAGAGTGTAAAATACAGAGGAGGGATATTTAAAATAACTCAATTTAACTGATTGTGAGGCTGTGGCTTTTGGACTATCACATATGTGATTGCTCTATTCCCTTTCTATTATGTGCACTTCAGCACATTTAGATTACAGTCTGAGGAAGAAACAGGCATGAATGGTCAAATGGCCTTTCTGTACTCCATGCTTTCTTATGATTTTGTGTGTTTATTTGTTGTGGGATTGTATATGACTGAGTGTAATCAGTCCAACTGACTCTAGACCACATAGCTCCTTGTAATTTACTCTTCACCACCCCTTGGCCTAGAAATTGGCCTCCTTAGCACCTCCCATTATCGTCTCCGGGAGGCAATTACAGGGCACCAACACCTTACTAACCGGGCGCGGCAAGATGAACGACTCCCGCTAACATGGCCGGGAGGTTTGCGTCGGCGGTAACGTGTTGCGCCACGATCTCCTGCGCCCAGAGATCATGACGTCATTGCCGTGCACAATGCCCTGATAGTGCCCCGGACATGAACTTTGGCTCCGCCCCCTGCAGCATCGCCGTGCAAAAACACCAACAGCTGCAGGAGGTGTTGTTCAGGAGGCCAGGAGTGAAAGTTAAAGGGGAGTTTCCAAGATAAGTAAGAACATTTCTAAAATGATTTTTTTCAATTCTCCTGGGCCGGGATCGATCAGCCCGGCACTCTGCTGGAGTGCATGGGGCTGATCAGGCCGGATCGCAGTTGCTGTCGAGAACCAGCTAACCGGTCCCAATGCAGAGCCTGCATCGATGGTCCTTCCCTTTAAGGGAGGGAAGGTGTTTTGGATCGTGGCAGTGCTGCACCACTACCGCCCCGCCTGCGTCCTTTAGCACTCCAGGAAGGAAGTGGAGCAAGGAAGTGGAATGCTCCACTTCCTTCCCGGAGCGCTTATACCAAATTTAGAAAAAGTTAGGAATCATTAGCGCCTGGTGTTAATTTTTCCAGCTTTGAAAAGTTAGTGCCTCAAACGGAATGCTCTTGAATTTCTTCCCCTTTGTCTCAGGAATAACAGTGTCTTTTTCATGGTTCCATTAGAGAGAGACAGTGTAGACGGGAGTCTGTCTGAGTTTACATGAGTGCCATAGCTGTTAGTAAGTTCATTAAACTCAGCACATTGCTCAGTCTAGCACTGAAAAAACAAGGGGTAATTTTTAGTCTTTAGCACCATGCTGCAGACAAAGATTTGTACTCAATTCAATTCCCGATGTTTCCTATCAGTTGAGGCCATGTAAAGTAAATGGAACATGCAAGTAGTTTATTAAACTTACCAAAGACTTCAGTGTATCGAAGCCGAATGAAAACCTTTGGGGTGGAAGGAGGGAAGTGATGAAAATCTGAATTGGGAAATAGGCCTGCCACTTTCTGACCTCTGCATTGCTCTATATTTAAACCCCTTCACCAGCACAATATGCTGTATTTTAGTTTGAGCACAACTATATCTGGGTTGCATTCGTGGCTTTGGTTTATGTGTACTAATAATGACTCATTTTGTTGTGGTGCCTTCAGCAGACATGGCCAATGAAATTAACTTTGATCTAGTTATTTCTATCTTGCTTTGAAATGCTTTGCCACCATTGTTCTTAAGTGTGACTTAATAATTATATAACAACCAGAACGAACTGTTTCAATGCGAACAGTAATTATAAATAAGAAGGCTGTGAATGTTGTCATTTACAATGGACAATGTTTTGCTTATTGGCTCTGGCCAACAGGGGAACCAGCAAACAATGGCAGAAGCTCTGAACAGAGAACCTTTGTCATGAACACAAATCATGAGCTTAATCTACATCTGAGTGGCTATTTGAAAGACATTTATCGGTGCATAATAACATAATTTTGGATGGAGATTATAGCAATTATTGCCCTATTAATGTCTATTATCAGCCTAAATTAGATAATGACCTCCTACATCCAAAATTACTATACCATATGAAAGGAAGTATTTTAAATAAAGATACTATATCCTTTTGGTTAAAAGGTATTTAGTGCAATTCCAAACCATTCCAGTCCTGCACAATAATCCCTTTGTAGATTCCTTCGACATTTCTTGAACTAGATCTTTAAAAGATGTCCATCTGTTTGGCACGCATGAAAGTGGTGAGGTTGAAAAAATCAAAAGGAGTGGATTTTACTTCAAAGGATCGATGAATTTTAATAAAAACATTAATTAAAAAAAAAGAAAACTGATAGAATCCAGAGAACAAGAGAAATCAATAAAGTGGGGGACAAGTACATCTGTCTTCCTCTCTCCTTAGACCCCCTGCTCCCACAAACACTGATTTACCTGTGGCATTCCCATCTTTTTAAATTATAGTGCTAAGTTTGAGAAAGTGAAGGTGATCAAAGAAGTTTTTCTCTGGATTTTAATTATTGTGTGGTAACGCCAAGTCAATAAACATCAAAAGCTCCTTTGGCCTGAGTATTTGGAAGTCCATACGCTCCGTTTGAACTTCTTTAACTTTTCCCTGAGACGTTTGACTGCAGAAATTAATTACTACGTGTCTACAGGTGAGCTGGTTGCATTTTGATTGTCTAGAACAGAGTGGTTTGATGGTTAGGTTACAATTTCCTTTGAAATAAAGTTTGATTTAGGGAACGCTTGCTGATGCATGAAAGTGTGCTTTAAACGCTGGGAGTTGCAATTTACAGCCTGGTTGTTATGTTTCTGGCTGGCTGGCTGTGCGATAAAGACTCCTGCATTTTATTAATGTCCTGTTAGTCACCAGATCTGTAACAACAAAAATAAATCTCCTGGTGCAGACTGATTTAGTCTGCTATGATGACATTTGGTGTTGGATTCACTAGGTAATAGAAGTGGGGAGGTGGGGCGGGGGGAGAATAAAACAATCACTGAATTGTGTCTTTCAGTATTTTTGACTGAACTGGTGTGACATAAAAGGCTCTATTGCTGTCTCACCAAATGCTTCTTTTATCTAATAGCCCAAGACCTAAAGGTGACAATAATTATAACACGTTGCACATTTTCCTTCAATGCCCCTGTTTACTGTTAGTGCCAGTCATGGTTCATTGGAGCACTCTCACCTCTGACTAGAAGGTTGTGGCTTCAAGTCTCACTCCAGAGACTTAAGTATAAAATCTAGGCTGACACTCTAGAGCAGTACCGAGGGAGTGCTTCCCTGCCACAGGTGCCATCTTTTAGAAACATAGAAAATAGGTGCAGGAGTAGGTCATTTGGCCCTTCGAGCCTGCACCACCATTCAACAAGATCATGGCGGATCATTCCCTCAGTACCCCTTTCATGCTTTCTCTCCATACCCCTTGATCCCCTTAGCCGTAAGGGCCATATCTAACTCCTTCTTGTATATATTCAATGAACTGGCATCAACAACTCTCTGCAGCAGGTTAACAACTCTCTGAGTGAAGAAGTTTCTCCTCATCTCAGTCCGAAATGGCCTACCCCTTATCCTAAGACTGTGTCCCCTGGTTCTGGACTTCCCCAACATCGGGAACATTCTACCCGCATCTAACATGTCCCGTCCCGTCAGAATCTTATGTTTCTATGAGATCCTCTCTCATCCTTCTAAACTCCAATGTATAAAGGCCCAGTTGATCCAGTCTCTCCTCATATGTCAGTTCTGCCATCCCGGGAATCAGTCTGGTGAACCATTGCTGCACTCCCTCAATAGCAAGAATGTCCTTCCTCAGATTAGGAGACCAAAACTGAACACAATATTCCTGGTGAGGCCTCTCCAAGGCCCTGTACAACTGCAGTAAGACCTCCCTGCTCCTATACTCAAATTCCCTATCTATGAAGGCCAACATACCATTTGTCGTCTTCGCCGCCTGCTGTACCTGTATGCCAACTTTCAATGACTGATGAACCATGACACCTAGGTCTCGTTGCACCTCCCCTTTTCCTAATCTGCCGCCATTCAGATAATATTCTGTCTTTGCGTTTTTGCCCCCAAAGTGGATAACCTCACATTTATCCACATTATTCTGCATCTGCCACGCATTTGCCCACTCACCTAACCTGTCCAAGTCACCCTGTAGCCTCCTAGCATCCCCCTCACAGCTCACACCGCCACCTAGTTTAGTGTCATCTGCAAATTTGGAGATATTGCACTCAATTCCTTCATCCAAATCATTGATGTATATTGTTAAGAGCTGGGGTCCCAGCACTGAGCGCTGCGGCACTCCACTAGTTACTGCCTGCCATTCTGAAAAGGACCCATTTATCCTGACTCTCTGCTTCCTGTCTGCCAACCAGTCCTCTATCCATGTCAGTATATTACCCCCAATACCATGTGCTCTTGTGTGGGACCTTGTCAAAAGCCTTTTGAAAGTCCAAATACACCACATCCACTGGTTCTCCCTTGTCCACTCTGCTGGAATTTTTGAGGATGTAACTAGAAGATTTGTCAAGCATGATTTCCCCTTCATAATCCATGCTGACTTGGACTGATCCTGTCACTGCTTTCCAAATGCGCTGCTATTTCATCCTTAGTGATTAATTCCAACATTTCCCCCACTACTGATGTCAGGCTAACCGGTCTATAATTACCCGCTTTCTCTCTCCCTCCCCTTTTAAAAAGTGGTGTTACATTAGCAACCCTCCAGTCCATAGGAACTGATCCAGAGTCGATAGACTTTTGGAAAAGGATTACCAATGCATCCACTATTTCTAGGGCTACTTCCTTAAGTACTCTGGGATGCAGACTATCAGGCCCCGGGGATTTATCGGCCTTCAATCCCATCAATTTCCCTAACACAATTTCCCGCCTAATAAGGATTTCCTTCAGTTCCTCCTTCTCACTAGACCCTTGGTCTCCTAGTACATCCGGAAGGTTATTTGTGTCTTCCTTCATGAAGACCGAACCAAAGTATTTGTTCAGTTGGTCTGCCATTTCTTTGTTCCCCATTATAAATTCACCTGAATCTGACTGCAAGGGACCTATGTTTGTCTTCACTAATCTTTTTCTCTTCACATATCTATAGAAGCTTTTGCAGTCAGTTTTTATGTTCCAGGCAAACATCTTCTCGTACTCTATTTTCCCCCTCTAAATTAAACTTTTTGTCTTCCTCTGCTGAATTCTAAATTTCTCCCAGTCCTCAGGCTTGTTGCTTTTTCTGGCCAATTTATATGCCTCTTCCTTGGATTTAACACTATCCTTAATTTCCCTTGTTAGCCACGGTTGAGCCACTTTCCCCGTTTTATTTTTATTCCAGACAGGGATGTACAATTGCTGAAGTTCATCCATGTGATCTTTAAATGTTTGCCATTGCCTATCCACCGTCAACCCTTTAAGTATAATTTGCCAGTGTATTCTAGCCAATTCACACCTCATACCATCGAAGTTACCTTTCCTTAAGTTCTGTACCCTAGTTTCTGAATTAAGTGTCACTCTCTATCTTAATAAAGAATTCTACCATGTTATGTTCATTCTTCCCCAAGGGGCCTCGCACAACAAGATTGCTAATTAGTCCTTTCTCATTACACATCATCCAGTCTAGGATGGCCAGCTCCCTAGTTGGTTCCTCGACATATTGGTCTCGAAAACCATCCCTCATACACTCCAGAAAATTCTCCTCCACCGCATTGCTACCAGTTTGGTTAGCCCAATCAATATGTAGTTTAAAGTCACCCATGATAACTGCTGTACCTTTATTGCATGCATCCCTACTTTCTTGTTTGATGCTGTCCCCAACCTTACTACTACTGTTTGGTGGTCTGTACACAACTCCCACTAGCGTTTTCTGCCCCTTGGTATTCCGTAGCTCCACCCATACCAATTCCACATCATCCAAACAAATGTCCTTTCTTACTATTGCATTCATACCCACTTTAACCAGCAATGCCACCCTGCCTCCTTTTCCTTTCTGTCTATCTGTCTTTGGATGAGACGTTAAAGATCTGCCCTCTCAGGTGGCGTAAAAGCTACTACAACACTATTTGAAGAAGAGCAGTGGAGTTCTCGGAGTCTTGGGCAATATTGACCTCAACCAACATCACTAAAACAGTGACACTATCTGCTCATTAACTCATTGCTGTTTATCGGACTTTGTTGTGTGCAATTTGACTGCTGTGTTTCCTACATTACAACAGTGACTACACTTCAAAAGTACTTCATTGCTGCAAAGCACTTTGGGACGTCTGTTGGTTGTGAAAGGTGCTATATAAATACAAGTTCTTTCTTTCTGTACGTAATGGCACTTTTTTTTATTGACAACATTTTCCCCTTTCCCAAAGAAACCAATCACTGTTATTTGTCTCAGTAAGGACAGCAAAATGTCCCAGGACACAAACTACTTCACTGCGGCTGTTAACATCAGTTTTTTATATCAGCTTGACTCCTGCTAGAGCACCGTTTTAGCTGTCAACCGTTGCAATGTAAACTGGAAGCCCTGCTGGGGAGGGAAATGTGCTGTCGTCTCTTGTTATATGGTGACATTCTGATATTCATAATTGCCTGAACTGTTTCTAAATCAACATTGGAAATTACTGTTCTCTATTCATTTTTGCCACGGACAAATTAGCAACAATTTTTTAATTTTGTTTTATAGACAAAAGAAAATCCAAAAATAGGAAACAAATGGACAGAGGAAGAGGACGGAGATATACATATAAACTATCTCATGACTATAATGTAGAGACTCTAGTTGTCGCTGATACAGCAATGGTCAACTATCATGGAGCTGATGCTGTCAGGAGGTTTATACTGACTGTCATGAATATGGTGAGAATAAATTATAGCTATTTATGGCATTGTTGAAAAATTACTGACTCAAGAAAAATAGAATGAAAGATTAAAAGGGAGAAGTTTGGGTCTGTTGTGCCTCCCATTCGCGCCCTTGAGGGAGTCGCAGCGCTGCAAAAGACTCCTGCTAAATTCGCCAGGAATTTAGCGGCAGCGGTAACACGTAGTGCTCCGCTCTGTTGCGCCAATGATGCTGATGTCATCACCGTGCGCAGTGCCCCGGACCTTAAATTGGATATCGCCCCCTGAGGCTGCGCCGGGCGATGACAGCAACAGCTTCAGGGGACGTATACTGGGTGGTCGGCCTCTAGTGGGGCGAAAGTTAAAGGGGAGGTGGGCTGCTGTTGGAAAAAAAAATGGCTGGTTTCCTTGCGTGGCCCGTTGCCGCTTTGGACACGGTGTCCATGCCAGTCAGCCCGACACTTGAGCAGAGTGCCGGCTGTTGTCGCGGCATCCCCGCTCCCCGGTGGTCTAGGTAGGACCTTTTTTTTCCTGCAGTGTATGCAGCTTGGGCCCTTTCTTTTGATTCAGGGAAGAGCCCCTCCTGTGCGGCCCAGTGCATAGCATTGCTGAGCCATGCACCCTGCTCCCGAGGCGTCCAGCCCGCTACCGCCCCAGAAAGGAAGTGGAGCGAGTATTATCGCCTCCTACCGAGTTTTTAGCCCCAAGGGTTTAAAACCTGCACAATCTGGCACAATCCTGCTGTGTCCCAGCCTTTCCCCCATTTGTTTCTCATGGGCCTTGTTTGAAGTGGAAACTCTGTCCACCTCAGATATTGTCCGTGGAAGTGGACTTCCAGGCCAGAGGTTTCCTCATCCCCAGCTTGGCAGAACAGTTGCGGGCTGATATAGCGAGTGAGAGGAGGTGCACTGGCCGCTCGTCTGCTGGTAGTGATTCCCACCTGGATTTAGGCCTGGGACATTGCTAAGAACCTGAAGGTTTAAAAAGTTTAAACAAGTTTAAAAAGTTTTTTTTTGGCCCCCCACCCTTATAAAGAAGGCTCATGGCCCACATCTTTCAGGCTGGGGGTGAGGGTGCAGGAGCTCTGTTACATTTTGTGGCCTTTCCAAAGTAGAATATAAAATGCCCAGCAGAACCATAAGCTTTTGATAGGGAAAAATAGGTTAATATTTTTGAGTATGAACTTTCATCAGGAAAGAGTTAAACTGATTTGTGTTGCTGAAGGAGTTAACCATATCCACAGGGACTGATATAGACTAGGTACTGTTCATGGGCCAATATGAATGCGTGGAAGCCCACATAATTTTAAAATATTGACACTCAGCTACTGGGACATTTTCATTAACATTCTTTTTTGTCAAATTCCAGTTGTAGTGTTAATTTCAGCTGTCACGGTGATTAATGTGTCTAAATAACTGTGCATCTGCTTCAAACATTTTTTTTGGTACAATCTCTTTTTTTTCCAGGTTTTCAATCTATTTCAGCACAAAAGTCTTGGCATACAAATGAACCTTCGAGTGACAAAACTTGTTCTGCTTCATGAGACTCCGGTAAGAAAATTATCGATTGATTCTGGAGTGCAAAAAATGAAGTGTTAGTTTGTTAAGAGCATACTTTATAGCGGCTTGAAATGTGAGCTGTAAAAAAAGATTGCCTAGTACAGAGCAGCTGTCCCATAATTTAAACTAGCTGATATCTTTGTGTCTCCTGCACTGCTTGTCCATGCATGTCTGCTCATACTGTATGTACCCCAGAACAGGTCCAATATGTGTATCTATCTGTTAGTCATCATTGATGTTAGAGGCCCTTGACTTCTGACTATTGTTCAAGGATGTAAGAGGCGTTCTCACACACACACTTTTATATTTATCACATACAGATTGATTTTATTCCTGTGTTTATACCCCCCCCCCATACCCCACTGTGTGTTTGTACCCCCCCCCGTACCCCACTGTGTGTTTATACCCCCCCGTACCCCACTGTGTGTTTATACCCCCCCCCCGTAACCCACTGTGTGGTTATACACCCCCCCGTAACCCACTGTGTGGTTATACCCCCCCGTACCACACTGTGTGTTTATATTCCACTGTGTGTTTATACCCCCCCCCGTAACCCACTGTGTGTTTATACCCCCCCCCGTAACCCACTGTGTGGTTATACACCCCCCCGTAACCCACTGTGTGGTTATACACCCCCCTGTAACCCACTGTGTGGTTATACCCCCCCGTACCCCACTGTGTGTTTATACTCCACTGTGTGTTTATACCCCCCCCCCGTAACCCACTGTGTGGTTATACCCCCCCCGTAACCCACTGTGTGATTATACCCCCCCCGTACCCCACTCTGTGTTTATACCCCCCGTACCCCACTGTGTGTTTATAGTCCCGTCCCCCCCCAACTCCCGTATTCCATTCCATGCCCCAAGAGCCAGCTATCAAGAGGAAATTTTCCATTCATATCAGAGTAGCAGTTTTCTGTATACATTCAGTTTTCCTCCCGAACACAGGCAGCTGAAAAGCTGTGTGAAAAGTTAAATGCATTTTTGTACTGGATGGCTGGGAGGAGGAAAATGGTTGGTGTTAAAGTAGCCAATGTGTGTGGCTATTCATGCCCTGCAATCCTACAAAAATAAACAGCACCAAGAGAACACAAACATGCCAGAAATATACACTTAAAGATTTTACTATCCATCCAATAATGCTAAAATCTCCTTTGTACCTTTGAATAAGATAGATTGTTAGCTGCAGTTGTTTAAAATTTCACCTCAGCAGCAACAAATTATTTGGGTAGAAATCATTTTTGCACTCTGAAACTGTTATGTCTTGCATAAAGAATCTGACCAGACACTGTGAGCATAGTCCTATGTGTGACCATAGTCCTTTATTCAGGTCTCCAGAGTGCCTCTCCAGCCTGTGAGGCCTCCTTATGTACAGGTGCTCCCAAGGGATTGTGGGATCCCTTGGGAGTCCAGAGGATGGGCCCTCAGGTATTTACAGTTTTACATATATAACAACACGTCCCCCCCACCCCGCCCAAAGTCAATAGTCTAACTATTTACAATACGAGTTGATCTGGGGCCTTCCTTTCCCTGGTTGATCGTCTCGGTGCAAATGCTGGTTTTGGTGAGTCGTTTGTTGGGCCCTCGCTGGGCTGCTGCGCGGTGGGTCTTGATGGGCTGCTGGGTGTGGTGAGTCCTGCTGGGCTGTTGCAGGTTATGGGTTCTGCGTCGTGGTCAACCACTGCGTCGGTTGCCTCGTGTGTGGGTGTGTGTTGGAGGGTTGAAAAAGGGAGAGTCTATTGTGGGTTGTTCTGGATAGTCCGTGAATCTGAGTTTGGTTTGGTCCAAGTGTTTCCTGCAGGTGAGTACATTTGAAAGTTTGACCTGAAACACGCTACTTCTCTCTTTGGCCACGACAGTGCCGGGAAGCCACTTTGGACTTTGTCCATAGTTTAACCCAAATACAGGATCACTAATCTCGATTTCGCATGACACATTTGTGCAATCATGATATGTATTCTGTTGAAGCCACCTGCTCACTACCTGTTTGTGTAGATCAGGATGGACTAACGAGAGTCTTGTCTTAAGTGACTTTTTCATAAGCAGTTCAGCGGGGGGAACCCCAGTGAGCGAGTGGGGTCTTGTGTGGTAACTAAGCAGGACTCTGGATAGGCGAGTCTGCAGTGAGCCTTCAGTTACCCTCTTCAAGCTCTGCTTGACTGTTTGCACTGCTCGCTCTGCCTGACCATTGGACACTGGTTTGAACGGGGCAGAAGTCACATGTTTGATCCCATTGCAGGTCATGAACTCTTTGAACTCGGCATTGCTGAAGCACGGCCCATTGTCACTCACAAGGACATCGGGCAGGCCGTGCGTGGCAAACATGGCCCGCAGGCTTTCAATGGTGGCAGCGGACATGCTTGCCGACATTATCTCACATTCAATCCATTTGGAGTACGCATCTACAACCACAAGGAACATTTTTCCCAAGAATGGACCTGGATAGTTGACATGGACCTTGGGCCACGGTTTGGAGGGCCAGGACCATAAACTTAGTGGCGCCTCCCTGGGTGCATTAATTAACTGTGAACATATGTTACATTTGTGCACGCAGGACTCTAAGTCCACATTGATACCGGGCCATCATACGTGGGATCTGGCTATCGCTTTCATCATTACAATGCCTGGGTGGATACTGTGGAGGTCACTAATGAAAGTGTCCCTGCCCTTTTTTGGCACCACTATCCGATTACCCCATAGGAGGCAGTCTGCCCGTATGGACATTTCATCTCTGCGCCGCTGATACGGCTTTATTTCTTCCTGCAGCTCTAATGGGAAACTGGACCAACTCCCGTGGAGCACACAGTTTTTTTTACTAACGACAGTAAGGGGTCCTGGCTCGTTCAGATTCTAATCTGTCGGGCGGTAACAGGTGATTGCTCACTCTCGAATGCTTCCATTACCATAACTAAATCTGCGGGCTGTGCCATCTCCACCCCTGTGCTTGGCAATGGCAGCCTACTGAGAGCATCAGCGCCGTTTTATGTTCCTGGCCTGTGGCGGATTGCGTAGTTGTATGCGGACAACGTGAGCGCCCATCTCTGGGTGCGGGCCGATGCATTCGTATTTATCCCCTTTCAAAAAAGAGGGATATAAGTGGCTTATGGTCGGTTTCCAATTCAAATTTGAGCCCAAACAGATATTGATGCATTTTCTTTACCCCATAAACACATGCTAACACTTCTTTTTCGATCATGCTGTAGGCCCTCTCAGCCTTAGACAGACTTCTGGATGCATAAGCAACCGGTTGCAATTTCCCAGATTCATTAGCTTATTGCAATACACACCCGACACTGTATGCTGACGCAACACATGCTAGCACCAAACGCTTACATGGATCATACAACACAAGCAATTTGTTTGAGCATAACAGTTTTCTAGCTTTCTCAAAGGCATTTTCTTGGCTTTTACCTCATACCCATTCATCGCCTTTACGCAGTAAAGAGTGCAGTGGTTCTAACAGTGTGCTAAGACCCGGTAAGAAGTTACCAAAATAGTTCAGGAGTCCTAGAAACTACCGTAGCTCCGTCACGTTTTGTGGTCTCGATGCATTGTTGATTGTCTCCATCTTCGAATCGGTGGGCCTGATGCCATCCGCTGCGATTCTTCTCCCCAGTAACTCTACTTTAGACGCCAGGAAAACGCACTTCAAGCGTTCTAACCTGACCCCCGCATGATTAAGTCGACTAAGAACCTCCACCAGGTTTTGCAAGTGCTCGACGGTGTCCTGACCTGTAGCCAAGATGTCGTCCTGGAAGACCACGGTGCGCGGAACCGACTTCAGCAAGCTTTCCATGTTCCTCTGGAATATCGTCGTGGCTGATCGAATCCCAAACGGGCATCTTTTGTAAATGAAGAGACCTTTGATGATTCCTCCAGCTCCTGCGTCATGTAGGCCGAGGTCAAGTCCAGCTTCGTGAACATCTGTCCTCCTGCCAGCATCGCAAATAGGTCATCTGCCTTTGGTAGCGGATATTCATCCTGCAGGGAAGTTACTTTGTAATCACCACAGGTTCTGACGGCGCTGTCTTCCTTGAGGACTGGCCCACTCATTGAATTCGATCGGCGAAATGATGCACTCTCGTTGCAGCCGGTCCTGCTCGATCTCCACCCCCTCTCTCATCATGTACGGTACCGCTCTCACCTTGTGATGAATGGGTCGCGCCCCAGGAATCAAATGGATCTACACTTTTGCTCCTTGGAACTTCCCGATACCTGGTTCAAACAGCGAGGGGAACTTGTGTAAGACCTAGGCACATGAAGTGTCGTCGACAGACGAGAGCGCTCGGACGTCATCCCAGTTCAAGAGTATCTTTCCCAGCCAGCTCCTGCCGAACAGCACGGGGCCATCACCCGGTATCACCCAGAGTGGTCATTTGTGCACCGCTCCATCGTAGGAGACCTTTACGGTAGCACTGCCGATTATGGGAATCAGTTCCTTTGTGTACGTTCTCAGTTTAGTACGAATGGGGGTCAGGACTGGCCTTGAGACCTTGTTGCACCACAACTTATTGAAAGTCTTTTTACTCATTATGGACTGGCTCGCGCCTATGTCCAGCTCCATTGACACCGGGAGTCCATTTAATTCAACCTTCAGCATTATCGGGGGACACTTTGTGGTAAATATGTGCACCCCATATACCTCTGCCTGCTCAGTCTGAGGCTTTGGTTTGTCGTGATCCCCTGTGGATCTGTCCTCCTCTGCAACATGGTGGTTTGCAGGGTTTGCAGCTCGCCTGCACATACGTTGGAGCTGTCCCATTATTCCACAGCCCTTGCAAATTAATCCTTTGAAGTGGCATGAATGAAAGCGGACGTGCAGCTGCAGGCATGTGAGTCCTGCCCTGTATGTTACGATTCGAAAACAACATTACTTTGTTCACAGTACTTGCAACGGCACTCGTGTGCTGAGAGATTTGTTTGGCATTGTCACTGGTGGCAATGAACACCTGGGCTATCGCTGTGGCTTTACTGAAGGTTGGGGTCGCTGCAGTCAAAGTTTGCGAAGTATTACTTCATGGCCAATGCCAAGTACAAAGAAGTCCCTGAGCATGTGCTCCAAGTGTCCTTCAAATTTGCAATGTCCTGCAAGGCGTCTTAGCTCGGCAACGTAGCTCGCCACTTCCTGACCTTCAGACCTCTTGCACGTGTAGAACCGGTACCTCGCCATCAGAACGCTTTACTTCGGGTTTAGATGCTCCCGGACCAGTGTGCACAAATCATCGTACAACTTCTCTGTGGGTTCACTGGAGCAAGCAGATTTTTCATGAGGCCGTACGTTGGTGCCCCGCAAACGGTAAGGAGGATCGCCCTTCGTTTGGCAGCGCTCGCTTCTCCTTCCAGCTCTTTGGCCATGAAGTATTGGTCGAGTTGCTCCACGAAGGTTTCCCAATCATCTCCCTCCAAAAATTTCTCCAGGGTGCCCATGGTTCTCTGCATTGTTGCGGTGGGATTCATTATATGTATCTTGTCATCAGTTGTTATGGCTTGCATAAAGAATCTGACCAGATACTGTGAGCTCAAAGTAACGTGTGACTGTAGACCTTTATTCAGGTCTCCAGAGTGCCTCTCCAGCCTGTGAGGCCTCCTTATGTACAGGCGCTCCAAAGGGATTGTGGGATCCCTTGGGACTCCAGGGGACGAGCCCTCTGGTGGTTAAACAAGGTATTTACAGGTTTTCATATATAACAGAAACCAATGCAGCTATTTGATTGCAGCATCAAAACCCAATCTCATTGGTGTACAAATGTAATTGGTGACAAACAGAACAAAAACTCTGGCCAGAATTTTCCAGAGGTAAGGGTGGGTTGGAGGCGTGGGTGCAAGTGAAAGTTGGAAACAAGTTAACCCCGACCCCAACCCGCCTCCAATCTGCCCACTTTCACCATTCACTCAGGCGGGACAGCGGGTGCGGGCTGCCAACCCGCTGCTAAGAGGCAGAATGGCAATTTAAATATAATGAGGCCTGAACCCTCTACTTTAACTTACTGTGCAGGCGGCTGGGGATCCTGGAGCTTGGGATTCCCAGTGGCTGCAACGAGGCAGTCTCATCCTTGGGGAACAATGCTTGTGAGCTGGGAGTAGCAGGAGTGCTTCATTCCGAGCTCTCCCACCAGCAGCCTGCCCCTCCCTGGGTTTGAGTTTTCGATCCCTCCCCCCAACCAAGGATCAGAGGGATCACGCCCCACCCCCCCACCCGGGCCTG